>NC_064924.1:670896817-671204089 GCF_023897955.1 Schistocerca gregaria | reverse complement strand
CTTCCCATCGGCATGATGAAGAAGGTATCGGGATTTCATCAGACCGTGTAACCCTCTGCAGCTGCGCCGACGTCCAGTATCGATACTCACATGCTCATTTCACTAAAATGGTTCAAATGGCTCTGAGCACTATGGGACTCAACTGCTGTGGTCATCAGTCCCCTAGAACGTAGAACTACTTACACCTAACTAACCTAAGGACATCACACACATCCATGCCCGAGGCAGGATTCGAACCTGCGACCGTAGCAATCGCACGGTTCCGGACTGCGCGTAGAACCGCGAGACCACCGCGGCCGGCGCTCACTTCACTCGTAGGTTAGAGGGCCGTGGTGTTAACATTGGCTGAGAGAGTTTTCGGTGCACTGTGTGTTCAGACACCCTTGTGTACTGCTTGCCATTGAAGTCTAATGTTATTTGCGGCACAGTGCGCCGCCTGTCCTGTTTTACCAGTCAGTACAGCCACGATACCCGATGTCTGTAATGAGTGATGGCCACCGAACCGCACGACGTCTGGGCTTGGTTTCGCTACGCCTTGAAGACACTCACCACAGCACTCCTCCAACAGCAAAATCGTGCAGTCTTCGAAATGCTCGTGCCGAGCCTCTGGGCCATCACAATCTCCCCTCGCTCAAACCCAGAAAAGATCGCCAGCCTTCCCCATTCTACATAGGGACAGCGCGCTGACTGATGCTACATGCACCGTGCATGTGTTTGACTAGCAGTCATTCCTCCCTACGTGACGCTGGCATCGCCTGGGTAGGTTATGTCGATAGTAGGTCGATGGTCATAACATTCTGGCTGGTCGGTGTACACTGTCTGTGGGATGCACAATCTACTACTAATAGTGTTGTTGGTATTCCTCTGCGCTTTTATTTTGACCGGAATTTATTGTCTCTCAGTAGGGAAAACTGTGTTCCTGCCATCACAACAGTTTCAGTAGCAATTCACATCCACTTCGTGTTTTGTTAATACTGTTATGATACGAGGGTAATCCCAAAAGTAGGGTCTCATATTTTTTTATAAGTACATAGACCTGTTTATTTCTACAATGGTTTACATCAGTTTACAGCTTGAACATTCAGATATTTTTCAGCATAACCACTATTTCTGTCGATGCATTTTTGTAGACGCTGTGGCAGTTTTTGTATGCCCATGTCATACCAGCTCGCCACCATGCTGTTCTGAAAATTATGAACCTCTTCTTTCACCTCGTCGTCGGAGCTGAATCGGTTTCCTGCCAAATGTTCTTTTAACCTAGGGACCAGGTTATAGTCACTGGGTGCCAAGTCAGGACTATAGGGTGGGTGGGCGATGGGTAATTATTTTCCCCTGAAACTGTTGCAGGAGAGCAACGGTTTGCCGAGTGATGTGTGGGCGAGATTTGACATGGAGAATCTGTGCGCCCTTGCTCAACAATCCTTTCCTCCCGTTTGAGTTTTTTCAGAATTTCACAGTACCTGTCAGCGTTAATTGTGGTCCCGGCGATTCAGCTCCGACGATGAGGTGAAGTAAGAGGTTCATAACTTTCTGAACAGCATGGCGGCGAGCTAGTATGACATAGGCGTACAAAAACTGACACAGCGTCTACAAAAATGCGTCGATAGAAATGGTGATTTTGTCGAAAAATAATTAAATGTTCAAGCTGTAAACTGATGTAAACCATTGTAGAAAGAAAAAGGTCTATCTACTTATAAAAAAATAGGAGACCTTACTTTTGGGAATACCGTCGTACTTCATGTATCAGTCGAATTATGTGCAACTATGTGCTTGGTAGTGACGGGGCATGCCATCACTTCTTTTCCATGGAAAAAAATTAAATAAGTTTGGAATTGTATAGCATGCAGTGTTATCTGTTTTAAATAGCGCACGTTTATCGACGCATTTGCTTTGCTCAGATAAGGTTTCCCCGGGTCTCTGAATACAAATGAGAAATCAGCGGCGAAAAAGAAAAGAACCATATTAGGAGATCGGTTCTACAGTACTTTAGACCAATCGAAAACAGTAACAGTCGTTTCTGCCACCCCACATACTTAAGGAAAATGTGAAGAAGATAATTTGGTACCGATGCGGTGATTTGTTTTCGTAACAGAGAATAATAGCGGAAATAACGATATTAATGTTTTAGATTTACAAGGTGTCTTTGGAGCTGAGATTATTCTCTCTTAAATTAGATTCCCCTCAGTTATAAATTTAGGTAACTACGGTCTCGATCCTCAGTCCTGCTATCGATCTTGATCCCCAATGGTTGCCCAGTCCTAACTGATGCGATCCGCAATGAAAATCACCCCACAATATAAGACGACAAACACTCGAAATCGACCTGCGCTCGAAGTCGACCCACATTCGAAATCGATCCTCAGTTGCAACAAATCGCCACAATCGAAATGGAAACACCACCGTAATCGATGGTGCAGGTAACGTGCTTTCCGCAATGAAAATCAACCCACGGTGTAAGACGACAAACACTCGAAATCGATCCTCAGTCGCAACACATCCCCACAATCGAAATGGAAACACAACCGTAATCGACATGCACCCCGTGGTGTAGGTAACACGGTTAGACGGTCGCCCTGCGCGTTAGCGGCGCTGTGCGAGGCGGCGGCATCAGATTAGAACGCAAGAAGAACGAATAAGAAGCGGTGAGTGAGCGCAGTGTAGTGTGGTAGTGTGTGCGAGTGTCGGCGGGCGCCACGCAGCCACGTACCAGGGGTGGGAGGGGTGGATCCGCGCGAGTTGGCACTCTTAGAGGAGGCGAGCACATCGTTGACTAGCGCACCTAGGTTACTGGACGACGACGTCTTGGACGAGTACAGCTTGGAGTTGCGCGCCTGGCTCTGCTGCAGCCGCAGGTTCTCTAGCTTCGCGGGAGACGGGATGAAGCCGACGTCGCTGCCCTCCTTCACCAGCCGGCCGATCCACCAGTTGTTGTCGTACTTCTCCTGCGGGACACAAAAACCACCATCAGGCCACCTTGCTTGCTGCTCATAGTCACTAACATGCACACCGAAAAGCTATGCGGCTAGCGTAACTGGAGAAACAAGAATAGCAAGCTTACAAATGGTTCAAATGGCTCTGAGCACTATGGGACTTAACACCTGAGGTCGTCAGTCCCGTAGGCTTAGAACTACTTAAACCGAACTAACCTAAGGACATCACACACACACATCCATGCCTGAGGCAGGATTCGAACCTGTGACCGTAGCGGCAGCGCCATTCCGGACTGAAGCGCCTAGAACCGCTCGGCCACAACTGCCAGCGGTAATCTCACACTATGAAGGTTATAAACCGAGCCTCATTTCTACTGTTGTTCATCTTAGGTAAACAAGAAACAACGAAGAAAGTGAGAAATATTTCCTGAAAATTACGGAACGAAACGGTGTAATGTTTAAGGCGTTGGCATCGCATTGTGGAGGAGCACGTTTAACTTCCCCGTCCGACGGTTCAGATTTAGGTTTTTCCATGGATTTCCTAAATAAACGCAAATGCTAGGGTGTTTCTTTTGCAAAAGAAGTTTCACTTAACGAGCTAATACTAACTATATACATAATTATCAAATATTGCAGCGTTGCCTGTACTGAGGATTGTCTGTTTTTCTGGGATTGCGTGATTATCAGACGAGATTATTTTTGCCACTGCAGCGGTGTGTATGAGACTATAATCGATGTATATGTTGCTGATTTAATACATAACATTAGGTAACAGCAGTTACAGTTTAAAGATCTTCTAAAGTGTATTTATTAATAAAAAGAAGCTATGGGGTAATGCCTTTCTTCAGGTAGTTTGAGAGTATGAACTGTGCCTCCTTGTCAATCACATGAGGGAGAAATTGGAAATGATCACGTGAGAAGTTTCCCTCTAATCCACGTCAATAAACAGAAATTGACGCTCTTTGCATAGTTATGTGGTATTTTCACGATTTATGGATATTACGAATTGATTAAATGCCAGAATTTACAATGTTTTGTTCTCATCACAAGACCATGAAATGCATTAAAAACAGCAGAGATCTGTTGCTACAGGATAAGGATTCTAAGCAGTTCTTACAATTTACTAATCACGTAAGTCTATGATATTTTGTTTCTAGTATGTTGACAAACTCATTAGATTTATATAATGGCGTCTTTCAGTTCCTGAATATGTCACTAGGATCGACTGTCTTTTTGTGCGCGATACTCGCAGTCGAAATGCCGGCGTAGTGGCTAGCACCGAGCCCTCTCAGATTAGCGTCCCGTGTTCGAGGCCCGATTATTATTTTTATTTATTTTATTTTTTTAATTATCTACTTATTTCCGTGAAAACTTGATACAGGAATGTTTCTTATCAACCTAAGGTATACAAAGGCATTATATTAATTGTAAAATTACAACTGGGTTTCGCAATAATTGCCATACATTTATTATACATTAATCCTTGTATTTTATTCTTATGTTTACTCTTCAGGAAGATTTGGTGCGTTTTCTCGTATGGAACCGAACGTAGAAACGTCCCAAACATAGGCATTTCAAACATCACGTCCATCGTGTGAAGGCAAATTTGCCGCAGTCACATTCTTTTCGTATGAATCTCTTTCGGTAAATAAACGCCATTAAAGCGCTGAAGATTTCATGCGTTGGAAATAATTCCGCGGTGAACCATCCGTAACGGATCACTTTACCGAAAACTGGCGCTTGCAAATGACTGTGAGTCGAGATACACTACAGGAACGCCAACAAAAACAATTTTGAATAATTTTCTCATTCATTTATTGTTTGTCATTTTCATTTCATGCACCAGATATCAATTGGTAGACAAATACAGACCATTCTATTTGAATATGCACTGGAAAATATTCGTGCTGTAATCTGTTACTTATTTGGGTAGGTAAATGAAAAATAAAAATAATAATGAGGCTTAGAACAAAGGGCGCAAAGCTTGGAAGCGTCAACGCTAGCCAGTGTCGCACCATTTCGGCTGAGATTAGGGTGCGCTCAGAGGCATCTAAATTACGTCGAAAACTCTGACCGTCATTTTCTCAGAAACAGTCGAGTATTTACGGTTGAGCTGAGACACGTCTTTGCTTATTCTAACTGCCCTCTTACACTCTGCGAAGTTTCAAAGAAATCAGGTTAAGGCGATTGCTGTGTTCTCCACGCCAGAAACGGGGATGTGTTGTAGTAAAAGACAGGAACGGTGCTAAGAGGAAGAGCTACATTAAGAAGTCGGGTGATTAATAATTAATAATCATATAAAGGATGTTCATTTCTACTGAAGACACTGAAATATCTCGAAAGCTTTACATCGGATTAAAAAAAGTTATAGTTCCAATTTGTTTGTCTCGAAGTGATACATCCAGCGATACCACACTCACCCGCCACCTCACCCCATGCGTGGGTGGCGGGGGGTGGGCAACTTCGATATCTTCAATGGGAACCTCCCCCCCCTTTTTATAGCAGATCACGACTTTACGGCAAAATCTACGTACATTCAGTCTGTAGCATTTTCTTCGTTCTGCCACAGATGGCGCTGTAATCGGAGGAAGAGAAATGGGTACACAATCGGAAATTACGACATGCTTCTCAATGGCCCTTGAATATCCAATGGCGCGTGGGACCCCACCGCTATGCTGCCTCACCTCTGTGCATTACAAGACGCAGCACAGCGGCCGTGCAGCGAACTACCAGGTACCTGAACAGGCAGAACTGAGCTCACGTACCGTGCAGACGTAGAGCCGATGGCGACTCTCAACATTACGGTACTTGCGCATTGTTCACTGCCTGATTACCTATCTATCATCTTGAGAACAGACGTGCAAGTGGGTGATGAGCATTGCAAGCACAGAAGAAAAGTTGAAATGATTCTGATTTACGGAGAATGCAAGAGAAATGTTGAGGCTTGTTGGCTTGTATGCCGGGCGTTTTCCAGAGTAAGCTCGCTCTCGTTCGTTCTTTTACAAAGTTGTGAATGATTTTATATCTGATGGCAGCGTACAGACCGGCAAAAGGAAACGAACCAAATGTGTTACAGGAGAGATAATGAAATAGCTGTACTAGTGGCAGTGCAAACAAAACACACGGATAAGCGCCCGGCAATTACACCACGATTTCAGTATGTCCGGAGGTAGTGTCACCACAGCAGTGCGTCGTCGTATCACCCACCCCACGTGTCGCTGCTGCAGGAACATCATGGGGCCGATTTCCATATCCGGGTAGTGTTTTGTGGATGGGCATGCCAACAAATGCAAACCACCCCCATGTTCTTTGCCGAGGTAATATTTTCCGATGAATCTATATTGAAAACCCATGGTAGACTTAACCGGCATAACAAGCATCACTGGAGTGTAGACAGTCCCCACTTGTTAAGACAAGTTGAGTATCAACATCCTTGGTCGGTTGACGTATCGTGTGGCATCGTGGGGCACCAACTCACTAGTCCGTATTTTATCGACAGCACGCTGAATGGACACAAATATCAAACGATTTTGGATCAGGAACTACCGGTACAACTGCAGGATATTGCCCTGGATATTCGACAACTAATGTGGTTTCTGAATGCATTACGAAATTGAAGCACTGGAGGTATTAGATTGTGTGTACACTCGTCGGTGGATCGGCAGAGGTGGCCTTGCTGATTGGCCCCCCAGGTCGCCAGATTTGACGCCACCGGATTTCTTTCTGTGGGGATATTTAAAAGATAAGGTGTGCTAGCGAGTGTTAACAGGCCGTGAAGACAGACACGGTCGACCGCATCAAAAACGCCTCTGCTGGCATTCCTGCATATATGCTTCTGCCCTGTTTACGGTCATTTGAAAAGCGGATCATCAAGTGAACTGAAGTTGGTGGTACTACGTTCGAGCACTCGCTCTAATTGGAAAAGTAGAGTAGCGTTCGCCTTGAGCCACGGCCACAGTGGCGCGAAGAGTACTTCCCTGTTCGATTTGTCTGAGGAATACAATGTTGCCAACGGTGTTTCCGGTTAGAATTTATGAAATGCTGACCTGTACTACCATCTCATCATGGAGATGGGTTCCCACGTGCCACTGAATATTCGAAGGCATTGAGTAATTTATCGTAAATTCCGATTGTGTACCCATTTCTCTTCCTCCTATTACAGCGCCATCTGTGGCAGAACGAAGAAAGTGCTTCAGACTGAATGTACGTAGATTTTGCATAGAATCGTAATCTGCAATAAAAAAACGGGTGTTTCCTTTGAAACTTCCAATTTTTCCTACCTGCCAGCCACGAAAGGGGTTGGATTTGGGGACATTGGGGGGGGGGGGGGGGCGAGATCGAATGTGGTATCATTGGATGTCCTCCTCCGAGACAAACAAGTTGGAATTGTAACTTCTTTGGATACTATATGTAGTTTTTGAGATATTTCAATGTCTTCAGTTAAAATGAACACCCTGTTTATGAGAGGTCTGAGGAAGAAGCGAGTATAAGCTGTTCTATTGACATATTATGGCTGCGGATTGCAAAATTGTGGGTGTGGAATGGATAGTTAGGAATATTTGTTGGTGGAAACCAATAAACTTAGTTTGTATACATCGTATTGTATTATATAACGTATCCTATTCATGTGTAATTACCAATTCGATGGCCATTCATAATTGACACGGCACGAACCGTAGGTAGGTGGTTTATACAGGGTGGTCCACTGATAGTGACCGGGCCAAATATCTCACGAAATAAGCATCAAATGAAAAAACTACAAAGAACGAAACTCGTCTAGCTTGTAGGGGGAAACCAGATGGCCCTATGGTTGGCCCGCTAGATGGCGCTGACATAGGTCAAACGGATATCAGTTGCGTTTTTTTTTAAATAGTAACCCCCATTTTTTATTACATATTCGTGTAGTACGTAAAGAAATATGAATGTTTTAGTTGGACTACTTTTTTCGCTTTGTGATAGAAGGCACTGTGATAGTCACAAACGTATAAGTACGTGGTATCACGTAATATTCCGCTAGTGCGGACGGCAATTGCTTCGTGATACATGACCCGTGTTTAAACGGGTTTACCAATTGCAGAAAAGGTCGATATCGCGTTGACGTATGGCTATTGTGATTAAAATGCCCAACGGCGTGTGCTATGTATGCTGCTTGGTATCCTGGACGACATCATCCAAGTGTCCGGACCGTTCGCCGGATAGTTACGTTATTTAAGGACACAGGAAGGGTTCAGCTACATGTGCAACGTCAACCACGACCTGCAACAAATGATGATGCTCAAGTAGATGTTTTAGCTGCTGTCGCGGCTAATCCGCACATCAGTTGCAGACAAACTAAGCGAGAATTGGTAATCTCAAAAACGTCGGTGTTGAGAATGCTATATCAACATCGATTGCACCCGTATCATATATCTATGCACCAGGAATTGCATGGCGACGATTTTGAACGTTGTGTGCAGTTCTGCCACTGTGCGAAAGAGAAATTACGGGACGATGACAGATTTCTTGCACGCGTTGTATTTAGCGACGAAGCGTCATTCACCAACAGCGGTAACGTAAACCAGCATAATATGCACTATTGGGCAACGGAAAATCCACGATGGTTGCAACAAGTGGAACATCAGCGAGCTTGACGGGTTAACGTATGGTGCGGCATTATGGGAGGAAGGATAACTGGCCCCCATTTTATCAATGGCAATCTAAATGGTGCAATGTCTGCTGATTTCATACGTAATGTTCTACCGATATTACTACAAGATGTTTCACTGCATGACAGAATGGCGATGTACTTCCAATATGATGGATGTCCGGCACATAGCTCGCGTGTGGTTGAAACGGTATTGAATATCATATTTCATGATAGGTAGATTGGTCGTCGAATCACGTTCAGATCTGACGTGTCCGGATTTGTAACTATGGGGAAAGTTGAAGGATATTTGCTATCGTGATCCACCGACAGCGCCTGACAACATGCGTTAGCGATTGTCAATGCATGTGCGAACATTACGGAAGGCGAACTACTCGCTCTTGAGAGGAATGTCGTTATACGTATTGCCAAATGCATTGAGGTTGACGGACTTCATTTTCAGCATTTATTGCATTAATGTTTTATTTTCAGCTAATCACGCTGTAACATCATGCTTTATCTGAAATGATAAATTCACAAAGGTACATGTATCACATTGGAACAACCGAAATAAAATGTTCAAACGTACCTACGTTCTGTATTTTAATTTAAAAAACCTACCTGTTACCAACTGTTCGTCTAAAATTGTGAGCCATATGTTTGTGACTATTACAGCGCCATCTATCACAAACCGAAAAAGTGGCCAACTAAAACATTCATGTTTCTTTACGTACTACACGAATATGTAATAAAATGGGGGTTACTATTAAAAAAAAAAAAACGCCGTTGATATCCGTTTCACCTGTGGCAGCGCCATCTAGCGGGCCAACCATAGCGCCATCTGGTTTCCCCTTTCAAGCTAGACACGTTTCATTCTTTGTAGTTTTTCGTTTGACCCATATTTCGTGAGATATTTGGCCCGGTCACGATCCGTGGACCACCCTGTATATGTCGGACGTGTTGTGTAACGTATTAACATCGCATCTAGTTTTTTTTTCTTTTACTACTCTTTCAATGGGAGAGGTGTGAGGAACTGAATGCCAGTGTCGGAAAAATTTAGTATCAGGTCACTCAAATGCACAGATGTCAAAAATGAGGAGTGTGAACAAGTCACGCAAGTTTAAATCAACACTCATGATAGAGTGTTATGGCGTCCAGAAGGTCACTGCACTGCTGAAAACTATACCTGTTATACTCGTGTCATTGGCAGAGGTAGGCTTACATTAGTATACGCGGGCTGTGTCGATTGTGGTGTTACACTCGACTCTTAAGTGTATTTGTACTTCCACACCAATTATGCAACAGACTTATGTTTCGCGAAGAGGAATAGCACCTGTTACACGAGATTCGCGCGGGGGTGGACAAAAATAGGAAATACTGTGAGAATTGCACGCTTGAACATAAATGCAGGTGCTGGTCAAGGCTGCAGGTTGCGCAGTCTTTATGATCAAGAACGGCACGTGTGCAAAACTCCTAATTACGTTGCGAATGGCAGTCGTGGCCAGAACAGCGTTCTGTATAGTTGTGAGTGCATTATGTCGGAGTTAAGTGAATTTAAACGAGGGAAATGGTTGGTGTTCGTTTGATGGGTGCTTGCATAGGCAAGGTAGCCGAAGTGTTTGGTGTTTCAAGAGGCACCAACCGAAGGTTTACACCGCTTATAGGGTAAGCGGAAAAACATCGTCCGCTAAGTGACAACAATGTGGACGAAAGTACGTGTTGAATGGTAGTGACGGGTGGCCATTGAAGGGGATTGTGCCGAAAAATGGGAGGACGACAGATGCAAAAGCCACTGCAGAAGTGAATGTAGCACTCGCGAACACTGTCTGCATCAAAACAACACGGAGGGAGCTCCATAAGCAGGGAATAGCAAGGTGAGCTGCAATTAAAAACAGTGACTCAAATGCCTGTAACAGGAAAATGTGGCGCCGAAGCCTTGAAACCTGAACTATGGGGCAATGGAAGAAAGGCATTTGGTCGGATGAATTTTGTTTCACACTGTTTCCAACTTCTGGTCGAGTTTACGTCCCAACATGCCGGAGGTACCCAACGGTTACTCTGCAAGGCTGATAAGATCCATCTCATAGTTCAATGTTTGTTCGTCAAAATGGTGATGCTGTGTTCCAAGACGACAGGGTCCGTATTCACACATCCCGCATCGTCCAGATCGGGTTTTGTGAACAGGAGGACAAACGAGGTCCAAGCGTCATGACAATATAGATATATATAAGTTTTTAGACACGGAGAACTATCAGTAACCCGCGTTTAGACAACAGTTCGCACGAGATTTCAAGAATATGTGTACTGATTAACAACAAATGTAACAATTGTTGCTGGACGTGTTGTTGTATAAAAATGTAGTCTGAATTTTGTTATAGGTGGAATGCGAGTAAATGTAAAGCTTTAATAGGTAAATGGAAGCAACCTGTGTGCGAAACTAACATAAGCAGATGAAGTGGAGGCGATATCTGCTAATTTTTTTCTTTCCGTCGTTGCTCATTTTAATTCAACCGTCCGAAGCACGTAGCAACTGAATCCTTATCGCACTAGAGTGTAAAGTGACCACAATAAGACGCTTAGAACTAAAACTTCTATACAGGCGTAGCGAGCTATGTATTACACTGAAGTGTCAAAGAAACAGGTATAGGCATGCGTATTCAAATTCAGAGATATGTAAACAGGTAGAATACGGCGCTGCGGTCGGCAACGCCTATGGAAGACAACAAGTGTCTGGCGCAGTTGTTAGATCGGTTACTGCTACTACGATGGCAAGTTATCAATAGTTAAGCGAGTTTGAACGTGGTGTTACAGTCGGCGCACGAGAGATGGGACACAGTATCTCCGAGGTAGTGATGAAGGGGAGTTTTCCCATACGACTATTTCACTAGTGTACCGTGAATATCAGGAATCCGATGAAACACGAAATCTCCGACATCGCTGCGGCCGGGAAAAGATGCTGCAAGAACGGGACCAACGACGACTGAAGAGAATCTTTCAGCCTGACAGAAGTGCAGACCTTCCGCAGACTGCTGCAGATTTCAGTGCTGGGCCAACCAACAAGTGTCATTCAACGAAACATCATCGATATGGCCTTTCGGAGTCCAAGGCCCACTCGTGTACCTTTGACGACTGCATGACACAAGCCTTTACGCCTCGCCTGGGCCTTCAACACCGACATTGGTCTGTTGATGACTGGAAAAATGTTTCGTGGTAGGACCAGTGTCGTTTCAAATTGTATCGAGCGGATGGACGTTTATGGGTCTGGAGACAACCTCATGAACCCATGGACCCTGCATGTCAGCAAGCTGGTGGAGGCTCTGTAATGGTGTGATAAGGAACCTCTGATACGTCTAGATACGACTCTGGCAGGTGACATGTGCGTAAGCGTCCTGTTTGATCACCTGTATTCATTCATGTCCACTGTGCATTCCGACGGACTTGGGCGCAGGACTATACAACATTCCACTTGTCCAGAATTGCTACAGAGTGGCTCCAGGAACACTCTTCTGAGTTAAAACATTTCCGCAAGCCACCAAACTCCCCTGTCATGAACACTTTTACGGATTTATGGACTGGCCTCCAGGATTCATGGTGTCAGTTCCATCCAGCGCTGCTTCAGACATTGGTCGAGTCCATGCCACGTCGTGTTCCGGCACTTCTAAGTGCTCACGGGGACCCTACACGATATTATGCAGGTGTACCAGTTTCTTTGGCTCTTCAGTGTTGAACTTTCCTGGCTGATTCACTCCACACTCGGAGTCCCGTGCTCTCGCCAGCATCTCTCAAACAGCCACACAAGCACGCCTCACGGTGCTTCACTCTGTCAGTTCCTATCTCCTACACTCTTCTTTAAGAGTTAAATGATAATGTGCGAGAGTAATGGGTACATACTGCTGTTTAATATTTTAAAGTAAGTGTATGGTTTCTCGAAACCCATATTACACAACATAAAAGTTTAAGAGAGTGTAAAATATATGCCTATAGAAACCAGATACATAGTCTGAAAAAGTATTACACACTTATTCATTCGTCATTGTCATAGAACAGCTAAGTGTTTCTGAAGGGTTACAGAAATACGCACAGCTGTTCTATGACAGAGTACCAGATTCAACTGAAGTTAAATTAGGTAAAATATATAACAAGAAATAAAGCTGACGAAAATAAGACTAAATTAGCTACAGAACAGTTTGCACGTGGGCTCCCTATGTCCTGAACGGAATCAGGGTTTCGTTGAGTGTCAGTAAAAGGAAATAAATGCAGTGGAATCATTCCAAGTTTATCGCAACGAGCGTATCCAACCGAATGCGGTTGAAATGCCTCTACTCGCGTAAAGGTTGTTTATAATGGTTGTTTAACTTAGGCCTTGCTGTTAGTAGAAGCTGCTATGCAGCAACCATGGTAACATTAGCAACATCAGTGACAGCGACACACGGTCAGGTAGATTGTGTTTTAATTATTTCCTATTGCAGTCATTTTCGCTTGCAGGAGTGAATAAATGAGATAAAAATACATTTCAACAATAAGTATGGTTAACAACACAGTATTGTCTGGAGGTCAGAGTCGATGGTCCTATATAAAAAAGAATTCCATCTTATGACTCATAAAATCTTTCTCGGTACTGTACTTAATGACTTGTCTCGGACGCCCGAGGTCCGGCTCGCTCTTTACGACCTCCTGCCCCGTAAATCCCACACTGGTGTCACCCACTGGCCATTTCTCTGCCCTCTGCCTCACAGCAAAGCGAGCGACCTAATGAAACCTGAGAAGATCGCTGAAAATTCTCTATGAGTTCGACGTGAGTTGCTCGGTCAAAACTTCTAAATCTAATATTATTTCAGACTTCCTTCCAGAAAATAAAATTTAGTGAGGAACTTTGAGGTAGCATTTATGAAAATAATCCAGAAATAATTGTGTTGATGTAGCTCCCATATAAACTAGTTCTGGGTATAAGCTTTACCCGTGCGTCTCCGAAGGCGATGGCCAACGTGTCTGGCTGCTATGCGGAGGATCCGGGCTCTAGTCACGATACTGCCACGGATGTTCGCTTGGTGGGAGGACGTTCAGCCTCGTGATGTCAGCTGCAGACGGACTCGGATACAGAGTAGCGGCTCGCAGGTAAGGAAAGCCGAACACAGTCGCCAGAATAGGGTGCTGACCCCACACGCCTCCATACCACTTTCCAATGCTATTGACGGAAGATGACACGGTGGCGGTCGGTGCCGATGGCCCACCTGGACCATAACGCGGAGCTTCGGTGTACGTTTTATCTGTAACTACTGTTAACAAACCGAGTTCATAATATAACTTGGTCACCACAGATTAAAAGGATTTTGTGCACAAAATCTATAAACAAAATAACTTTTCTTGCAAAATCCTCGTTGCTACTTTTAGTTCAACAATTCCTTCAATAATAACGACGACAACATGGACTATTAATATTATTAGTCAAGTATAGTGAAGATTTATATTAATCTGAGGATTTACTATAGGAGTTATAGGTAAATAGTATCCTCGGGCCGCCAATGAAGGCGCGCGTGTATAAATGTGTGAATTGTTGGACAGTTATAATCCAACAACTCATGTCTATAAATTGCAGCGTAAAAAACAGATAGAAGAATAGAATCAAACAATGATGGACTTTAGAAAAATCAGTATGGCTTCAGAAAGATAAATTTATTAGAAAAGTAGTCTGGGCCTTCGTTCATAGAGAAAGAAATAATTTTAAATAATCAAGATACTTGCAGAACACGTGAAGACGTAGAGAAAGCGTTCAGCAACGTCAAAGTGAGTAAGGGTACAAAGTACAAACATCAAAAATTACAATTCCTGTAAGTTACAGATGATGTTGCTTATTCTCTCAATTGAATGAGCGACGGGCAAAAATGAGAAAATTTCAGAAAAGGAAGTTCATGTTGACGTAGCTTCTGTAGCATAGAATGCGGGATAGGAAACACGGCGAGGTGGCGTCGTCCCAAAACAATGGACTCCTATTCGTGTGGGCAACAGTTAAAATTCTCGTTCGGTTATTGAGATTTTGGTTTTCACTTATTTCCCTGAATCGCTCAAGCTAAATATCGGGATAATTCCTCTCCAAAGTACAAGTGTAATTCCTGTTCCTTCCCAGTGCGAATTTAAGTTCTCTCTCTAATAACCTCGTCCTCGATAGAACATTTAAAGAGTAACAGGAAAGATGAACAACGATTATAAATACTGATACAGGAGAAGACAAAGAGGACAACTCTGTGTTTAGGGAAGGAGGCAAATAAAGAACATGGTAGGAAGAGAGAGTTAATTTGGAGACAAACGGTCTGAAGGAGGTTTTAACAACACATCTTCAGGGAACTAGTTTAGTACGCCTACCATGTACTCTGGCACAGGTAAAAACCTCACAGAGACACTACCTGACGTTGAACTCTGTCTCTGACTTTTTGTTGAAGGTTATGCATGACGTCGTTGATGACCCTGAACCGACGATATGGTCAATGATATCGTTATCAGTGGGATGCCAAAACCACTACTTATCTCCAGCCAATCATAGTGCAGTATTAAAACACAAGATGATGCAAATAGTCCAATTGCTTTAATAAAAATTAAGAGACCCCTCCATTCCCCCTATCTCCAACCAATCAGTAAATCCAGTACTCCTTATCTCCAGCCAATCATAGTGTGCAAAATCTAAGATGACGGAAATAGACCAATTGTATTAATGGGGAAGTAAAAGTCCCTCCCCCTCGTGTCTCCAGCCAGTCATAGTGCACTATTAAAACTCCAAGTTGTTGGCAGTACATCACTTGCGTGCAATATTCGCCATGGTCACTCCTCTTTCCAGCCAGTCAGAGCGTGGTATTTAAAAGATGTCAAATTACGTTATTTCCAATGTAAAATTCTCTATCTCCAACCAATCAGAGCGTAGTATTAAAAGTAGCGCCAGATGCTTAATGAAAATTACGTAACTCTAGGATTAAAATCAGTGCTTATTATTTCCGAAAAGCATTTACTCTGGTCAAATTACATTATTTACGTACTAATGACTGCAAGGTCAAGATATGTGGGTACATACACACTGTATAGTGTTCCATCCAAAGAAACAGAATACCATACAGAGGCAGCACCGCGACCAAAGTGAAGCAAATTGAACAAGTCTCTGCCTTGGTTTTGGAGGCAAAAGAAAGAGGCGTGGCACGTGACAGTGTGTAAGAAAGTCATGAAATTGCAACTGTTCATTAATAATATTACCTCTGAGTATAGCGCCTGAACACTTTATGAATATCGTCTCTTGACAGTGTCAGTAGCTTTCAGTTAAATACTGTAACCCCAGCTGATCACTGATGACCCCATCAGTTCTAGGTCATCGATGACATCATGCAAGACCTTGAACAAAAGGCTAGTGACTGTGTTCAAATTTAGATAGTATTTCTGTAAGGTTCATAGCTGTGCCCAAGGGCCGGCAGCGGTGGTCTCGCGGTTCTAGGCGCGCAGTCCGGAACCGTGCGACTGCTACGGTCGCAGGTTCGAATCCTGCCTCAGGCATAGATGTGTGTGATGTCCGTAGGTTTGTTAGGTTTAAGTAGTTCTAAGTTCTAGGGGACTGATGACCACAGAAGTTGAGTCCCGTAGTGCTCAGAGCCATTTGAACCATTTTTTTGTGCCCAAGTCGCCGTACCTATACTACTTACCTATTAAATAATGATATTATAATGTGGAAGACGCTGTTGCAACTGTCCATCTGCAGCAAGGAATTGTACAGCGTTCGTCTGAAAAGTTAGGTGAATAGTCTCAGAAAATAAAGAAAACAAGAGTTACACCCAAAATACCTTCACTAGCCAGCAGAGTAGCCACCATTAGCTACAACACACTTGTGATATCGGTTTTGAAGCTGTTGGAACCCCTCAAAAAACGGTTTATGGGGAATCACTCGAAGCACCGTTGTTACGATTGTTGCTTCTCCGCATCATTACAGGAGGTGAGACCTGGTGTTACCAGTACCATCTGGAGACCAAGCGGCAGCCAGTGGCGTTGTGTTCTCGTTTTCCTCACCCCTAAAATAAAGTTAGATGTCAAAATCCAAGATTGAGATGGCGTTGATCGCCCTTTTCGAGAGCAAGGGCACCTATCGTGAATTTCCACCAGAGGGTGGCGTGGAAGATGATTAACACCATTTCACTCACTGTCGCTTAGTTTCCCGATCGTTTAGGTAGTAGCAGGTCTCATCTCCTGCAAAGATGCAGATATTCGACAATGCGTGACCACGGCGTTTCGAGCAATTCAACAAGGAGTGTTTTACTGCCAGTTTCCAGTAGCTTTACAACCGATGTCACAAGTGTGTTGCAACTAATGGTGGCTACTCTGCTGGCCAGTAAAGGTATCTTGTTTGTAAATCTTGTTTGATTTTTTTTGAGCCCATTCACCATTTAGGACGCACCTTGTTGGAAAATAAAGCATGAAGTGTGTAGAAACTGGAGAGGAAGAAACTAGGTGCGCCTGAAATTTGGTGCCGTAGGAGTGTACTATAAGTAAACGATCGTAGAAAGTGAGATAGAAAGGTGTTGAAAGGGAAACAGAAAGAAAAAAAATCTATTAAAATTGTACCAGCAATGATTCGGTTTGAGGAAACTCTTTTATGGGACGTAGATTCCGTTGTAGCCTGACATCGATGTTATTCAGTCTGTACATTGAACAAATTGTGAAGAAAACCGAGAAGAAATTTGGAAAGGGAATTAAAGTTCAGTTGGAAGAAATAAAAACTTTGAGACTTGCCGATGACATTGTAATTGAGAGTCGCTAAGGACTTCGAAGAGCAGTTGAACTGAATGAACAGTGTCTTGAAAGATGGGTATAAGATGAACATCAACAAAAGTAAAACAAAGACAGTAAAGTGTATTCGAATTAAAACATGCGATGCAGAAGGAATTGGATTAAGAAATGAGGCAGTGAAAGCAGCAGTTGACTTTTGCTCTTTCGAAAGCGAAGTAACTGATGATAGCCGAAATAAAGAGGATATAAAATACAGACTAGCAGCGGCGCGAAAAGCTTTCTGAAGAGAGGACCTTGTTAACATAAGATATAATTTTCAGTGTTAGAAATTTTATTCTGAAGGTATTTGTCTGGATTGCAGCCCTGTGTGGACGTGAAACGTGGACGATAATCAGTTCAGACAAGGAGATTATAGAAACTTGTGAAATGTAATGCTGTAGAGGAATGCTGAGGATTAGAGGGTAGATCCAACAACAAATGAAGAGAGACTGAATGGAACTAGAGGAATAAATAAGGGATCAGCTGATAGCACAAGGAACTGTCAGTATGGTAATGGAAGGGGAGAGAACGCGGCCTGTGAACCGACTTGCGGACCCAGCATTTCAATTGTACTCCGAGTGACGCTGTAACTCGGCATTGTTGACGTACACAAGTCTTTGCCAGAAGTAAAATAAGCAATAAATCACAGAATGAAATCCCAGGGCCGACTCTGAATTGATACTCGGAACTGTGGACTGGTAGCGTTGCACTTACCCACTCTGATAAAATGCTATTTGAGCGTGAATTTAAAGACAGAATTTTTTGACGCTTTTAAGATATGTAAACGTTTTATTCCAGTTTTATTTAATTGTTCGTGGACGCTGCTTTTGTACGTTCTATCCATCTCGTACTTGCTGTCATTTACCACTGTGTGTTCACCTAGGACATACGGTAGCCTCACCGTATTGCATATGATTTGGATGGCCAATCTTACGTGTTCAATAACTTCAATCTTCATCACATTTTAACTTTGAATTTAATTTAATTTTTTCCTTCTTATTAGGTACAGATCAGTCACTCTTTTCTCTAACTTAAGTCACTAGAAGCACCTATTGTGCTTTCGCTGTATCAGCGGCCATCCACTGTTTAGTAAATCTAGTTTGCCTTTGCCGGTTAGAAGGCCCAGCTGCTCGGCGTCCACGCCAGCATGTACGCTTGACTCTAAGCCGTGCCGTATCGGTGCAAACGTACTTGTAGTTGTCCGATGGCTGTGTTTGTTAGATGGTCAGACCACTTCTCTGTTGTGCCTATGGGTTGATTTCTGAAATTTTCTGTCTGGGTTCCCACAGTTCCGTTTATTTACTCTGACATCCAGACGGTTTCATGTGTATGTGGCTGGTGTGTAGAGCTCCGGTAGCAGGCGCAGCGAACTTCATTTGACAGTTTTACGTGAGTACTGTTTGCAGTTTTTAATTAAATGTTTGGCGCAGCTTACAAACATGCCTTGTAATGTTTATAGGATAGTCATTTAATTCGTCTCCTTTTTCGTTTTAGATAATCTGATCATACGCAAACCAGAGCGAAACGCATTATTTTTAAATAAAAATAACTTTGCAACCGCGACTATTTTTATTTTCAAATAGTAAGATTATCTTTTTAATTTTTTAAAGGGAAATTCTTCAAGAAAATATTTCCTGTGCACAATAACGAGAATGCCTTTACATTGAACGAGTATATGAGCAATTTTAAAATGTTTATATTAAAGTGGAACTGGAAAGTGGAAGTTTTTTTCCAAAGTTTAACGGACGTTTCATTGGAAGATTTTATTTTGCTTCATTTTATAATACTTTTGTTGAAAGGTAAAGTTGTTTTATTGTGTCGTAATAAAATAAATACATGTGAAATTTTAAATGGCAATTAAGATGTTCAGGAGGTAATCACAGTGATGATATCTGATAGGAGTCTGCATCCTACAGATTGCTGTGGTTTACCTGTTTTATTTCAGGTGCAATATTGGTTCATGATCATATGCATGTTTCACTTGTATGTTTTTTGTTAGAGGGTAGTACGTAATCATAGTGCATTACTCATTTTGTAGTCACAATCTAATGTTCATCTGTGCGTTGTATTACGCGTATTTGGTGAGATGAAATTACTTGGTTCTACTTCTGTAACTTATAGTAGCTTCTTTCACCAAATTACGGTGATAAAACCAATTTTACATGTTGGGTCTTTGTACTAATCCACCATACCGCTGAAAGCTGATTGTAAATTGTCGCCCTGTAATGTTTTGACAGTAAAATTTATTTGTTGAAGAGTCCTGTTGCTTTATAGGTAAAATAAGTTAAAATATTGAAAGGCACGTGTATCCCAAGACATACAAGCACTGATAATTGGATCCCATCTTATATTATAAGAGAATGGGACACACAAATAACCAAAGCTAGAACTATGACATAGACTATATCACTGACTCATCCTCCATAAAAAAAAAAGAGTCCAATACGCCTTGTTCCAACACCTTCTTAGCATTCCTACTTTGCCTACAAGCTGATGGGACGCATTTGTTAAATTTGGACTCATATACACCAAGGTGAAGTCAGGGAACAGCGATACGTACACATACACACAGCGGTAGTATGACGTACACAAGGCACGAAAGGGAAGTCGGTGGGCACAGCTGTCATTTGCGTTCAGCTGCTTCACTTGAAAAGGTATGACCGCGCAACACGAATTAACTGCCTTCGAGCGCTGAATGGTAGCTGCAGCGTGGCGCTTGGGACATTCACTATCTTGAGATTCACAGTGTCAACTGTGTGCCGAATTATCACGTACACCATGAGCGATGCAATGGCCGACAGCCTTCACTTAAGGACTGAAAGCGGCGGCTTTTGTGTAGTCATAGAGTGGTCGCTGCTAACAGACAAACAACACTGTGCAAGATGGTGGCGGCTCCGTGCTGGTGTGGGCTGTGTTTACATGTAATGCAGTGGGTCCTCTGGTCCAACTGAACCGATCACTGACTGAAAATGTTTGTATTTGACTACTTGGAAACCATTTGCAGCCATAGATGGACTTCAGTTATGGATGAAAATTCGCCATGTCACGGCGTCACAACTGTTCACGGTTTATTTGAAGAACATTCTGGACAATTCGAGTGAATGGTTTAGCCACCCAGATCGCTCGTCATGAGTCACGGCAAACATTTCTGGGACGTAATCGAGTCAGCTCGTGCACAACCTCCTCCACCGGCAACACTTTCGCAATTATGGACAGTTACAAGGGTAGCGTGGCTCAGTATGCCTGCAGGGGACTTCCAACGACATTTTTAGTCCATGCCATTCGAGTTACTGCACGATGCTGGGCAAAGGGAGGTCCGACATGGTATTACACGGTCTTCAATGACTTTTGCACCTTACTGTAAAGAGGTGGTTACTCACTGGAAAGGTTTAATGAAGTCCACTTTTCAAGAAGCATGACGGTCTCTGGTAGCAATAACGTAAACGAATACTCTAGTTACCACTTACTGGCGGAATCTTGCAATAGGACAGAGGCAAGCCCCTTTGACTAGAAGCGGAAAAAGGTGTGACGCTACTTCGTCTCGCCGGAGTTGCGGGAAAGAGATACCCCACGTCCGCATACTTGCTTTTGTCGATCTCTCTCTCTCTCTCTCTCTCTCTCTCTCTCTCTCTCTCTCTCTCTCTCTCTCTTCTAGCACCTCATTCCCTCAGTGGTGTCCCAGCGTTCTCGTCAGTAGGGACAAAAATGCGTGGAGGTCACAACAAGGATTACATCCATTATAAAACAGATAATGTATTACAAAATTCTCATGGTAAGGTAAACACAATATTGTACTTGAGTTGGGTATGTGCTTAAAATAATAATCTAATTGTAACGTGTAATTGTTACCTTGTGGCCTGGGATAGAAGGCACATTGTATGTGATGTACGCAGACTGAAGGGCCGAATAAAAATTTGTACCAAGGCTGGGATTCGAACCCGTGTCTCCTGCTCACTATGGAGATGCGACAACCACTACGCCATCATGGCACAGTCGCTGTGCAGAATCGCATGGACTACCCTAGCACGCCTGCTACCTCAGCACAAATTCCCGTTTACGTCTCAGCCTGCTTGGTACCCCCCTGTACTCAAACATTGCAGAGCCTCTGCAACTCTATTGGGAGGCATCTTGCCTGAAACTGAGGCATAGGTGGCTCAAATGGCTCTGAGCACTATGCGACTTAACTTCCGAGGTCATCAGTCGCCTAGAACGTAGAACTAATTAAACCTAACTAACCTAAGGACATCACACACATCCATGCCAGAGGCAGGATTCGAACCTGCGACCGTAGCGGTCCCTCGGCTCCAGACTGTAGCGCCTAGAACCGCACTGCCACTCCGGCCGGCGAGGCATAGGTGCTTTAATCAGCTGATACTATATGGTTACAGAGACCTTTTGAAGCCTCAGACATCTGATGTATATATGCAGACTGAAGCGACGAATAAAAAATTGTACTAACATGGTCTCCTGCCCACTGGGGAGATGCTGTAGGCGTTACGCATTCCTGGCAGAGTGTCTAGAGTAGTCCGTAAAGATGAGCAGAGCCACTGTGCCAGAGTGAAGTATTGGTTAGCACAATCTGCCTAGAGAGCACGAGGCCAAGGTTCGAATCCTTGCCTTGGTACAAATTTTCGTACATTGCTTCAGTCTGCATATGTACATCACAAATGTTTGAGACTTGAAATGGCCTCTGGAACCGTATAGCATCATTTGAGACTTTGTGATTTTAGACGGTTTTTCACACCTGTTTGGATTTCGGTCCTAACTGTAAGGTGTCATCGTCGCGTTAGGCATGCCTCAAGTTATTTCTAATGCATGAAAATTCACAATTGGTAAAGACTCTACATTTACAAAATTTTCAGAATAGGATAATACCATGAACAAAAACGAAAAAAGGCGTGAATAGAGTAGGCCATGCTAGAATCAATGCTCAGAATAGTATTTCCCTGAATGTTATTGCATTTAGAGCACAACCCAAGAGGTGCATCCAGTCTACGGTCTACTGTCACTATATTGACATGAACGACTTGAGTCTTAGGTATAGAGCGTCATGCTCAGTCAGTCAATTACGACGAGGATGTAATTAGTCCCGGCTTCGGTTATAGGGTTCATCCAAAATATGAGTCAGCGTTTCAGGCTTGGGATGGAGGCCGAGGTCTTCCGTAAATATGTGACAGATCTGAATGGTGTTTGTCTGACAGTACTGGTGGTATGGTGTGGTGTACTGTGATTTTCAACGGACGCGAAAGTAACATCGGTTGTCCCCAAGGGAACGTAGTGTACCAAATATACATAAGCCACTTACCAGACAGCGTCAACAGTACTGTCAAATTGCTCGTTGTTCATGGTGGTGTTGTAACGTCACGAGTCGATATGCAATAGAAGTTATTGCACTACTTTGCAGTACAGCTCATCGCTTTGGAGCCGGTGATGGTGATAGAAACAGCCGCTTGTATCTTAGCGTGACTCATTCGCACCAGTCGCTAGCCTAGTCGTGGGAAGCGGTACCTGTGTCAGTTCGAGCGACAGAATATTCAAGCCCCTAAGAATCTAAATGAACAGTATTAAATATTATTCAATTTTGTTAAAAGTCAATACACTGCCCTTTGTTATTAAAAAGAAGATTGTGTAAAAATCTCAGCTTTCTAGCCGTTATACTTCCAGAGTTAGAGAAAATTACCTAAAACACCCCAAACCGACACTTGTAAGATTAAAGTCAGTTAGGATTCATAACAGTTTGTCTCTTAGTATCACTTGGAATTATTACTGAAGTTCAATAAATGACAGAAAAATTTATTAGATTTTTTATAATTAAAAACGTCCACTGTTATTCATTTTCGTAACATAGATTTCAGAAAAGATTAATATTTATTTACTAACTGTTTTGTTGTTTGAATAAATGAGACTGAGTGAGAGTGTATATGTGGGACATAAGTAAAGATTCAATATTATCTGAGGTTAACCGGAAAAGAAGAGAGCGAGCAAGGAATGGCGGCATTCGTCATCACCAAGTGCTTTCCATATGGTCGCACCACTCAAAGACGCACTGGGTTGCGCAGACTACCAAAAGAATTTTTTTCTAAAGAAATTTATGCACTTTGTATGCGCTGGAGGACTTGCATTGAGCGTGAGGGAGATTATGTTCTAAAGTGATACAGCTTTGTACCACTTCTGCAGAATTAATAATATTTAAAGAAATATTTAAGGTTTTCATTTGACTCACTCTCATACTTGGAAATTTTCTTGATACCTTAACCCATTTCCGAGATGCAGAGATTCAAAGTTACTGTGCGCGCACACAAAGCACGCACGTAAAATGCGGTGTGACGCGAAACGTAATTTATAACGTGACAAAGAACGGAGAAATATGCTCTAAAGAGTGTCCGTTACCATCAGAATCGTTCTGGGAATGCCACGTTGTAGCACTGAAACACATTTAAAAGTTTTGCGCATTTAAAATCCGGTCTGAGTTATAAAATCAGTTTTGCGTTATTCAATTTCACATAGGGAAAGTATCAAAGCTTTACCGACTCACACAGTTCTTTTCATATGAGTGGCATGCCCTGCTATAGCACGAAAAGGAAACCAAATGGCGAATACGCTCATGTTTAAAAGTCTCTCACTGAAAAGTTCGGGTACCAGCTGCCTCATTCTACCTTCTTCAGCACCTTTAAAATTTTCCTAAAAAAATTGATATTGGAACATACTCGCTCTTTTTTATGCCGTGAAACAGGGAGACAGTGGCAGTGGGAGAGAGGCGGAAAAGTAATAAATAATAATAAATAAGTTTACGATAGTAGACAGTGACTGTGGTGTAGAAAGAGAAAGAGAGAGAGAGAGAGAGAGAGAGAGAGACAGAGAGAGAGAGAGAGAGAGAGAGATAGAGAGACCATGACAGTGAGAGAGAAAGAGAAGGGACACAGTGGAAGTGGAACGTAGTTGACAGTGACAGAACAGCGCTAGGAGAAGCATGAAGAAGACAGAACCAGTGGAAAATGGCTGTGAGCACTATGGGACTTAACATATGAAGTCATTAGTCCCCTAGTGTTAGAACTACTTAAACCTAAGGAGATGACACACATCCGTGCCCGAGGCAGGATTCGAACCTGCGACCGTAGCAGCAGCGAGGTTCCAGATTGAAGCCCCTAGAACAGCTCGGCCACAGCGGTCGGCGAGAAACAAGAGGGAGACAGTAACAGAGAGAGCAGACAGGTGTAGTAGGACAGAACGAAGGAGACTGTGGCTGTGAGACGGGATACAGTGCCAGTTACAGAGAAACAAAGAGATAACGTCAATGGCTTGGGTTGGATTGTTGAATGAGAGACAAAGGGCAACTGGCAGTGGACGGGTTTGAGCGACGCAAGTTACGAGAGCTTGTGGGAACGAGAGGTGAGTTACAAGTTAAAAGAGTGCGAATATGTTAGAATACCAGAACGTCTGGGAAAATTTTTAAAGAGGCTGATGAAGATAGAATGAGGCAACTAGTACCCGAATTATCACTCAGGATCTTTCAAACAGGAGCATATCCGTCTTTCCTGCTGATACATAATAATCCAGGTACTATTCATTTAGGCTGATAAGTTTATCTGCAGAAACTGATACTTCTCCGTCGCCAGATGATGTGACAATGAAGAAATATGGGAAAGTATAAAAATGAATAATTCCAGATTCTATGTACGCTTTCGGAAATTTGTGGTAAGGACTATGGGACCATACTGCTAAGCTCATCGCTCCCTTGGCTTACACACTATTTAATCTAGCTTGAACTAACGTACGCTAAGGACGAAACGCACACCCATGCCCGAGGGAGGACTCTACCTCCGACGGGGTGAGCGGCGCGGACCGTGGCAAGGCGCCGTAGACCGCGCGGCATTTCTATTTTCGCCACCAAAAATTGTTCTAGCTTCTCTGTCAAACATAACAATATCACATCTGCTTATTACTCTGTCAGTAATAATCATGGCGTCCCAAAAAATTCAAGTTCGTTGATTCTGATGACTTCCTTAACTCAAATCGAGATTGAAAGAAGAAGAATGTAAAATATCTTTGGAGGACGAAGGGAAATTAAAGCAATATTGCTTCTTTGTGGTTTGCCAAAATACAACACTCCAAAGTAACGAGATTATATCACTCCTCGGTGAAAACTCGGATATCATTGTCAAAGAAAATGGTTTATCGGATTTTATGGCTATTCGGTATTTCATGGAGCAAAATTGACAAAATGCACTGTTACGCACAACAGTGTAATATTATGCACTAAAGGCTGGAAAAGGTGATTAATATGCAGGATTAAAGCGCAAAATATATCAAATATAAAAAAATAAAAATATGCAATAAGCTTGGATTTACTTCCTATAAGGTACTGGGAGATGAAGAAGCTTGCACAGGTTAGAGTAGCATGAAGAGATGCATCAAACCAGTCTCAGGACTGAAGACCACAACAACAACACAAGGTCAAAATAACCAAACACGCAAGAGAAAACCCTGAGGCTGCCTCTTGCATGGTACGAATGGTACTGATTTGTATAAAATGAGTTGAAAATTTACCCGATCCACATGCATAGCCGCGGCCGGTAGCACGCTGCTTCCCGGATACGGGAAACTGACGGTAAACCTCATAGTAGAAGACGCAGCTGGCTTTTGGTAGCAGAGTCAAGACATTATATTAGAATTGTAATTCGATTGGAAATAGAGTAAAGCGATTGTATAGCCAAATAAAGATATATTTAATTGTGCATTTGTGTATTTCTTACATAGTGTTGAAAGTATATGTTACACTTTTTACGAAAAGCTTTTCTTCCTTAGTGTTATAGACCGAATGCTATTTTTATGAAGGCCTCCCGAAAGCAGATCGCGTACATAAAAATGTGTTTCCAGAATAAAAGAAAAACATGTGCCTTTTTAAGGTACCCTTTAACACATTGGACCACTCCTTTGACACGGTCCTGGCTATGTCGCTACCTGTTCTATTACACAGCTCCAAGGTATCGAGTCCTTGTCACGTGGGCACAACCAAAGTCATCGAACGCGTTGACAGACTTTCCATTGCAATCATAACAGATCGCTCCACCCCATACGAAGTGTAACGCATACGATCAGAGAAGCAAAACACGTATCTTTGGAAAGCGTTTATTAACGAATCTGTCAACAGTTGCAATAGTTTTATTTGGCGACTAGTTTCAAACCTTAGAGGTTCGTTTTCAAATCTGGTCTTCTGAGGCTGCACTGAAAGTGCGTCATCTTAATAATGAACATCAAAATGATAACATATGCTTTATAAAATGTTTCCAGAATGAATGTCACAGTCCACACGTGCTTTTTAGCTAGTCAAAATCACGCTTTGACTAGATTTCGAAAATATTGTACTACACTAAGTATACACTTGCGTCTGTGGCTTCAGTGATGCAGACAGAGGAGGGGAGAGGGACATGAAATTTTTCTCACGAGAGGTATTTCTAGATCATCTTCGAGTACAGTCATTATATTTGTGATCTCGACATATATGAAAACTTCACCGTAAATGGCGTCAATAATATAAATATCCTTTCAGTTTTTCTCGCTACGACTGGGAGATATTTTCCCTAAAACGTGTAGGGACCTATTCTGGATTCCAGAGAGCTACTGTAATTAACATTTAGAAAGGCAGTAATCACCTTTCATTAATCTGCAGGTTTCAGGTCCCCTGTGTGTTTCTCACAGGTCCACCAGTTTTTTCAACAGCGCCAGGGGTTCATTTTCAGGGAGCTCTTTCAGCAGTAGCGCGTCTGTTAAACCGCAGTGCGCCGTAAATAAATCATTCTAGGTGGAATTTAAAATTTAAGCATTCATCTGGAGTCTTCTATTTCGGGTGCGTGATCGATAGCCGGCCGGACGGATGTGATAAATCTACAAGGTGATTTTTCGGATTCTAAGTTAGTTCTTCAGCTGGGATTTCGTCGT
Organism: Schistocerca gregaria; assembly: GCF_023897955.1. Taxonomy (NCBI): domain Eukaryota; kingdom Metazoa; phylum Arthropoda; class Insecta; order Orthoptera; family Acrididae; genus Schistocerca; species Schistocerca gregaria. The sequence goes on along the minus strand of NC_064924.1, from coordinate 671,176,804 downwards.
AGATATTTCTGTGGAGTTTGGGCGAGGAAATGTTTCGTATTTGTGGCCACGTACCTAAGCCGTCAGATAAATGGGAGATGAAACATCTTTTGTATTTAAGCATTGAACCAAGAAGAGTCTTCGCTAATGTCGACCCACTTAGCAAATTAAAATAGTGAACCGTGCCGGGAAACCAACCCGTATCATTGCCTTCCGCAGACAGTGTCCTCTCGAGCAAGCAATCTGAAAGGAAGTTAGAATCAGACTCTCAGCTTTAATCTCAAACTGCTTCTCTCATCTAGTTCCCAGCTACATAGAGGCCTTCCCGAATTTTAAAGAAGATCGTAGCTGTGGGAGATTCTACAGCGTGGAGTATGGGGTGTACATACAGTATTTGATCAGAGGTATCCGGGCACGGGGATGACACGTCATCTATTAAGACACCAGAGAATAACTTCCATGGTACTACAGGGAGCTGTAGAGGGTGAAAACTGTAGAGGAAGACAGAGATTGGAGTAAATCCAGCAAATAGTTGACGACGCAGGTTGCAGGTGCTCCTCTGAGATGAAGAGGTTGGCACACGAGAGGAATTAGTGACGGGACACTCAAACCAGTCAGAACATTGGTGACTCAAGGAAAAATCGGGACACCTCTACGTAATTCGGAAATGTCCATTAGATGACGCGAGAACTGGACTCGCCGGTATCAAAAGAGGCCGAGATCATTGTTTCGTCAGTAGCGATACCACTTAAATAATATATCCATCAGGGACATTTCAAACCTTCTGTAGCTGACAAGTCCACAGTTGGTGATGTGACTGTGAAGTGGAAACGCACGGGAACGACCATAGTAAACCAAGGTCAGAGAGACCTCATGAACTAACGGACGGAGACCGTCAAGCTTTGCAGAGGGTGGCTGAAGAAAACCTCATGAACTCAGCGGAAGGAATCACTCGTGTATTCCAAGTGCTGCTAGCAGTCCAGCTAGGGCAATGACCCTGCGTAGGGAGTGAAAAGGATTTGGGGGGGGGGGGGGGGGGAGATGCCGCAGGCATCAGAGGCTCTTGCCCAAATTGAAGGTGGGTAGGGGCCATTTCATCCCACCTGAGTGGCTGGCAAGATGAATGCCATGGGTGGATAGCTGGCTGGCTTCACCAACCGCAGTCTACTGCTCCTCACTGCCTGCCGCCCCTCCTCCCACCATTGCATGGATCACTGACGCAGCAGGCAGATGACAGCCTGCAGGGGAATAGCACATCGTGTTAAGCGACGTTCAGTGCAGGCCTCCTTGCGAATGAAGCCAGCTTCCCCTGCTATTGACGGACTTACAGTTGTTCGTTTATGAGACGGACCAGTTTCTTTGGTGTTGTTTGATTGTTGGGCACTAAGGGAATCTTAGCTGATGGGAAACTATTTGCCCTGAAGGTGCCTTATGTGATAGGTGCCTTCAGAATCACACGGAGGTCTGCAGTAGATACTGTATACCCATGAGGAAGGCGAGTCCTGAATGCACGGTTCGTGGACACTATCGAACAGTCAACGGAATCCTCTTGTTTGGAACCACAACTTTAAAACTGTGATGGCCATCTAAAATATTAGAAGACAGATACTGAAACGTAGAATCTGGAGCATAATCTAGCACTTAGTCCACGACGTTTTTTCGAGATGTAGCGAATTCTCTGGACAGTGCTGAGGAATGACATCGGCCATGATCTTTCCAAGGAAAACATCCATTTCATTCTGGATCCATTATTTTCTTTAAGCGATTGAAGGAACACAGGGAAATCCTTAACGTGGGATGATTATTAAAGGACCCCAATTCTCTAAAGGAAGATAGGATATAATCAGATATAAACCCAATGTTTTCCCTCAAAATAGCTTCAGCAAGTCTGGAGGTTTACCAGGCAGTGGTTGTTTTTCATCGAGTTTCATTTGTAGACAGAGAACTTGATTAGTGAGTAACATTCGCTGATGGCGATTAAAATAACATCACCAGGAAGGAAAGCAGATAACTGAACTTTAGTTAATAAGCATTTTCAGTTTAGTAGAAAGAATTCACGATTCAATTTGTAGATGATTTGGGAGTGTGAAATTTAGCCTGGCATCAACAACAGCAGTAACCCGATTGGGCATCGAGTCCAACTGAGCTTCGACGACAGACTCTATGCTGCTTCAACACTATACCAAAGGTTAACAACTGTGGTGACTGGTGGGCAATAGCGTGCCAGTCTCTGGCCAATCCATGACCAGACGTTTACAGTGTATCAGATACCTGGAGAATGTGCTGTCCACGGCAAGAGTCGAATGCCCTCAGTATTAAGATCTGGATATCAGACAGCGATATACCGAAATATCGACATATCGGAACGAGATTCACAACATTTAATCAATATCTGCCCTACTGATATATCCGTAACATCATTTTGTGCCAGTATAATCGCATATCAACAACAACTCTACTTTCTTTCTAATATTGATACACTTAGAATGTAAGAAATCTATCAATGGTTTTTTAGTTTGAAGTTCTTAGTGAAAATTTGACTGTTATCAGTTATGTATTTTTATAACCACCTCTCAGTCGAAAGTAATGTTGGTAGAAATATTTCATACGTAATTCTCGAAATCTCTTCCATTTGTATTATTCTTTGTGTGTCTATACTATTGAAGTCTAAAAAAAAGAAAATAAAAAAGGAGGCGCTTCTCAACAGTGATGTGTGGAAGCATTTTAAATCAAACAGCTTCTGCTCAAAAAAGAAGATTACTAGCAAACAACACCAAAAAATTATTTTTTTGTAAATTATTTAGAAAATAAGTATTGGAACTGAATTTTTTTTCACTTATGTTATCCATACTTTCAGTGAATTTGGTATCTGCTTTTTCTGTCTGTTCTTTCTTATCCTGTTGTATTTTTTTACTTTTCTATGATTTCTCTAATTATAAAGGGTGGTCCATTGATAGTGACAGGGCCCACTATCTCACGAAATAAGCATCAAACGAAAAAACTACAAAGAACGAAACTCATCTAGCTTGAAGGGAGAAACCAGATGGCGCTATGGTTGGCCCGCTAGTTGGCGCTGTCAAACGGATATCAACTGCGTCTTTTTTAAATAGGAACCCCCATTTTTATTACATATTCGTGTAGTACGTAAAGAAATATGAATGTATTAGTTGTACCACTTTTTTTGCTTTGTGATACATGGTGCTGTAATAGTCACAAACATATGGCTCAGAATTTTAAACGAACAGTTTGTAGCAGGTAGGTTTTTAAAATTAAAATACAGGACGTAGGTACGTTTGAACATTTTATTTCGGTTGTTCTAATGTGACACATGTACCTTTGTGAACTTATAATTTCTGAGAACGCATCCTGTTACAGCGTGATTACCTGTAAATACCACATTAATGCAATAAATGCTCAAAATTATGTCTGTCACCCTCAATGCATTTGGCAATACGTGTAACGACATTCCTCTCAAGAGCGAGTAGTTCGCCATCCGTAATGTTCGCACGTGCATTGACAATGCGCTGACGCATGTTGTCAGCCGTTCTCTGTGGACCACGATAGCCAATATCTTTCAACTTTTTCCACAGAAAGAAATCCCTGGACGTCGGGTCCGGTGAACGTGCGGGCCATGGTATGGTGCTTCGACGACCTATCCACCTGTCATGAAATATGCTATTCAATAGCGCTCCAACCGCACGCGAGCTATGTGCCGGACATCCATCTTGTTGGAAGTACATCGCCATTCTGTCATGCAGAGAAACATCTTGTAGTAACATCGCTAGTACATTACGTAGGAAATCAGCAGACATTGCACCATTTAGATTGCCATTGATAAAATGAGGGCCAATTATCCTTCCTCCCATAATGCCCCACCATACATTAACCTGCCAAGGTCGCTGACGTTCCACTTGTCGCAGCTATTGCAGATTTTCCGTTGTCCAACAGTGCATATTATGCCGGTTTACATTATCGCTGTTGGTGAATGACGCTTCGTCGCTTAATAGAACGCTTGCAAAAAATCTGTCATCGTCCCGCAATTTCTCTTGTGCCCAGTGGCAGAACTGTACACGACGTTCAAAGTCGTCGCCATGCAAGTCCTGGTGCATAGAAATCTGGTACGGGTGCAATCGATGTTGATGTACCATTCTCAACACCAACGTTTTTGAGATTCCCGATTCTCGCGCAATTTGTCTGATACTGATGTGCGTATTAGCCGCAACAGCAGCTAAAACATCTAGTTTCACATGTCGCTGAACATTTCCTGTGTTCTTAAATAACGTTACTATCCGTCGAACGGTCCGGACACTAGGATGATGTCGTCCAGGATACCGAGCAGCATACAGAGCACACGCCGGTTGGCCATTTTGATCACAATAGCCACACATCAACACGATATCGACCTTTTCCGCAATTGATAAACGGTCCATTTTAACACGGTAAACGTATCACGAAGCAAATACCGCCCCCACTGGCGGAATGTTGCATGATACCACGTACTTATACGCTTGTGACTATTACAGCGCCATTTATCACAAAGCGAAAAAAGTGGTCCAACTAAAACATTCATATTTCTTTACGTACTACACGAATATGTAATAAAAATGGGGATTCCTATGTTTAAAAAAACTCAGTTGATATCCGTTTGACCTATGGCACCGCCATGTAGCTGGCAAACCATAGCGCCATCTGGTTTCCCCCTTCAAGGTCGACGACTTTCGTTTTTTGTAGTTTTTTCGTTTGACGCTTATTTCGTGAGATATTTGGCTCGGTCACGATCAATGTACCACTCTGCAAGCAAAAGAATATGTAATAAAATGTGGCTTTCCACAACTTTTTAATCAATTCGTATATCCCAATTCTTAAACTTTAAAATAATGTGTGCAACCATAACTTATAATCTTAATCTTAAAACTTAAGTTTTGGCACCGATATATCAAAATAGCAATACCTTTAATTCGATTAATCGCCAATATCGATATCCAATACTCAATTATACTGACTATCGAGATTTATCTCCTGATGTCCCATTCCTATTCCGTATTGAGGTAGTCCAGGGTAATACAGATAATAAGCAGTCTTGGCTGATTGGTTGGTTGGACGAAGAAAGGGACCAAACTGCCTGGTAATCAGCCCCTTTTTCCTCGAACAGACAGGTCTACATGACTGAACATCAGAGATGGCCTCCATGCAAAAACCAGGGGAAGAAAACCGTGAGACTAACCAAAGGTCAAAGAAAACCAGATAATGGGACAAAAAGGAAGAAACGGGGAATACACACTGATGAGCTAAAACATCATTATCCCACACTTAATAGCTTGTTGGTCCATCACTGATTCTCCTTGCAAGGTGACAATCTATGCGGGCTCTGCACTGGGAGTGCAACGCCCATATCAGTCGCCACTGTGCGTGTCTGAATAGTTAATGACAAGTAGTAGCGTGGATGTGAACAGCCCACATGTCTGCATGTAAACACACGAGTGCGCGTCGTGGTAGTGACACATGCAGCTAAACTTTATAAAACTGAAATACTGACGTGAAAATGATAAGGAACTAAGTGGATAAACAGTCACCACAGCGAAACTATAATAATGATGCTTCATCTTTATTGATCTCCAGCAATATAAACATGTACATGAAAGTATAAACACCTGAGGATGGGCACAAGCCCGAAACCGGTCGTGTGGCAAATAAATAACGTACTATTGTGACTGGTAGCAGAAATTTTTGTACAACCTATAAAGGAACAGTCACGGAGATCAACAGTTACCACTAGGGATAAAATTCAATTTGTCGTTCATCGCATTATGCTAACAGAGGTGTCTAAGAGATGAGCAGTGAGAATGTACTGCATTGTGTTAAGTGCAAATAATTTTTGCGGACAGATTTGCATGTGGAATTTGACTCAGGAAGCCGGTTGTGTGAAACGAGCAGTGCGTTATCCATAAGGTGAAATTTTACAACCTCCAGCAGCACAGGAGGTGCTGTCCTCGCGGGGCCAGTCTTAAGCGGCAGGGCTCTGTTGCCGACCGACGGGCAGGTGGCGTTTCCGGCAGGACACTGCGAGGCAAGCAGAACGTCTCCCCAAAGTGAATAACGCACGGAGGCGCTGTTTCCCCCTTGGCCGTGTCGCCCAGGGCTCACAAAAGCGTCTCGGACGACATTGCCATCAAGGAATATACCTCCACTCCTCTTTTTTTTGAGTGTGGGACAGAGGAACGGAATGTGTCTGCTTGGACGCTGGCGCCAAGGAATCGTCTGGAAAGTTTTTCGGACGACCGGTGACTCCCACAGGTGAGCGAAATTGGCCAGATCAACTTGATGTAAGCAGTGGTTCAAATGGCTCTGAGCACTATGGGACTTAACATCTTAGGTCATCAGTCCCCTAGAACTTAGAACTACTTAAACCTAACTAACCTAAGGACATCACACACATCCATGCCCGAGGCAGGATTCGAACCTGCGACCGTAGCAGTCCCGCGGTTGCGGACTGAAGAGCCTAGAGCCGCTCGGCCACCGCGGCCGGCGATGTAAGCAGTCTTCGCTGCGCATTCACAGTCGAGCGGTAGTGGCGCTCACTGGTGAAAAAATTTGTTAAAACGTTGCGATCGGACAGCGGCAGTAGCGGAGCGGCACGCCGCACTACATTTTGGTAGAAATGTGACACGTTTCAGCGTCCGTCCGATAAGGACGCAGTACTCCGTACTGGGATACGCGGAGTATTTGCGGAGCAGCTGTGTGACTTATCCGAAAATCCGTTTAATTACGCGGAATACTGCCATAAACGCTCGTCAGTGTGGTTGCAGCGACATCAGACCTGATCGACTTAACAGTACGGCGAGAGCAACTGGCTGGGGACCCTATCTGGAGCAGAAGAGCAGAACAGGAAATATACGCAGCTCCGGCCGCAACACGAGCAACTTTTGTAGTTCGTAGAAGTCAATCGGGTGGACATTGACCCATCGAGCATCGCAGCGCATTCTCGCATTATATCTGTGATGGACTGAACGTGACCTAGAATCCTGTGCTCTCATTCAGTTAAGAGGAAGAGCTAATCTGCATTCTTTGTGAGCATATTAATCTGTCCATGCTCAGGAAGAATCACCTCATTAATTCAGTTTGTTAGTATATGTAATTGTCAAATTGAATAATCTGATAACATATCCCGAAATTTCAGACCACACATATATCGAAACAGCAACCCTTTCCTAAAACCACAGATTTTGATGGGGTTAATTTGATGTTAATTATTTACACACATAACTGCTTTCTATGAGGCAAGCGATCTCGCTCAATCCGATTCTTCGACAGAGGCTGGGGTTGTATAGTGAAATGATAATAAGGACGGGAATTCCGAGTTCAGCTAATAGGTCATTTGCATATCGCCTCACGGTGGCAAACAAAGCTCGGAGGTCGCTCCTCATGTGTATCAGGGATCCGACAGTTTGTTGGTACGTTTGTGGAGGTGTGTGACATCAGGGGTGTCTGCACAAATCATGTAATTCGCGTCAATAACGGGCCGATGATTTGTGTTCGCGGTAATGGCACCCAGTAGCGACCCGGTGGGTTCCGCAGGGTTTACAACCGAAGAATTTGGTCGCCGAATCATCAACGTCAGTTCACTACAGTGCTCCTCAGTCCACTGTAGCACGTTTCTGGTTACGAGACAAGGACAATCACACTGCTGAAAGGTGACATCGCTGTTGGGGAAGCTGTCAAGCGTGAAGGGATGCAGCTGTCAGCGTGTCTTCGGTTACTGCCGCAGATCCCAATGCAAGTGCAGGAGAATGCCTCCCACAGCATTATGCTGCTCCCACCAACGTGCGTTAGTGGCGAGCTGCATGTTTCGAGCCGCCGTTCACCTCGATGACGGCTTTTGTGGAGACGACCATCGACCTAGTGTACCAAAAATGAGCTTTACCCGAAGAGTCGACACGTTCTCATTCATCGAAGTTCGAATGCCGGTGATGCCGTGGCTACTGCAATCGTAATTGTCGATACCGTTGGGTCAACATGTGAACCCGTAACGGTGGCTTGCTGCAGAGCTCCATGTTCAACAATATACAGCGAACGACGTGCTCCGAGGCACTAGTGCACGCACCACCCTCGCGCTCTTTCGGCAGAGATTCCACCGATCACCATCTGTCCTACTTTACAGAGCAGACAAGTCTCCGATCCACACATTCTGCGAAGAGTCGTCGACGTCCAACCATTTAGCGCCTAGTGGCAGTTTTAATGTCCTCGTACCCCTTCGAGTAGACGCTCACGACAGTACGATTTCAACATTTGACCAGCTCCGCATACATACATTCGTTACTCCGTCACGCGCCCGTTACTCCACCAGGCGGCATCCAACTTCGCGGTGGGCAGCGGTGATAATGTTTTTGCTCATCAGTGCAGGAAGAAAGGCAGGCGCGGTGCTCTTGCTAGGGAGCATTCGAAAGCCCCCGAAAGCAGAATGCAGTGTGGGGACATACAAGCAGTCTTGCGTTGTATCGTTGAAAGATAACGTCACGCTCCGAAATAGGACGCGGCGCCACTTCTGTGTACGCTGTTGTGTTCGGACGCATCGTCATCGGCTCGTGCCACTGCCGCCGTGACAAGAGAGGCTGCAACTCTGATCGGCATTCTGGCAGGCCGAGCTGTTCTAACCGCCGTCACACCCACCCTGTGGCTTCCTGCACAGCACCCAGTATCCTAGCTGAAGTTACGTGACGCGTTGTACGTTCTTGCACGCCGAGCGAAGAACATTTGGCACTGCTGGCGTTGAGTAAGGTCTTTTGCAAAGCCGTAGACTCCAAATTCGCTTGACAGTAGTGCGATTCCGACCAACACAACAATATTGCGTAACTATAAACCACAATCTTGGAAGACTGCAGTTGTCGAATTCCGATAGTGCTGGTAGATTCGAGGCGTAACACAATCTTCTCGAAAGCAGTCAACGATCAAAAGCGATTTATGAATTAGATACCCTATGCAGGGTCTTTCCTTATCTAAAGAATGTAGATGACGTACTCCTACCTACTTTATCCACTTGCGCTTCAGTACTAATCATTTGCATATCCAAGCAAGTACGATGTACGTTACTATACTACTCTCTCAGTGAATCACTATGTGATAAAAAGTATCCGGACACCTGGCTGAAAATAACTTACAAGTTCGTGGCGTCCTCCATCGGTAATGCTGGAATTCAATACGGTGTTGGCCCATCCTTACCCTTGATGACAGCTTACACACTCGCAGGCATACATTCAATAAGGTGCTGGAAGCTTTCTTGGGGAATGGCAGCCCATTTTGCACGGAGTGCTGCACTCAGGAGAGGTATCGATGTCAGTCGGTGAAACCTCGCACGAAGTCGGCCTTTCAAAACATCCCAAAGGCGTTCTATAGTAGGATTCAGGTCAGGTCTCTGTGCAGGCCAGTCCATTACAGGGATGTTATTGTCGTGTAACCACTCTGCCACAGGCCGTGCATTATGAACAGGTGCTCGATCCTTTTGTAAGCTGCAGTCGCCATCCGCGAATTGCTTTTCAACAGCAGGAAGCAATAAGGTGCTTAAAACATCAATGTAAGTCTGTGCTGTGATCGTGCCACGCAGAACAACCAGGGGTGCAAGCCACCTCCATGACAAACACGACCACACCGTAACACCACAGACTCCGAATGTTACTGTTGTTTCTATACACGTTGACAGATGACATTCACTTGGCACTCGGCATGCCCACACCCTGCCATCGGATCGCCACATTGTGTACCGTGATTCGTCACACCAGACAACGTTTTTCCACTGTTGAATCGTCCAATGTTTACGCTCCTTGTACCAAACGAGGCGTCGTTTGCATTTACCGGCATGATGGGTGGATTATGAGCAGCCGCTCGACCATGAAATCCAAGTTTTCTCACCTCTCGCCTAACTGTCATAGTACTTGCAGTGGATCCTGATGCAGTTTGGAATTCCTGTGTAATGGTATGGATATATGTCTGCCTATTACACATTACGACCTCCTTCAACTGTCGGCGGTCTCTGTCGGTCAACAGACGAGGTCGGCCTGTACGCTTTTGTGCTGTACGTGTCGCTTCAAGTTTCCACTTCGCTGTCACATCGGAAACATTGGACCTGTGGATACTTAGGAGTGTCGAAATCACGCGTACAGACATACGACACAACTGACCCCAGTCACCCGACCACGTTCCAAGTCCGTGAGTTTCGCGGAGCGCCCCATTCTGCCCTCTCTATACCCGCACAACCATGCTTCCAATAAAAAAAAAAAAATTATCCATGGCTGTCAAGCAGCAGTTGTGAAGTGCGTTTTAAGAACAAAAATAATCAGTCGTCAGCTGCACAGATTTTTATTAAGTCAGTTTCGTAACTAATTTCGGCCAATAAATTTCCCATCCTCATATCATACAATTACGCTTACATCGGTAAGCAGTCGTCAAGCAAAGAAAGTGTGGAAGACAGTGCCTGTAACACCTCCCACATAATCATCAAATTATCAACATCTATCATTGTTATCGATTAATGTCAGATAAATTCCAATCTGCTGTCTTTATTTTTGCTGTTTATATGTGTAATATATTAGCAACTTCAGTCTTCAGAGTAACGTAACTTCACATTAGCGTATGCGGATGAAAGTGTAAACCGTGAACGTACGACAGGGCTATGAATTTTCATTCGAACTGTAATGAATGGCAACATTGAGATAATCACTAGTTATACACAATTAAGTTACACTGAGGTGACAAAAATCGTGGGAAAGCTCCTAATACTGTGATGGACCTCCTTTTGCTGGGCCTACTGCAGCAGCTCGACGTGCCGTGGACTCAGAAAGTCGTTGGAAGTCCCCTACAGAAATACTGATCCACGCTGCTTTTATATTCCACTGTTGTGAAAATGTTCCCGGTGCAGTATTTTGTGCAAGAGTTGACCTCTCCCTCACGTACCATAAATGTTCGATGGGAGTCATGTCAGGGGATCTCAGTGGCCAAATGCTTCGCTCTAACTGTCCAGAATGTTCTTCAAACAATCGACAACAACTGTTGCCCGATGACACTTTGCATTGTTATCCATGAAAAGTCCATCGTCGTTTGGGAACATGACATGTTGTTGTTGTGATCACCAGTCCACAGACTGGTTTGCTGCAGCTCTCCATGCTACTCTATCCTGTCCAAGCGTCTTCATCTTCGAGTACCTACTGCAACCTACATCCTTCTAAATGTGCCCCTCTACGATTTTTACTCTTCATCCTTCTCTCCAATGCTAAGTTGGTGGTCCCTTGATGCCTCAGAACATGTCCTACCAACCAATCACTTCTTCTGGTCAAGTTGTGCCACAAATTCCTCTTCTCCCCAATTCTATCTAGTACCTCCTCATACGTGATCTACCCATATAATCTTCAGCATTCTTCTGTAGCACCACATTTCGAAAGATTCTATTATCTTCTTGTCTTAACTATTTATCGTGCATATTTGACTTGTATACATGGCTACACTCCATACAAGTACTACCAGAAAAGACTTCCTGACGCTTAAATCTATACTCGATGGTAAAAAATTTGTCTTCTTCAGAAACGCTTTCTTTCCCAATGCCTGTTTACATTTTATATCCTCTCTACTTTGACCATCGTCAGTTATTTTGCCCCCAAACAGCAATACTCATCTCCTAATCTAATTCCCTCAGCATCACCTGATTGTGGGAGCATGAAGTCCATGAATGGCTGCCAATGGTATCCAAGTAGCCCAGCATCCAGAGGACCCAGTCCATTCCGTGTGAACACAGGCCGCACCCCCAGCTTGCACAGCGCCTCGTTGACAACTCGGGTCGGAGTGTGCCACACACTCGAACCCTCGCGTCAGCCACTACTAACTGAAATCGGGACTCATCTGATCATGCCAATCGTCTAGGCTTCAACCAGTATTGTCACGAGCCCAGGAGGGTCGCTGCAGGCGCTGTCGCCCTGTTAGCAAAGGCACTCGCTTCGGTCGTCCGCTGCCATAGCCTAATAACTACAAATTTCGCCGCACTGTGCTACAGATATGTTCGTGAAACATCCCTCACTGATCTCTGAGGTTATTTCACATAGTGTTGCTTGTCTGTTAGCACGGACAATTCTAAACAAACGCCACTCCTCTGGGTCTGTAAGTGAAGGCCGTCAGCCTCTGCATTGTTCCTGGTGAGCGGAAGTGCCCGAAATTTGGTATTCTCGGCGCAGTATTGACACCGTGGATCTAGGGATATTGAATTTCCTAACGATTTCCGAAATGGAATATCCTAAGCTACTTGCTCTGTCATTCCGCGTTCAGAGTCTGTTAATTCCCGTCTTGCAACCATAACCGCGTTGAAAACCTTTTCAAATCTATCACCTGCGTACAAATGACAGCTCCTGCAATGCGCTGTCCTTTTATACCTTGTCTACGAGATACTACGGTCGCCGGTATGTGTGCATGTCGCTATTTAGTGACTTATCACCTAATCGTGTGACGAGTGCCTAGTGTCATAATAGCATTTTATTCTGAAAGTCTGTAACCTGCAACAGTATTTAAAATGGATAACCGTCGAAGAAAGCGCAACATCACGAACGGCCAATCCGGACAGGGCGGTGGTGTTGGGGCAACACGTGGAGCTACGGGCGCGTCGTCCGTCGTCCCCGACGCCGCCACACCCGTGAAGACTGACGTCGGTGCCTTGCTCACGCACGCGCTCATTCTAAAGACCACCACCGATGCTATCACTGCAGCAGGGGCGGCCAGTATATACAGGAAACTCTCAAGACGAATGTGTGCAAGGTCTCTGCTTTGGCAAACCCTTAGAATAAACTGAGGATAACTCACGATCCTCGAACATAAGTTCATCGAGAAATCTAACGAACACTACCAGCGACGGAAGAATCTCAGACTGCTCGGAATTCCCGAGAACAACAGAGAGAATACAGACGAATTAGCGATCAGTTTCGCCTGAGAGAAGCGAGGCCTGCAGCTGATACTGAATGACATACAAGCAAGTCATAGAATGGGGCGTAAGGCGGCAGGATCTTCAAAACCCAGACCTGTAACATTGAAGTTAGTGCCATACAGGAAAAGATCTGGAATCTTCAGATCAAAGAAGAAACTCGTGAAGTCAGGTCTGACAATCTGCGAGGACCTCACCTCTGAAAGGCTAAAGACTTTGAAAAGTGCGATTTCGAGATTTGCGCTACCCAAGACGTGTGGACGATCTATAGCAGGATAATAGTGGAGGCCGAAAATGTGGAAAGACCAGTCTCCAATAGAGATGAAGTCAAATGCCTGTGCTTTAGGAGCTAAAAACATGTTAACTCTTGCTCTCTCTAGTTTGGGTGTTTACTTTTGTGTCTTTATTTTGTAAAGAAACAGTTCAGTTTGTAATATTTTTTTAACACAGTTTCCTGTTGTCATCTGTTTGGTTTGGCCAGAGGTAAGAATACCGCTGCAGCTGTAAAGTTGTTTTATTATCACGCGACCGGTTTCGGACTCTCATACGCCCACCTTCAGCTGTCGTAACTTTGTGCTCTGACGCACGAGCGCCACGGTGGACGTGTACGAGGCGCGGTGTGCTAGCTACTCCACAGTGTGCGCTCGTAGCTAGGACACCGCTACTCCACGGTCTGCGCTCTTAACTAGCACACCGCTACTCCACGGTCTGCGCTCGTAGCTAGCACACCGCTACTCCACGGTCAGCGCTCGTAACTAGCACACCGCTACTCCACGGTCTGCGCTCGTAGCTAGCACACCGCTACTCCACGGTGTGCGCTCGTAGCTATCACACCGCTACTCCACGGTCTGCGCTCGTAGCTAGCACACCGCTACTCCACGGTGTGCGCTCGTAGCTATCACACCGCTACTCCACGGTCTGCGCTCGTAGCTAGCACACCGCGCCTCGTACACGTCCACCGCGGCGCTCGTAGGTCACAGTACAAAGTTACGACACCTGAAGATGGGCGTATGAGAGTCCGAAACCGGTCACATGGTAATAAAACAACTTTACAGCTGTAGCGGTATTCTCAACCTTTGGTATAAAGCTCAGTTGCGGATGTTCCTCCAACAGGAGTTTGTTTGCTTAGGTTTACTCCTAGTACTAATTATAAATTTTCTGTCCGATTTTCATACTTCCAATACCAATATAGCTCATTATTTCACTATTACTTCACTATTATAACAGGGCTCTGATTCAGACTATTAATTTACTGTATTGTATCCATTTTTATTTAGCCATTTATTATCATACCACTGTTGTTATTCATCATTAGAACCATTAATAGTACCCTTTGTTTTTATACCGTTTATCTTAATTTCAGTACTGTTGCCCTCCGATTATTCTAGCCCCGTTTAGCGAGACTCTGTTGCTGATACCAGTGGGCTGTTTAACGACCGCTGTCAAGGCCACGAAACATTCCTTCTCCCGGAAGACACCTGCCACTTTCACTTATGGGCTGTGCACCCCATATGCGTTGTTCCCCCACTCCAGCTGCCCCAGACTCGCTAATGAGCAGCACCGGCCTTCCCGTGAGTTCTGTCATGTTATTATGTGATGCTTCTGTCGAACACCTGCCTTAATATAAGTATCCCCACAAGTTCGATGAACTTAGACGGCTACAACTTTCTAAAACACGACAGATGTAGCTAAGGACGAGGTGGAGTAGGTGCTACGTACGATTTGTTTTATCATCTGTGTGCGACACACAACCAACCATAACGAAGATAAACAAGTAGAATATATGTTCGCAGGCGCGTTTGTCTGTGTCGAAATTGATGTTGCAAGACTTGAATCGACACACTGTAGGGCGACCGAAAACAGTTTCGCATAACAACACATCACACGGCTGAGGCGCTGTCATTCACTGGACACGTGTACTATGCGGAATTTTATCGAGAGTTTGAACATAAGAGCGGAGAGAGAGAGAGAGGGGGGGGGGAAGGGAGGTTGGAGGGGGAAGCTGATTTCGAAAGAAAAGTGCCAAGGTAAGTCATCCACACAGAAACAGTTAAGGTTCTGCATTAATCCCTATAAGATTTGTATATATGTTGATTGAATGAAAAGTTGGATCTTCGTATTATAGAAATAATATTTGAATACTGCAGTGTGGAAACAGAAGTAAATATAGTAAGACCTTTGACTAGTGTTTGTGGATTCCGGTGATGTATTGATCTAAAAATAAGCGCATTTTATAACAATTATGAAAGCAGTAAAAGAACATTTTGATATATGTGATAAATACTGTAGTTTTCAATAGATATAATTTAAATCTCAAGCAAAATTACGTTTTTGAGCAAAAGTGGTTGAGCGCGGACGGACTTTTGACTAGGGCAGCTGGCCGTGTGACTAGCTGAACTGAGAGCATGCAGCGCTGAATTCGTTTTCTTTTGCCAGTGGACGCCGATCTGGTAAGGTAGCTTAGGTGACAAAGTGCCGCTCATGTACGTGTGCAGAGTAAAGGATTTTGGAAGTCTGTTTTAACGTTCGGACTGAGAGATATTTGAGTGCTTTGTTTATTAATTTTGAGATATCGGCAGGCGGTTTACTTTTGTGCATAACGTAACGATTTTTGGAATTGCATATATCTAATTTACCTGCAAACTGCTCTACATGCACTAGTAGACGCGTGACCAATTTAATTTGTTCCTGTTATAATATCCAACCGACTAGCGCTTCTTGATGTCTTAAGATCTCACGCTTCACGTTATACTTGTGTAGATGAATCTTGTGTGAGCCAACGCTACAAATCTAAACTTTTGTTAATAAATCAAGTGTTTCAAAACTGTGGTTTGCATTCGTCAGAGTCGTCTCAATTTCAGCTGTTTTAATACATATCACTTAGCGTACATTGCTTTTTTTATTAACTGACTGAATTTCATTGGGCCCTTGTCAAAATTAAAACGTTCAAATAACGGCACAAATGCAACTGTGGACAACCGCTCCACTCAGTGGACGAGACATCTGCAAATGTTTAAGATGTTCACTCGCCCATTCTGTGGGAAAATGGGATTAGTTCCTCTTATTGTAGTTTGGTATGCATGACTGATGTTTATTAGTGCACTATACTTCCCCGGTTCGTTGCAACACAAGCGTGTAATTATACTTTGTGACACTAACATACTACAGTACTTCCAGCGCGAAATTTAAGCTGATGCTTTCTTCTTCAAATATGTCGATACTTCAACTTGCTCCTACCCAAAGCAGTAGTCACTTTGTCATAGATATAGTTGCAACGAAGTCCCTAAGCAGAGTAATTGGTACTTCTCAAATATCTGGCACATCGGCCAATGAAAAATTTCCTGACGTACATTCTAGAATGTACCAGAAAGAAACCGCAGCTGACTACACACAGACACTGCAAGCGCACTAATTTATCCGACCTTGCAACTGAGGTGCAAGAAACTGTTCTGGGGACGTCTTATATTCCCTTCTTGGACATAAACGAAAAACTTCACGGATTTACTATCAAACTTATCCAGCTGTAGGACAAATATGCTCCCCTAAAGACCGGAAAACGAGAAGGAAACCTGCGCCTTAACTGAAGAGCTGAAACAACTCAGGTGTACAAATTACATCCCATTTCTGAGAATCATATTACTTACAAGTAGAAGCGTAATGGAGTCAGTCAAGTTGTGAGAAATGCAAAATTCAGGTATGCCTGTACAATAATCGACAATGGAAACAGACCAGCAGTAGTATGGAAAAACCAGCACGGTCTTGGTGTAGGCAAACTGAAAGCTGCAGTTGACCTCATCCCAGCAAAATAACTCAACCAGTACTTCCCATTACCTACAACTACAATTGAACCACAAACGAAACAGCGACTCATTGATTACTTCGTGGTGGTGCTAAACGACTGTAACCTTCAAAAATGCTATCATGCATATCAGATCAGCATCTGCTGGACATGATGGCATCACAGTTCAAATGATGATGCTTAGTAATGACCCACTACTGCCCACTATAACAGAGATATTCACCCACTCCTAACCACAAGTGGTTTTCCCGTGGCCTGGAAACAGAGACTAAGTAACTTCGTAAAAAGGACGTTGCCGCGGCGCTCTCTGATTACATACATATTGGCATTCTTCTTGCACTGTTCAAGGCCTTAGACTATATAGTCCACGACAAGCTAACTACCTAACTACAAATTATCTACATCTACATCTACATCCGTACTCCGCAAGCCACCTGACGGTGTGTGGCGGAGGGTACCCTGAGTACCTCTATCGGTTCTCCCTTCTATTCCAGTCTCGTATTGTACGTGGAAAGAAGGATTGTCGGTATGCTTCTGTGTGGGCTCTAATCTCTCTGATTTTATCCTCATGGTCTCTTCGCGAGATATACGTAGGAGGGAGCAATATACTGCTTGACTCTTCGGTGAAGGTATGTTCTCGAAACTTTAACAAAAGCCCGTACCGAGCTACTGAGCGTCTCTCCTGCAGAGTCTTCCACTGGAGTTTATCTGTCATCTCCGTAACGCTTTCGCAATTACTAAATGATCCTGTAACGAAGCGCGCTGCTCTCCGTTGGATCTTCTCTATCTCTTCTATCAACCCTACCTGGTGCGGATCCCACACTGCTGAGCAGTATTCAAGCATTGGGCGAACAAGTGTACTGTAACCTACTTCCTTTGTTGTCGGATTGCATTTCCTTAGGATTCTTCCAATGAATCTCAGTCTGGCATCTGCTTTACCGACGATCAACTTTATATGATCATTCCATTTTAAATCACTCCTAATGCGTACTCCCAGATAATTTATGGAATTAACTGCTTCCAGTTGCTGACCTGCTATTTTGTAGCTAAATGATAAGGGACCTATCTTTCTATGTATTCGCATCACATTACACTTCGCTACATTGAGATTCAATTGCCATTCCGTGCACCATGCGTCAATTCGCTGCAGATCCTCCTGCATTTCAGTACAATTTTCCATTGTTGCAACCTCTCGATACACCACAGCATCATCTGCAAAAAGCCTCAGTGAACTTCCGATGTCATCCACCAGGTCATTTATGTATATTGTGAACAGCAACGGTCCTATGACACTCCCCTGCGGCACACCTGAAATCACTCTTACTTCGGAAGACTTCTCTCCATTGAGAATGACGTGCTGCGTTCTGTTATCTAGGAACTCCTCAATCCAATCACACAATTGATCTGATAGTCCGTATGCTCTTACTTTGTTCATTAAACGACTGTGGGGAACTGTGTCAAACGCCTTTCGGAAGTCAAGAAACACGGCATCCACCTGTGAACCCGTGTCTAAGGCCCTCTGAGTCTCGTGGACGAATAGCGCGAGCTGGGTTTCACACGATCGTCTTTTTCGAAACCCATGCTGATTCCTACAGAGTAGATTTCTAGTCTCCAGAAAAGACATTATACTCGAACATAATACGTGTTCCAAAATTCTACAACTGATCGACGTTAGAGATATAGGTCTATAGTTCTGCACATCTGTTCGACGTCCCTTCTTGAGAACGGGGATAACCTGTGCCCTTTTCCAATCGTTTGGAACGCTTCGCTCTTCTAGAGACCTACGGTACACCGCTGCAAGAAGGGGGGCAAGTTCCTTCGCGTACTCTGTGTAAAATCGAACTGGTATCCCATCAGGACCAGCGGCCTTTCCTCTTTTGAGCGATTTTAATTGTTTCTCTATCCCTCTGTCGTCTACTTCGATATCTACCATTTTGTCAACTGTGCGACAATCTAGAGAAGGAAGCACAGTGCAGTCTTCCTCTGTGAAACAGCTTTGGAAGAAGACATTTAGTAATTCGGCCTTTAGTCTGTCATCCTCTGTTTCAGTACCATTTTGGTCACAGAGTGTCTGGACATTTTGTTTTGATCCACCTACCGCTTTGACATAGGACCAAAATTTCTTAGGATTTTCTGCCAAGTCAGTACATAGAACTTTACTTTCGAATTCATTGAAAGCCTCTCGCATAGCCCTCCTCACACTACATTTCGCTTCGCGTAATTTTTGTTTGTCTGCAAGGCTTTGGCTATGTTTATGTTTGCTGTGAAGTTCCCTTTGCTTCCGCAGCAGTTTTCTAACTCGGTTGTTGTACCACGGTGGCTCTTTTCCATCTCTTACGATCTTGCTTGGCACATACTCATCTAACGCATATTGTACCATGGTTTTGAACTTTGTCCACTGATCCTCAACACTATCTGCACTTGAGACAAAACTTTTGTGTTGAGCCGTCAGGTACTCTGTAATCTGCTTTTTGTCACTTTTGCTAAACAGAAAAATCTTCCTACCTTTTTTAATATTTCTATTTACGGCTGAAATCATCGACGCAGTAACCGCTTTATGATCGCTGATTCCCTGTTCTGCATTAACTGATTCAAATAGTTCGGGTCTGTTTGTCACCAGAAGGTCTAATATATTATCGCCACGAGTCGGTTTTCTGTTTAACTGCTCAAGGTAGTTTTCAGATAAAGCACTTAAAAATATTTCACTGGATTCTTTGTCCCTGCCACCCGTTATGAACGTTTGAGTCTCCCAGTCTATATCCGGCAAATTAAAATCTCCACCCAGAACTATAACATGGTGGGGAAATCTACTCGAAATATTTTCCAAATTATTCTTCAGGTGCTGAGCCACAACAGCTGCTGAGCCCGGGGGCCTATAGAGACATCCAATTACCATGTCTGAGCCTGCTTTAACCGTGACCTTCACCCAAATCATTTCACAATTCGAATCTCCCTCAATTTCCTTCGATACTATTGCACTTCTTATCGCTATAAACACGCCTCCCCCTTCACTGTCCAGCCTATCTCTGCGGTATACATTCCAATCAGAGTTTAGGATTTCATTACTGTTTACGTCTGGTTTCAGCCAACTTTCTGTTCCTAGTACTATATGGGCGTTGTGACCGTTTATTAATGAGAGCAGTTCTGGGACCTTTCTATAGACGCTCCTGCAGTTTACGATTAGCACATTAATATTGTTATTCCCTGTTGCATTTTGCCTACTCCTGCCTTGCCGCGTCTCAGGAGGCGTCTTGTCGGGCCTAGGGAGGGAATTCCCTAACCTAAAAAAACCCCATGTGCACTCCACACGTACTCCGCTACCCTCGTAGCCGCTTCCGGCGTGTAGTGCACGCCTGACCTATTCAGGGGGACCCTACATTTCTCCACCCGATAGCGGAGGTCGAGAAATTTGCACCCCAGCTCTCCGCAGAATCGTCTGAGCCTCTGGTTTAAGCCTTCCACTCGGCTCCAAACCAGAGGACCGCGATCGGTTCTCGGAACGATACTACAAATAGTTAGCTCTGATTCCACCCCGCGAGAATAATACGTATCAGGTCACTGTAAATTTCGCAGCACATCGTGTGCCTTGATAAAGGTAAAAGATGACCTGAAGCCTGTCATGGATGCACAAGAGGCAACTGCCACGTGCTGCTTAGACTTCAGCACTGTCGACTTCGGCATTTTACTTGCCTAAATTTCTCGGCACGTGCGGTGCAATGGTTTCGCTCTTACCTGACGCCCCGCCAGCGCTGCGCCATGTCCTGCACCATAAAGTCACAATGAAGGCGCATAGAACCAGGCGTCCCCAGCGTTCAGCATTAGCTTCTATAATATTTTCATTGTACGTCAAAGAGTTGTCATTAGTTTTGCCCTACTGTAAACATGACATGTACGCTAGGCGACATCCAGTTGTATCTGAGAGCGAAACAAGTATCGAGAAACTCTTTTCCCATCTGTGTGCAGTGTCAAAATGGGCTCAGGATGTGGGTTTAAAGATCAACCCATCCAAAACCGAATCGGTACTGGTTAGTTATTATAAGCCCTGGAATCTCTACCATCCTTAACTCTAAATGGGACAAATATCAACTTCTCTCCTTCAGCAAGAGTCTAGGAGTAATAATAGATAAAAATCTAAATTGGACTAAGCATGTAACTGCAGTGCACAAAAGGCGTGAGTATTTCTTTATGCCTACAAATATTTTTTTAAAAAAAGCTCTTCCCTCCTGATCTGAAAAAGGAAACTTGCACGGAAACTTATACTTCCGAATATTGATTATAATGACATTATCCTGCAAGGTACTTCTCATGAAAGTTCACGGTGCCTAGAACTGGTAATGAATTTTACTTTCATCATACCTATGATGTTCAGCTCTTCGACCATAGTTCAAAATCACACGAGCAAACTGTCCTGGCTGGATGCAGAGATTTCCATACCCACTGTCTTCTCTACTGTTTTATTAAAGAACTCCATCCCTCATATCTCTCTTTGGCTATAGCGTACGTCTCTGAACAACATAGCAGAAAGATTCGTTCCCACCAGAGAAAGCCTTTTTTGTCATTTTAATACAATTCACCATGTTAAAATTGTTATTACCTACGAAACTATTATATAAAAAAGTTACCGTATGTGTAAAAACCTAGGCTGATGTAAGAGATGGCCTGATGCCCTAATTGGATCACAATAAATAAATAAATAAATAAATAAATAAATGGAACAGGATCTACATACATCCAACATCTCTTCCTGAAGCAGTGGATGTATTTCAGTAAAATTTGATACACTTACTTCTTACTCTAAGAAAACAAGCACTTTTTGGGTTAGAGCCTCCTAACTGACAGAGGAGCCAAGATACAGGTTGTTGTTGTGGTCTTCAGTTCTGAGACTGGTTTGATGCAGCTCTCCATGCTACTCTACCCTGTGCAAGTTTCTTCATCTCCCAGTACTCACTGCAACCTACATGCTTCTGAATCTGCTTAGTGTAATCATCTCTTGGTCTCCCTCTACGGTTTTTACCCTCCACGCTGCCCTCCAATACTAAATTGGTGATCCCTTGATGCCTCAGAACATGTCCTAACAACCGATCCCTTCTTCTGGTCAAGTTGTGCCACAAACTTCTCTTCTCCCCAATCCTATTCAATACTTCCTCATTAGTTATGTGATCTACCCATCTAATCTTCAGCATTCTTCTGTAGCACCACATTTCGAAAGCTTCTATTCTCTTCTTGTCCAAACTATTTATCGTCCATGTTTCACTTCCATACATGGCTACACTCCATACAAATACTTTCAGAAACGGCTTCCTGACACTTAAATCTATACTCGATGTTAACAAATTTCTTTTCTTCAGAAACGCTTTCCTTGCCATTGTCAGTCTACATTTTATATCCTCTCTACTTCGACCACCATCAGTTATTTTGCTCCCCAAATAGCAAAACTCCTTTACTACTTTAAGTGTCTCATTTCCTAATCTAATTCCCTCAGCATCACCCGACTTAATTCGACTACATTCCTTTATAATCGTTTGGCCTTTGTTGATGTTCATCTTATATCCTCCTTTCAAGACACTATCCATTCCGTTCAACTGCTCTTCCAAGTCATTTTCTGTCTCTGACAGAATTACGATGTCATCAGCGAACCTCAAAGTTTTTATTTCTTCCCCATGGACTTTAATACCTACGCCAAATTTTTCTCTTTTTTCCTTTACTGCTTGCTCAATGTACAGATTGAATAACATCGGGGATAGACTACAGCCCTGTCTCACTCCCTTCCCAACTGCTGCTTCCCTTTCATGCCCATCGACTCTTATAACTGCCATCTGGTTTCTGTAAAAATTGTAAATAGCCTTTCGCTCCCTGTATTTTACCCCTGCCACCTTCAGAATTTGAAATACAGTAATCCAGTCAACATTGTCAAAAGCTTGCTCTAAGTCTACAAATGCTAGAAACGTAGGTTTGCCCTTCCTTAATCTAGCTTCTAAGATAAGTCGTAGGGTCAGTATTGTCTCACGTGTTCCAACATTTCTACGGAATCCAAACTGATCTTCCCCGAAGTCGGCTTCCACTAGTTTTTCCATTCGTCTGTAAAGAATTCGCGTTAGTATTTTGCAGCTGTGACTTATTAAACTGAAAGTTCGGTAATTTTCACATCTGTCAGCACCTGCTTTCTTTGGGATTGGAATTATTATACTCTTCTTTAAGTCTGAGGGTATTTCACCTGTTTCATACATCTTGCTCACCAGATGGTAGAGTTTTGTAAGGACTGGCTCTCCCAAGGTCGTCAGTACTTCCAATGGAATGTTGTCTACTCCGGGGGCCTTGTTTCGACTCAGGTCTTACAGTGCTCTGTCAAACTCTACACGCAGTATCGTATCTCCCATTTCATCTTCATCTACATCCTCTTGCATTTCCATAATATTGTCCTCAAGTACATCGCCCTTGTATAGGCCCTCTATGTACTCCTTCCACCTTTCTGCTTTCCCTTCTTTGCTTAGAACTGAGTTTCCATCTGAGCTCTTGATGTTTATACAAGTGGTTCTCTTCTCTCCAAAGGTCTCTTTAATTTTCCTGTAGGCAGGATCTATCTTACCCCTAGTGAGATAAGCCTGTACATCCTTACATTTGTCCTCTAGCCATCCCTGCTTAGCCATTTTGCACTTCCTGTCGATCTCATTTTTGAGACGTCTGTATTCCTTTTTGCCTGCTTCATTTACTGCATTTTTATATTTTCTCCTTTCATCAATTAAATTCAATATCTCTTCTGTTACCCAAGGATTTCTACTAGCCCTCGTCTTTTTACGTACTTGATCCTCTGCTGCCTTCACTACTTCATCCCTCAATTCTTCTTCTACTGTATTTCTTTCCCCCATTGCTGTCAATTGTTTTCTTATGCTCTCCCTGAAACTCTGTACAACCTCTGGATTAGTCAGTTTATCCAGGTCCCATCTCTTTAAATTCCCACCTTTTTGCAGTTTCTTCAGTTTTAATCTACAGTTCATAACCAATAGATTGTGGTCAGAGTCCACATCTGCCCCTGAAAATGTCCTACAATTTAATACCTGGTTCCTAATCTCTGTCTTACCATTATATAATCTATCTGAAACCTGTCAGTATCTCCAGGCTTCTTCCATGTGTACAGCCTTCTTTTATGATTCTTGAACCAAGTGTTAACTATGATTGAGTTGTGCTCTGTGCAAAATTCTACCAGGCGGCTTCCGCTTTCATTTCTTTGCCGCAGTCCATATTCACCTACTATTTTTCCTTCTCTCCCTTTTCCTACTACCGAATTCCAGTCACCCATGACTATTAAATTTTCATCTCCCTTCACTATCTGATTAATTTCTTTTATTTCATCATACATTTCTTCAATTTCTTTGTCATCTGCAGAAATTGTTGCCATATAAACTTGTACTACTGTAGTAGGTGTGGGCTTCGTATCTATCTTGGCCACAATAATGCGTTCACTATGCTGTTTGTAGTAGCTTACCCGCATTCCTATTTTCCTATTCATTATTAAACCTACTCCTGCATTACCCCTATTTGATTTTGTGTTTATAACCCTGTAGTCACCTGACCAGAAGTCTTGTTCCTCCTGCCACCGAACTTCACTAATTCCCACTATATCTAACTTTAACCTATCCGTTTCCCTTTTTAAATTTTCTTACCTACCTGCCCGATTAAGGGATCTGACATTCCACGCTCCGATCCGTAGAACGCCAGTTTTCTTTCTCCTGATAACGACATCCTCTTGAGTAGTCCTCGCCCGGAGATCCGAATGGAGGACTATTTTACCTCCGGAATATTTTACCCAAGAGGACGCCATCATCATTTAATCATACACTACAGCTGCATGGCCTCGGGAAAAATTACGGCCGTAGTTTCCCCTTGCTTTCAGCCTTTCGCAGTACCAGCACAGCAAGGCCGTTTTGGTTATTGTTACAAGGCCAGATCAGTCAATCATCCAGACTGTTGCCCCTGCAACTACTGAAAAGGCTGCTGTCCCTCTTCAGGAACCACACGTTTGTCTGGCCTCTCAACAGATACCCCTCCGTTGTGGTTGTACCTGCGGTGCGGCTATCTGTATCGCTGAGGCACGCAAGCCTCCCCACTAACGGCAAGGTCCATGGTTCATGGGAGGGGGGGGGGGGGAGATACAGGTAAGAAAGGCTATTCAGCCACAGTCATGTAGGCTGCCCTGCACAACAGGTATTTTGTACAGGTAGTATTGGCATGCCTTGCAGGGCTACACATGTGAATGGTCATGGCGGAGCATAGAGAAGGGAAGGATGAGATAGACATTGAGAAGGGGAGGGGATAGGGTGGACAGAGAAAGGAGGGAGGAGGATACTGGTGGCCAGAGCAGGTGAAGGACGTGGTGGATAGACACACACACACACACACACACACACACACACAGAGAGAGAGAGAGAGAGAGAGAGAGAGAGAGAGAGAGAGAGAGAGACAGAATCTGAGAAACTGATGAGAGGGAGATTGAGATTGGTAGATAGATTTGGATGGAGGAGATAGACAAAGAGAAAGGAAGAGGAGGAGATGGACAAAGGGGCAGACGGTCAGGGAGGAGGAAATGCAGACACATATTAAGTGGGCCATAGATACGAGTACATGTTGAGGGCGACAGTACAAATCCTTGTTGACAGTGTGTGTAAACGCCTCACAATTGGGAACGTTTAGGACAGCTAACTGAGAAGCGCTACCGATTACAAAGTCAAAAGGGTATCTGTAGGTGTAGCATCAGCAACAGGGAGATACTTCCATATCAACAACGAGGCGGCTCCCTAGAGATGTTCGTGGCTGCACCTCACCCGACGTCACGGGTCAGGCACGCGATGTCGCAGCGCCCTGCAGACTGTGGTGCATATACATCTCAAGCGGCCACGAAAATACGATTACGTGTAAGGTAATAACACACGGATAGCTTTCACTTTTGTGTTCCAACGCAGCATTCTTCAACCAATACAAATGTCGTAGATTCCTCACTGCTGTGCACGTTACACAAATCACTGCACTTCCAGGCATAAGACAAAACATACACAAGTATGGCCTGTAGACGCAGCTGCACCTACACCATGGCGTTATTACTGACACGTGCGCAATGTCACGTAATGTGACTGGAGCAGCCAGGCACGAGTAGACGCGACGCAACACCCACTTTTCATCTCTGGCATTACATCACCACAACACGACCACAGGACAAGAACTTCTCAAGTGATGTGTGTGAGTCTAAGCATTACCTTAAAGACAGTAGAAAACACAAATTCTTCTTCTTCCAAATGACATCTTTTGGCGCCACTTCAGTCACTGAACAGCCCAAGTTTTCCTCTACATTTACAGTATGGAAGTAGGTTTATCACCTGGCGGGTTCGCTGCTGCCACAGTAAGGACAACCACCGAAATTTCTTCAACTGTACTTCACGGAAGACGAGGAAATGGAAACGGACAAGAGGCGTTCGTACGTTTCAGGTTCAAATGGCTCTGAGCACTATGGGACTTATCATCTGAGGTCATCAGTCCCTTATAACTTAGAACTACTTAAACCTAACTAACCTAAGTACATCACACACATCCATGCCCGAGGCAGGATTCGAACCTGCGGCAGTAGCAGCAGCGCGGTTTTGGACTGAAGCGCCTAGAACTGCTCGGTCACAGCGGCCGGCTACGTTTCAGGAACACGATGTCAAACTGTGTTAACCTTACAAGGAATGTTACACAACACAACGATATCATCAAAATGATGTTTGCAACTGTGTTGGAATGCATACCAACGGTAGTCGTACGGGCAGATTGACGAATAGCAAGCGAACATAAACAGCGCTTCAATGCTGCACATGTATCTGAGGCTGCGCTGGTTATCTCGACAGACGTTAGCGATCCTTGTGATATCGTACTCCCACTGTGGGGCAATGGATTGATGTGCACTGCAGAAACATATCCATCGTACGAGTCTAAAATACCCCGTGTATTTCCACATGCTGAAGATGACTATCACTTAAGAGTGAGACAGATGAGACTACGAAATAGTGAACCAACGAACAAAAAAGTGTCTGCTATGGAGTCTTATGCACACCGACTTACGGTTCAATATAAGTTATTTAGTTATTTGTTCCAGTGATGACTCTCTCGGTAAGCGTTATGATGTGGAAGTGCATAAGAAATGCGCACATGAATCAAGTTTTTTCTTAAGCTTAATAACCTTTTACCTACGCCATTCCCTTAAATAGCACAAAATGCATATATTATACCTACAGATTTATTTATTCCTATTCAAGAATTCATCTATGATATAGAAGGAGTTGCCAAGGAGATACGGTTTCAGCTTATTTTTGAAACTATTACTGCTGTCTGTCAGACATTTTATTTCCTCTGGTAATTTATCGAAAAGCTTTACAGCAGCATATTTTACCCCTTTCTGTACCAAAGACTGGTTAAGTAGAGGATAATGTAAGTCTTACTCTCTTCAGGTATTACAGTCATGAATGCCACTGTTGTTTTTAAATTGGTCCATGTTGTTGAGAACAAATTACTGACTAGATGTATTGCGAGGCTATTGTAAGAATCCATGACCTTTTAAAAAAATGCCTACAACATGTGCAGCTATGAGCTCCACACATTATTCTAACCACTTTTTTTTGAGCAGTGAATACTTTTTACCTGAGTGTTGAGTTACCCCAAAATATTTTTCCTTATGACATCAGAGAGTGAAAGTATGTTAGTTTACTAATTTCTATATCCTTAAAATTGCCAGTTATTCTGATTGCAATAGTTGCTGAATCTAGTCGCTTTAGGAGATCCAGAATATGAATTTTCGAATTAAGTTTCTCATCTACATGTACACCCAAAAACTTAGTATGCTCTACCCTGGCTACTGACTTCTGTTGATGTGTTATACTTACTGAAGGAACTGCACTCCTTGCAGTAGAAAATTGGAAATACTGTAATCAGAATATCCACGGGTGTACTGCCGGTCTACAGTGTCCAACGGGCACAGTATTTCGGTGATCATACATGTCGCCCTCTTCAGGTGAACTGACGGACTGAGCTCCTGTGAACGTGCCGGCACGGAGTTCCGTACGCTATGGCTGCTCAGAGGGAACTGGGTTCGGTCGCGGCGGCGGTCGATTTAAATACCCTCCGCCCGCGGCGCGCTGATTCCCAAGCCTTGCTAAGATTATAGCCACAGTCACGGTTTATGAGGTCGTCATTGGTGCTAATTTCGATGGCCTCTCTAACAACGCTGTCCCAGTATCTCGACGTCTGTACCAGAATCCTCGCGCGTTCATACTCCATAGCGTGATTTTCCAACAAACAATGTTCAGCGACCGCCGACTTGCTCGGATACATCAGTCGAGTGTGTCTCTGGTGTTTACGGCATCGATCCTCGGTGGTGGCAGCTGTATGCGTGCAAATACAGATCAGTTTGCGTTGTCTTCCGACACACCCCATGAGCTAGGGTGCCGTCAGCCCTTCTCTTGATCAAGACGTCAAGGAAAGATAATTTACCCTCCGTTTCAGTCTCCATAGTGAATTTGATGTTGGGGTGTATGGAGTTTAGATGTATAAGGAAGTCAAGGAGTATATCCATACCATGTGGCCAGAAGACGAACGTGTCGTCCACGTAACGGAAAAAGCAAGTAGGTTCCTATTCGAATGACGACAGGGCTTCCTCCTCGAAGTTCTCCATGTACAAATTCGCTACCACCGGTGAGAGTGGGCTACCCATGGCAACTTCTTCTGTTTGTTCGTAGTATTCTCCATTAAAAAGAAAATACGTGGAAGTCAAGACATGCCTAAAAAGTTCAGTTGTCTTCTCGTCAAACTTCTGACTAATCAGTTCTAGTGACTCTCGCAGGGGTACCCTCGTAAACAAGGAAACGACGTCAAAACTCACCATGATATCTGACTCATCCAACCTGAAGCTATAAAGGCTTTTAACAAAATCCACGAAATTACGGATGTGATGAGAGCATTTACCCACATAAGGCCTTAATATTTCCGTCAGGTATTTGGCCAACAAATGTATAGATGCCCTGATGTTGCTGACAATGGGGCGTAATGGTACCACCTCTTTGTGAGCCGGCCGCGGTGGTCTCGCGGTTCTAGGCGCGCAGTCCGGAACCGTGCGACTGCTACGGTCGCAGGTTCGAATCCTGCCTCGGGCATGGATGTGTGTGATGTCCTTAGGTGAGTTAGGTTTAAGTAGTTCTAAGTTCTAGGGGACTAATGACCACAGCAGTTGAGTCCCATAGTGCTCAGAGCCATTTGAACCATTTTTGAACCCTCTTTGTGAACCTTCGGGAGTCCATATAGTCTAGGCGGTACCGTAGATTTCCTTTGCTAAGTACTCTTGCCTTTCTAAAGAAATATTGTTCCGAGAATGTTGTTCCAAATTTTGCTAAGGATATGCATCACATCGATTCTGCAGCAGCTAAGAGAATCAAGAAACGAGCCAGCCTCGCATTGGTACGTGAGAGAGTGCAATTCATCCGCCGGAGCCTTGAGTTTATCTCACAGGAATTACTCAAACTACATTTGCAACTGGCTAGTAATTTCAGTTCTTTTTCCTGGGATTGGATTGATGGTGTCACCTGGGTTGCAACTGATTCCGCCCATAAGAAGGCAACGGGACGTCAAACAGCTAAGTTCTCACGTCTCAACATCAGGGCCAGTTGGACACTGTAGACCGGCAGTACACCCGTGGATATTTTGATTATAAGATACGCCAGGAGAAACTCAAGAGTCACATGGATATACTGTGTTTTTTCAAAGCTCAGAGCAAGCCTATTCACAGAAAACCAATAAATAACTTTTCCAAAGACATTATTTGTGTTATTTTCTATTGGAGTTTCTTTTACTGGACTAATAATGATGCTTGTATCACCAGTATTAGTTTAGCTTCTTGTTTCACATAAGAAGGAAGGTCATTCACTTATATCAAGAACAGAAGGGAACCCAGCATCGAACCCTGTGGAACACCTAATCTAATTTCACTCCAGTTATATGAAGTGAGAAACTTCCTTAAATCACTTAAACCACATAAAGGAACGCTTTGCTTTCTGTTCTGTACATATGACTTAAACCACTCATATGCTGTTCCATTGATATCATAGAATTGTAACTTCGGTGACATAATGTCGCGGTCCTCATAATCAAATGCTTGGGATAAGTCACAGAAATTCCTATTGGTGAACTTTATTGTTTAAAGGCTGTATTATGTGGGCAGTGAAACTGTATATTGCTGTCTCAATGGAACAACATTTTTGAAATCGGAACTGTGATTTACTAAGCATCCTATAACTGTTGAGATAGCTAACCACTCTTGAGTACATTACTTTCTCAATGATTTTTGAAAATTCTGTGAGCAATGTTAGTGACCGTTAGTTATTAACATCTTTGGTGTCCCCTTTTTTGTAGAGAGGCTTGAAAATGGTATATTTTAACCCGTCTGGGAAAGTGCCTTTAGTTAGTGATGTATTACAATGGACTCACAATATTAGCTATAACTGCTCCATATTGTTTTAATATCTTGCTTGAGATGTCATCTACTCCAACAGAACATTTCTCAAAGATTTAATGGTTTTTCTTATTTCACAAGATATTGTTAGTGAAAATTAATCTGACTACGACTTCTCAAAACTGACTCTTCCATGTACTGCTTGGCATATCAGAACTACGTATTAAACTGCCGACAGCTGTTACATCAGTGCTGGCTGATATATACAAAAAAAATCGAGAATGAGCGTGATCTATACATTCGTTTCTGTGAACGTCAATAGAGAGAATACAGCCATCTCAGAGACGGCATGACGAACGAAGGAGATGTAGATATCCTAGGTTTGTCAGTGATACTGCCGTGTCCGTTTACCGCATGATGTACCTACAGATGCGCTGTTCTGTTAGCATACTTATCCCTGTGATTAGTTCGTAATTTCTGCGCTGCGGTCTCGATTAGAAAGGGAATAACATTTTCTCGACATGGGACTACAAAGACAGCTCATGTTACTACGTACATTAACGATTACAGGTTGGAATAAGAGAGGACTCCATCGCTCCTGGAGAAAGAGACGTGGAGAGGAAGAATAGCTGTAGAGAGGGGAGAGGAGAAGCCGCCGGTAAAAGGCTAATTAATAAATCCAAATTAACGCCCAGGAAGTTCATTTGGCAAAAGATATCGTCATGTTGGCGGTCTGGACACATTCCCGAAGAAATCATTTGCCTGCAGATGGCTAATGAGGCTCAGAGCTTCAACTTGGCGGTATTTATCTACTACTTTTCAAAGACTACACGGCTTCACTGCAGTGTTTCCTGAGCTAGCGTCCTCGGGAGACAGGATATCACAGAAAAATTATCTTTCAGTCTGCAGCTTACTATACGCCGCTATGAAACCTCGTGGCGGAGTAATACTTTGCGCCGTATCGCGGATCGAATGGGAGAAATTAGGACAGAAAATTACTGGCAGACTAAGTAACTGGTTCTGGCCGTGAGTCGTGTGTTTGTTTAGCTGAGACGATACGACTGCAACCTGCAAAGTGTTAAGCTCTAGATTGGAACCCAATCTGGCACACACTTTTTATTAGAAAATTTCACAATAAATTGCTGTCCGCTGCAGAGTGATACATATACTCCATAAACCTGGAAAAATCTATAGCTAAGTCATTTTCCGCGATATCATTTATCATGGAAGTGCTACTCAAGGAAAGAGCGCAGGAGACCGTCTATGGAGTGCGTCAAATGGGCGCAAACCGATTTTGTGTTTAATCTTAAGGACAAATAAAGTTCGTCTTCGTACATTCATATTTAAATTGGATGATGATGGGACATCAGCTGGTATAATATTTATTAAAAATGAATCTCCTCCAGCTGTACTTAAGATTTCATATTTATTTGGCTACTAGTTTCGACATTGCGTCAACGCCATCTTCAGGCCATATAGAACACACCATTCATAAAACAAACAATGTGAGACATCATTAGTCTGTGAGCTATTGTACAAAATAAATATATTATAAATATATAAAGGATGGCTTCATTAAAAGTAGTTACATTTCGTTCATGTTCATTAAGATGCAATTTACCTTGACATTAGCAATTTATACGGTACACACAAGTACAAATGAGGTTATATATATACGATTATTTCCATTACGGATCAATACCAGACTTTTGAATAAAATGTGAGTATATGTAAGTGTAGATAACAAACCGTTACTCCTAGAGATAATAACATAGGCATGAAACAGTACTAAAATTGTGTTACAAGCGAATAGTAATGCCCTAAACCCTTCTTTGTGTGCACAATTTAACTAACAGGAAGGAAAATATGCTTTGCCAATCAAACATATGTAAGATATGATTCCATTGTTTATAAATAGTGAAAGGTGGTAAAGGTGGAAAGGAGTTACGTTTGCCTAACACTGTAGTGTCATCACAATGAATAATGTTGTTTAAGTAACCTATTTCACTTTGTTACTTTATAGTGATGACGATACAGTGTTATGCAAACATAAGTCCTTTCCACCTTTCCCACCTTCCACTATTTATAAACGGTGGAATAATATCTTACATACGTCTGATTGGCAAAGCATATTTTCCTTCCTGTTAGTTAAATTGTGCACACAAAGAAGGGTTTAGGGTATTATTATTCGCTTGTAACACAGTTTTAGTACTGTTTCATGCCTATGTTATTATCTCTAAGAGTAACGGTTCGTTATCTATACTTATATATACTCACATTTTGTTCAAATGTCTGGTATTGATCTGTAATAGAAAGAACCGTGAATATGTAACTCATTTGAACTTGTTTGTACCATGTAAATTGCTAATGTCAAGGTAAATTGCATCTTAATGAAAATGAATGAAATGTAACTACTGTTAATGAAGTCATCCTTTATATAATATGTTTTTAATATGTTTACTTTGATTAATAGCTCACAGACTACTGATATCTCACATTGTTTGTTTTATGTATGGTGTGTTATACAGGGCCTGCGACGGCGTTGACGCAATGTCGACGCTAGTAGCCAAATAAATATGAAATCTTAAGTACAGCTGGAGGAGTTTCATTTTTAATAAATAAAGTTCGGGTGAAGATAAGGGAGCATGAAATAATAGGCGACCTGTTGCAGTAGAGCCATGCAGAAGTAAGCAAACTTTCAGATGTCTGCAAGCGAACGCACGGACAGGGTTGTGACCTAGCACAAGGACTCGGCAACAGCAGTGATGAGCTCCACGAAGACCCATCTTCTGACTGCGCATGGCGTGCGTGGCATGGAATAGTGGAGCGACGCGAGGCGAGATAACGACAGTCAGTAAAGCTTGGTCTTCCAGTAACGAACGGAAAGGGTAGATGATGCGGGAATGGGGAGATGTCTGTGAACTACAGACGGAGGCGGAGAGCAGCCATAAGCTCCTTCTTTATATTAGGTGGTTTATGTAGGTATAGCGTGCAGCCAGTGGCCTTTTGAACTTTATTTCACCATTAACCAGTTTCCGAGCCACTGCAGGCTCATCATCAGACGGAGGTTTTACAGAAACCATGTGCGACTACTCGCTAGGGTCATGGTTATGGTGGAATTAAAAAAAAATTTAGGGACATGTTAACGGAATTTTTACGAAACGAAAAGGTCGTTCTTTTTAGGAATATATACGCTGCACTGTCTCCTGATTTCGTAATTTGCTATACTACCATTGTACAACCAGTAATCAAACTCATGTTCACACCTAGAGCTTTGATTGTCAATTTGTGCCTACCACGTACGTCTGCATCTCTTTCACAGGGTAGTTCACGTTGTAGAACAGCATTACTTTTTCATGTCCTTAGTGTCTTGTTAATTTCTGGTATGATTTATTAATGATTATTTTGTGAGGAATATGGAGAAAGATTATGAAAGATGGTAAAAGTATATTATGATTACTACTTTAACTTTTATTTCGTTGTTACATATTTTAGAATTTAAAACGATCTGAGTTCTTCTTGAAGATACTATAATTTATTAATATGCAAAGAGTAATATTCAGCCATCCATATGGGAAGCCGTTAGGCCTGAGGACAGACAAGCTTTGTCGCATGTCGTTCCATTTCAGCAACTCCTTTTCTGTGAGACAAAATTCTCAGGAGGCTGATCCATTGGACAGTGTCGATACAGGGTTGGCAGGTCCGCTGTGTCGTTTCGGTTTCTGAAATGCCTTTTCTACGGAATGAGGCACACTGAAGTGGTGGCGGTAGCCAACTGTCGGTGGTTGAGCGAGGTCACGTAGCAGTGCGCTCTTCCAGATTTCAGTATCCTGTGTTAACACGGTGCAATTTACGGAGGAAGAAGATAAACAGCACTTCTGCAGTAACACGTCGTCCCATATAAATTGTGACTGCGGATGCAAAACATTACCACACTAAAATATGGTGTTGCAAGAATTACTCCGTCTTACTTCAAGAATGGTTCCAAGAGTTAGACATTGTGCCGTGTTTGGTCTCTCTAAATAATGTGGGACGTGAAGCGCCATATTCTCAACTGCACTGCCTCTGACAAAACTAACTACTCAGAATTTATTTCGTTATTATCCTTGTAAATGAAACAGCAGCAGCCTAGTTTTCTGCTAAACGCTGCGGAAGAAATACGATGGTGTAATCAGTATTCAGACAGGTACAAACGCTGTTAATATTCGTAAGAGAGTCCACTTTAAAACAGTTTTTATTTCTGAGTCCGAAGTTAGACGCTACGAATGACAGCCGAGATTGTAGCAAGGTCACACTGTTAATAAGCCGCGACCAGCCACATGTATAACATACGACAAAAGTACACTATATTCACGAATAGAGCAGACGATACGTGGTCATCATAAAGTAGGAAATATTGCACTTTGTTTATCTTTAACTGCTTCGTACTTTTATTGTTGTGTACCGGGCAGTCTAAACGAGAAAGATGAAAAAAAAAGTAAGCAGATTGTTTATCATTTCAAAATGGTTCAAATGGCTCTGAGCACTATGGGACTTAACTGCTGAGGTCATCACTCCCCTAGAGCTTAGAACTACTTAAACCTAACTAACCTAAGGACACCACACACATCCATGCTCGAGGCAGGATTCGAAACTGCGACCGTAGAAGTCGCGCGGTTCCAGACAGAAGTGCCTAGAACCCCGCGGCCACCGTTTATCATTTCAAAAGCAATCTCTATAACTATTAATACATTTATACCTTGTGAGGGAAGACAGTCAATGTCTTCACCGAAAAATATTTGTGTTTGCCTACGGAACCATGATTGTACCCAGGGATGCACCCCTTCCTCCAAATGTCTTTTTCGGGGTTCCAAAAATATGTAAAGAGCGTGGAGAGTGTTCGGGACTGTATGTAAGATGTTTAAAGGCTTCCCAGCGATGCTTCTGATGCATAAACCTTCCCTTGAAGGTGGTGTACTTGGGTCTGATGACTGCTTCTGTAGAGCCGGCGTTGTGTCCTTGGAATTGGATCTCCTATTTGTTTATTCACTTGGTGATCAACATTTTCATTTGCAAAGATATTATTTGGGTTATATCCACGACCCCGTCTTCCACTCCGTCAGGAGTATGGTGGCTTTGGATAATGTATTAGGTTCAGGCCCGTGCGTCCTACCTAGTTTTCAAGGTCCTCTCTTCTTTGGTCTGTTTCTTTCTAACCCCACGATACAATGTGGCAGTTAAGATCTCCCATGACCATCTTCACTCTCTACGAATAGAAATTATCTGGTTCCTTGGAACTAAATACATTATTTTGGGGTTTGTACATGGATGTTACTATATGAGACTGAGTTGCTACAGTCAATATTTCTGTGTCGTTGTCTTCAGTTACGTTTACGGACGAGATATTCAGCTCTGGTTTAGCACTGCCATATTGCGCGTAGGTTCTCTCAATGATTAAGGTCTTCCGCTTGTCTTTGGCCTTCTGTCATTCGGAGCACTATGAGTTTCCTGGATGAGCAGGACGAGACATTTCTTTGTCTTACAAATGTTGGATAGTAGTATTTCTTTCTCTAATGATATTCTTTCAATATTTATGGAAATTGTTATAAGAGCCGACCGGTGTGGCCGTGCCGTTCTAGGCGCTTCAACCTGGAACTGCGTGACCGCTACGCTCGCAGGTTCGAATCCTGCCTCGGGCATGGATGTGTCTGATGTCCTTAGGTTACTTAGGTTTAAGTAGTTCAAAGTTCTAGGGGACTGATGACCTGAGAAGTTAAGTCCCATAGTGCT
This sequence comes from Schistocerca gregaria, assembly GCF_023897955.1. Lineage (NCBI taxonomy): Eukaryota > Metazoa > Arthropoda > Insecta > Orthoptera > Acrididae > Schistocerca > Schistocerca gregaria. The sequence goes on along the minus strand of NC_064924.1, from coordinate 671,140,843 downwards.
CAGAGCCATTTTTGAGATAAGTGATCGTGGAACAGAAAATAAACTAAAATCGCTGTGCTGGGGATGCTATCTGGACCTGAGGTCCCTGTAGTATTATATTGAGAATGCGAGAGAACTCACTTTCTAACAACAGTTTATCGTAGGTCGCTGGGGAAACGAAGCGGTCGAAACTACTCGAAAAAGGCGCATTTCATTCCAGTTTTTAGGTAGGGTAGTCACACGGTGCACATAATTATAAGGCTATGTCTTTGACGTTAGTGTGTTGTTGAATTATGGTACACATTTTGTGCTAACATACATTGCCGAAAAATAGGCAGCACCTTCAAGGACTAAGTTCGTGTTAGTCATTCATCCGTCATAGTCATCAGCGATGAGATGGGACTCAGGAGGCCTGTTTCAGTGCACCATCTGTTTTGACTATGTAGGCAGTAATTGTGTGGGATTCAGAAGTAAACACTGGTTACAACATACATTCTAGGCTGCGACAACGCCCCACCGACGGGTACGTATGTCTGCTGAACATCTTCAGCCATCTGAAAGGGTAGCATTGTGGGGCTGGGGGAAGCTGGATGGAATATCGAAGGATTGCTGCGCGTTTTGGGCACAATATATCGGGGTGCCGCTGCTTTCAACAGTTGCCTTTGGAACATTCCCACTCCCGCAGACAAGGTTCTGGACATTCGAGCAGTACAGATGCACGACGAGGTCGACGCGATGTGTGAACAACAGTGGTCGACCGAACATCATCCAGAGACGAAATGCGGGCACCGCTGGCAACACTCTGCTTGCAGCAAGTTTAAGATCATGTCTACCTCTGGCTAGGCTGCGCTGACACCACGACGCTCTCAAGAGTGGCCATTCTGGCGTAGTGCAAGATGTGACTGGAGAGTAGAAAGACTCAGTGATGACAGGAGGTTTGTCTTTATACTAGTGATACAAGTACACGTCTATGCCATAGACGTGGTGATCTGTTTGTTACAGAGTGTGTTCGCCCACCACGCACGGGTCGTGCCAGGCTTCATGGTGTGGTGCGGGAGGGGGGGGGGGGGGGGCTATCAGATACAACTCGAGGTCGCATTTGATATTTCCGCAGGGCAAAGTAACCCGCGTCCGGTACAATATAGAGGCTGTTATCGCCGTGCTTCCGCCATTTCTTCGACAGGAAGTGATGTGCTTTTTCACATGGGAAATGTACGTCCGCTTAAGGCTGCTTTTCGTCGCGTAGAGCATCTTCCCTGGCCAGCATGGTCACCAGATATCTGAGCAATGGAACAAGTGTGTACGTGACGAAGCGGTAACTTCTTCTCCAGGGCCTTCAAGAACCAATGCGGGATTGCAACAAAAGCTGGATGCCGCTCGGCACCTTCGTGTTAGAGATACATTGTGTACTGATACGACTATTTGGGCACCGTTTACTGTGAAGTGTGTTTCGTTTGGCCTGAATTTGTTATAATATACTTCTACAAGGGTGAACTGCCTGTCACCACCTCACTTGTCAGTAACATGACCTTGTCTTTAAACGTGTTGAATTTTTTCCGGCAATGTATTATCACTTTTTTTGTGGAACGAAAATCACTTCTTTAGGAATCAATATGGATTCCGGAAATAGAAATCTTTGTAGCCCAACTCATTCCTTTCATCCGTGAAATCCAGAAGGCCGTGGAAAATAAAGCCCAAGTAGATGTCGTTCGAAATAGTTACACAGCTTCAGTTTGTGGTCAAATACGAGCTATGGAAATATCGGACCAGATTTGTAACTTGAATCAGGACTTGTTATCAGACAGAGCTCAACATGTCGTCGACAGGGCGACACACTAGATGTCAAACTGTCTCCTGGAGTACATCACGGGGGCGTTCTGCTCAGTGCTATGGGAAGTTCCGTGAATGTGTTCGTGGATTATGCTGTACCCTGTAGGCAAGTTGCAACGCCATAAAACTATTAAAGTGCAGGGAGACAGCCAGAGAAACGTGACTATGGTGTAGGCATTGCCAATCGATCTTCAGCGTAAATAAACTGGGCGCATTGCGAATCATAGGTACATTGCTGAAAATAGAAACAACCGAAAATAGCCATGAGAATTCATCCGGAACGACCTAAATCACAATATAAGACTAATACTAGGTAAAGTAGAGATTAATTGTAAGGAATCCTAGAGAAACGTAAATATCAACGAAAGAATGTTTTATAAAACAGTCATTCGATTGATATTTGAATCCTGCTTGTCAATCTGGGGCCCTTAACTCTCAGACCGTTCATGAATCCTTTTTGATGAATTTCTTGTCGGTATATCCTAGAGAAGCACAGCTTGTTTAACGAGTTGCATGAATCCAATCACATCGACTACTGCCAAGTGCTTATCATCCTTGCGGATGAAATAAATTGTCCTTGGGTTGCACTCGTAAAAAGATTATGCGGTCCGCACTACCTTACTAAAGCCGAAACCGTCGGATAAATTAATTTACTAACATAATGCGTGCTGGCGTACAGAGGTGGTAAGTATTTTGCACAAATGATAGTTTCCATTTACTAGTATATTCTGCCAATAGCCGGCAGCAGATGAGATTTATTTTTGAAACTCTAATACCACTGAATAATTTACACACTCATGAGTCGTGAAACTAAATACAATTCCCTAAGAACCATTTCTTATGAAAATAATACAAAAATGTTAAGTCATCATTGTTATTGTTCTTTGACCTGTAGGTTTTTGTTCAGTCTAACAGTTCATTGTCAAATGTTCACCATAATTAATGTGTATCCTTTTTTATACCTGCTGTAGCTTTCGTATAAACTTCCCGACGCAGGAAATGTCATTACCACTCATTTAATTTTTTTTTTTTTTTTTTTTTTTTTTTTTTTTTTTTTTTTTTTTGCCAGATCACTATTGGTTGCACGACCGAATCTAAAGGCCCTTCATCGTTGGGCGATTGATGTATACCGTATACATAATGAACTGGAAGAAATATTCATAATTCACAAAACTTCGCCGTTTGAACTTCTTTGTATTAGCACAGGATAGCAGTAGATGAAGGTCAGTGTCTTATGAGAGTTTAATGCTGGCCAGCAGTCTGTAGATACACTATGTCATCAAAAGCATCCCGACACTTGGCTGAAAACGACTTACAAGGTCGTCGCGCCCTCCATCGGAAATGCTGGAATTCAATATGGTGCTAGCCCACCCATAGCCTTGATGAAATGTTCAGTCAGGTGCTGGAAGGTTTCTTGGGGAATGGCAGCCCTTTCCTCACGTAGTGTTGCACTGAGGAGAGATATTGATGTTGGTCGGTGACGCATAGCACGAAGTCGGCGTTTCAAAACATCCCAAAGGCGTTCTATAGGATTCAGTCAGGACTCTGTGCAGGCCTGTCCATTACAGGTATGTTATTGTCGTGTAACCATTTCACCACAGGTCGTGCATTATGAACAGGTGCTCGATCGTGTTGAAAGATGCAGTCGCCATTCCCGAATTGCTCTTCAAGAGCGGGAAGCAAGAAGGTGCTTAAAACATCAATGTACCCCTGTGCTGTGAAGTGCCACGCAAAACAACAAGGGGCGCAAGCCCCCTCTATGAAAACTCGACCACACCACAACACTACATCTGGCTGTTGACGTTCACCGAGCCTTCGACACACCCACCCCTTCCATCAGATCGCCACATTGTGTACCGTGTTTCTTAACTCCACACAACGTTTTTCCACTGTTCCGTTGTCCAATGTTTACGCTCCTTATACCAAGCGAGGCGTCGTTTGGCGTTTACCGGCGTGATGTGTGGCTTATGATCAGCTTCTCGACCATGAAATCTAAATTTTCTCGTCTCCCACTTAACCGTCACAGTACTGGCAGTGGATCCTGATGTAATTTGGAATTCCTGTTTGATGGTCTGGATAGATGTCTGCCTATTACACATTCCGATCCTTTTCATCTGTCGGCGGTCTCTGTCAGTCAACAGTCGAGGTTGCCATGTACGCTTTTGTGCTGTACGTGTCCCTTCACGTTTCCACTTCAGTATCACATCGGAAACAGTGGACTTAGGGATGTTTAAGTGCGTGGAAATCTCGCGTACAGAGATATGACACAAACGACACCCAATACCTGACCACCTTTGAAGTCTGTGAATTCCGCGGAGCGCCCGACTCTGCTCTGTCAAGCTGTCTATGACTACTGAGGATGTTGCTGATATGGAGTACTTGGCAGTAGGTGGTAGCACAATGTACCTGATATGGAGTGTCCGGTTGCTTTTGATCACATGGTGCATCCGTTACTCTTGATGTAATTACTTTGAATTATGCTCTAGATTAACCATTCATCTTTTAATTTGTGAAGCTTCAAGCGTGATTGCGCATTTGAAGCATTTGCGAAAGTTAATTTTTGCTTCAAATGTTACTCTTAGCATCAGTGCTAAGTGCTACCGTTTCTTTTTCTTTCTTTTCTTTTTTTTTGTGTCTCTGCACATATCTTTTAGAAACGGTGCATCCCACACTAGGTGCACTTAAGCCACTCGCAATGAAACTAAGTTTGGAATATATTAGTTTATTAACTGCAAGCCTACATTTCACACCAACCACCCCTCATGAATTGACTGAACGGACGAAATAAACAGCCAGAGACAGCTTTAGACACGCAGGCAAGTTCAGATAGAAGTAGTTTCATATATATCTTAAATTGATACACTTTTATACAGAACCAGCTGAGTATCCGGCGTTGCCCAGGTGTGTATTTATTCCAGTCATCTATTAGTCCATCCCCAGATTCTCCCCACCTCCTCCACCCTCCCCCTTCTCTCTCTCTCTCTCTCTCTCTCTCTCTCTCTCTCTCTCTCTCTCTCTCTCTCTCTCTCTCTCCCTCACCCATTCAGTCTCTCTCCCGCCCCCCTCTCTGTCCATCTCATCCTCCCCCTCCCTCTCTCTCAATCTGCTCCTGTTCCTCCTCCTCTTCTTCCCAGCTGTATCTGTCTCTTCCTTCCTATCTGTCCATCCCCCCCCTCCACTTCCTTTATCTCTCCGCGTTACCGTGCTCACCCCAAGAGGAGACTGTTGGTTTTTACCTCTGAAGTACAGGGTATTTAAAAATGAACATGCCGGTTTTAATGCGTTGTAGCATTTATTACGTCCAACTTACAATTGTAAATAATACACCAAATGGAAGAGCAACTCAAACAGTTTTGCTTGTATACCTGTGTGCAATGGGAAGAGAATGGAATGTCACTGCGTGACTGAAAAACATTTTGAACTAGTGTGAGTCTTTCACGCTTAGCCCCAAGAAATATTCCCACCGAAAGTTTATGGGCCCTTCTTTTTCGGTGCACCAACTGTAACGGATGTTTCTTATGTTGATGTGCTATGGCCCGCGCCTCAGTGGGAAGCAGCTGGACAACACGTGTTTATTTGGGAGCAAGGCGGTGCGCCGGCTCACAGGCATTAACTCAGTTGGCGACCGGTTAAACGACGCTGTGTCCGACCGGTGCACTGGGCGCATCACCTCCACGTTCACACACGATCTGACTCGATCATATGCATGTGCCTCAGATACCAGCTCATCTATCCGACTTCAGAAACAGTGTTACTACAACAGTTACTCCTGACACACTGATCAAGGTTTCGGAACAACTCGCCTATCGACTAGATGTGTGATCGGTGTTCACACTCAATAATTGTAAGAAAAACTGTTTTTGTTTCTTTTTTATTTGGTGTATTATATATAATGGTAAGGTGAATTTAATATGTGCTAAAAAGCCTTAAAACCCGTGTCTTCATTTTGAAACACCCTGTATTTCTTTCCAGAGAGTAAATAACGTGCGTGCCAAACTTGACAAATTGTTCCAAGGATTTAGGATGAGCTTTTTACCAGTGAATTTGCCTGCATACGCACAAGTCAAATATATTTCACATATATTTAACATATTTGACATATATTTGACATATATTTCACTTGTATATGTAGCAAACCTCGCCTTGCAGTATCATTTTCACGCAGCTCAATGTCTATGACATCATATCGCTTGATCTAATTTTCCTGGCGCGTTCAGTGGTATATGTGAATCCTGTCTGAAAAATCTGTCACGAATACAGATAGTAGAAAAGAAGTAATGAATTAAAACGTCCTGCTTCGTGTGGCAGTTTTGCTGTATGAACAGCAAAAATGTAGTAAGCGATAAAGTTTTTCTGTTTCATCATTTTCTGGGTGACGTCCACGAAAAAAAGTTTCGTGAAGGCTTGACATTGTATGTAAAGTTTATTTCAAGTCACTAAATATTCTCAGTCTTAAATACTGGATGAGTAACATAAGTGTATTCGCGCTTTGTGGGCTGCACTACGTTTTCACCCCCGCCCCCACCCCTTTGATAGGTGGGTGGTTCTTACCCTCACAGTGATTCCTTCCAGACAGTAACTGATGTATGTAGCAAGTTTGGTTGAAATCGATCCAGTGGTTTAGGAGGAGATGTAGAACACGTGTACACACATATATATATATAACTACATCCGTACATCCATTTTTGTACGGATGAGACACAAAGACCGACAAGATATGTAAACATAAAAATTACTTAAAACATAGATGAGCTGAGGTGCAATATACCAACATGATACTAAATACTTCACGAATCATCGCTATTTTAAATTTATTTGACACGTGAGAAACGTTATTTATTTGCGTCAAATCATCTTCTTCCTGGCCTTATCTCGTGTCTATACGGAGTCGGCGTGTTAATTCAGGTTTGGTGATTGTTTGCGAATTGTGTAGTGGACACGTGATGTGGGTACCACCCCGCTATTTATCTAGTTGGATCTGAGAAGCCGCCTAAAAATCACTTTAGGCTGGCCGGTATACCGACTCTCTTCGACAGTTCGCCGGCAGGATTTGGTCCATGGCTGGCCCGCCTCCAAATGTCCCGCAAGCGGACGCTTTAGCGCGCTAGGCTATCCGGGTGGGTCAATTACTTGCGTCAACACCAAGTAGTAATACATAGAAAACAGAATTATAAAAGCCCAATATATATCGGTTTATCGACAGTATAAACTTGGGCTATTAACACAAATATCGATATTTTCGATATTTCGTTGTCATCTTAAGCTACCAACAAGCTACCAGCGAACGTGTCGGTACATGCTACTACGTTCATAATCACTCGTAAACATTACCTCTATGTCGTAACGTGCAAAACGTTAGTTTCATCCTCCCTTTCTGTTGCAAGCGTTGGCGAATGACTTCGCACATCCGCCCCACGGCAACGGTTCCCGGAGTTGGCCTGAGCGCGCCCAGCGCTAACTGCCAGCAGCTGCCGCTTACGTCGCTCACAAGGCCCCTCGTTAAGAGTCTTACGCCTCTACACAACAGAATGTGTGTTTTAGTCAAATGACTCGCAGTGGCGCTGTAACTATGGGAACCCAACAAATTGAAAGTTCGGAAGAATGCAAGGGCATACCATTTCCAACACGACCATGCCTCGTAAACATCGCTGGCATTCAAACCAACCTTGCTCGAGGGCAGCTCTTTTTTTCTAAAATGTGGTGAAGAATGTATGCATGTTCATCGAGGAAAGAAGGATACCAGTGCTACAATACCAGTGCTGCCCGCTAACTCACCTGGCTGCCGGATATCTCAAAGATGTGCCTCGTCGACAGCTTAATCACGGTCTTGCAGCAGTCACGCTTAATGACTTGTGGACTCTCCTACAAACAGTGTTGTGAAAAATTTCTCAGGAACTTACTCTGACTGCCCTTTGTTTTGCTGCCACCACTTTAAGTCTTTGTTTTCACCACGATGTGGCATTGCATCTATACTACCACAAGGGAATCGTCTTTACTCTTCTCGCGTTAGATCAACCGGAGTCTGTCGTTGTGCAATGAGAGCAGCTTAATGAGAGGTGATTGGCAATCCCGCACATTTCGTAATTTCAACAAGGGAGCAAAATGCGTCTTGTTATAGTCGTAACCGCGTGCAGACTCGTCTGCCAAATCAATTCGCATTAATTCGCATAGCCCTAAGCGAAGTCGTATTGCTGCTCGTATTGAACTCAGGTAATGGTTGAAAATGATAAACGAACGCAACTCTGTATTCATAAACGTCTGATATATTCTCTGGCCAATACTTCTGCTAGAAACTATTAGAAATAATTAATTTGAGGACGTTTAAGTTATGATTCTGGCCAGATAATGAAGATTTCATCTACTGCCGATCTCCCATATAGTTCCTCAGTACAAAGATTCATCTTTTATATTATTTGCTAATTATCCAAATTAAATTAACATTGCTATTTTCAATGAGTATGAGCGCTTCAGAGCGCTGAAGTCGCTCGTTTCACAACGCAATCGTGACGTTATTTTTGATGTCTCACACACACAATATCAACGACCGCATGATCGGCTATCGACCTTGGTTAGCATTCGATACGGGCCTCTCACAACATTTTATCCGCGCGTCCTGGAGATTTACAGAAACACGTCATTCTTGTAATGATTTATTATAACTATTCCTATAATAACACGTCACGTAAGGAATTATCGACTGTTAACGCCTTCATAAAGAGGGCTCTCTTAGGAGTGAGTTATTATCGTCAGTAATTTAGAAATTAAGGTGAAACACACTTGCTTTATAATTTGCAGTATGCCTTTTCAGTGTAACGGAGCTTTGGAAAATTTATCACAAACACATCACCATTACCATTAAATGTCACTTAATAACGCATCAACGATACGATCCTTCACGACAGAATATGAGAGGCAAGACCAGAGCTAAGCTTTGCATGATTAAGTGCTAGCGTAATGAATAACGTCGTGGTTTCTGGAGTGTAAAGTTGTTGATTCGCATCCCGTTACATGTAATTTTTTTCATGTTAGCATTGTTAACACGTTCTGTTACTTTCTTTTGAATGAAACACAAGTATGAAGTTAAAATCTTCTGGATTATTAGGCCGTGTCATGTTTCTTTTAAAATGTTCGACGTTTCGACCCCTCCGCTCGGATCGAAGAAGATCTTTTGGTGTCCACTACTGCTAGACTTACATAAATACAAGTATGTTCTGCAATATTGGATGTTATTTGCACTCCGTCTGATCTGAGAACGAAGGATGAAATAAATATCTAGGGATTTATGAGTATGTGGTTAGGAAGGAACTTAAGAGTACAGCTTTAATTGCTGCGAGTGAATCGAAGATCAATAATATTCATTTTCTTCCTCGTCACAAAGTCGATAGCCAATCCTGCGGTCGTCTGTATTGCTCCTGACGTCAAAGTGACGCCACGTTCGCTTGAATTACTGTGAAAAGAGCATTATCCTCAGGCGAATATAGCTGTTTTCCGCTCATTAGAAATTAACGGTTATTAACAACGTACTCACTACTTTCTTCGTACAGCGAGTCGATCGAATCCCTAAACGCAGCCATCTTTGCTGCTATGATATAGACGGTTGGCCAAATACGAGGGCTATTCGGAAAGTAAGGAACGATAGGTCGCGAAATGGAAACCGCAGTGAAAATCAAATCAGTTTTATTGACAATGGTTAGCTACATCTTCCAGCTACTTCTTTGCACAATCGCCGCTCAGACTTAGACATCTCTCGTAACGTTGTACCAACTTTTCAATTCCTTCGTTATAGAAGACAACCGCCAGTGCTTTTTGAAAATGTTCTGCTCTGGACTGCAGCTCGTTGTCTGTGTCAAAATATTGTCTTGATAGCCAGCGGTTCATTTGAGTAGAGAAGAACGTCAGGGGTAGCCAATTACGGGCTGTATTGTGGGTGATCAAACACTTCCCATCGAAAACGGTGCAGGAGCATCTTCACTGACCCTGCAAAGTGCGGCCGAGAATTGTCGTGTAAAACGAACCGCATGACAGTTATGTTATGTGGATTGCATAGCTTCAGGGAGAAGCTTACGCCAGGCCCTCATACTTGGCGGGAGACGCTAGTTTCTAGCCGTCTTTACGCTCTCGCTGTGAGCTCAGAACTGAGAAGAGCGACACGATGCGATCGACGGGCGTGCTAGACACAGTGGCCAACGCAGCTGTGTGAAGCTTCGTCAGATTTTCAGTGCACTTTCCATTTCGCAACCGATCGTTCCTTACTCTCCGAGTGACCCTCGTAAACATCACCACCGCTTATGTTCGACGTGAACGTGCAAAAACTACTTACAGACGGCAAGAGGAGGCAGCAGCACCGGAGGGCATATAAAGCGAGTCGGGGGGGACGCGGAAAAAGTGCAGTCGTTGTCGAAATGCGTAAACGGAGCGATTTATCTGCCGTACAAAAGGGCACGTTCGTTGACTTTCGGGCTAAGGGTGGAAGCACTCGCGAAACGGCTGAGTCTGTGAACTGTTGGCGTGCCGCCGTGCTTTAATTATGCTGTACGTTGCCAAATGGCGCTATCCAAAACCGACGTCTAGGCAACAATGGTGCAGCACGTGCCACAGATGACAGGGGTGGGCGATAACTGCGAAGATGTGCAAGAGGGATTACACGTAGATCTGCTGAACAGCTGACCGCCCTAATGAACCAAGGGGCTACCAAAAATGTCTACTCAACGAGCTTTGCTGCGTTTGATCTCTGCAGTAGGCGCCTGGTTGACGCAGCCATGCTGACTGCTGTTCATTGGTGAAGGAATCTGGAATTTGGAAGCCAGTGGCGCAACTGGACGTCCACTGAGCGCCGACAGGTGGCTTTTTCGGATGACTCACGTTTAATGCTGAATCGGTCAGATGGCCGTTGGAGGGTGCGGCGTGAAACGTCTGGAAGCAAACACTCTGCAACAAGGAGGAAGTGCCACTGTCTGCGGAATGTTTTCGTGGCATTTAATAGGTGATCATTCTGGAAGGCACAGCGGATCAACGCAAGTATGCTTCTATCCTTCGGGACCATATCGACCGCTATAGCCAGTCTGCTTTTCCAGCAGGACAACACAGATCGCAGTGTATATGCGAGGTTCGGAGGGCGTCAGGACGAGTCGAGAGGCCTCCGCTGGCCACCGACCTCCCCGGATCTGAACCCAGTCGAGAATCTGTGGGACGACGTCGATAAGTGTGGATCCTCAACAGAGAAACGGACGGCTCTGTGGTCGGCATGGCTGCTGCCGCTGTCGGTACCTTGCCTCTCTGGTTGCTGGTCTGCGCTGCAGAATGTGGTTATTCAGGCTTCTGAAAGCTAGTCCCATTTATCTTACTGGACAGCACACTACGCAGAACGGGATTTACTACATTGCCAATTCGTCCCACAATAGACTCATTTCTACAGGTTCTCGATTTAAATCGTGTTGCTCTTCCGGTTCTAATACAATGTTGCCTTTAGTAAGAGAATCAAACTGGTGCCCTGTAGCAATCCTAGGAGGAACTCTTCTATAGGCTGTTTTTCCATCAAGAAACAGTCACTGGTATTCTCGAAAAGAAACACAAATGAGGTTTTTACTCTGCAGCGGTGTGTGCGCTGATATGAAACTTCCTGGCAGATTAATACTGTGTGCCGGACCGAGACTCGAGCTCGGGACCTTTGCCTTCCGCGGACTCTACCAACTGAGCTACCCAAGCACGACTCACGCCCCGTCCTCACAGCTTTACTTCTGCCAGTACCTCGTCTCCTACCTTCCAAACTTTACAGAAGCTCTCCTGCCAAACTTACAGAACTAGCACTCCTGAAAGAAAGGATATTGCGGAGACATGGCTTAGCCACAGCGTGGGGGATGTTTCCAGAATGAGATTTTCACTCTGCAGCGGAGTGTGCGCTGATATGAAACTTTCTGGCAGATTAGGTCCCGAGTTCGAGTCTCGGTCCGGCACACAGTTTTAATCTGCTAGGAAGTTTCAGGAACAGAAACATTAACCTCCACGTTTCAATGGCCTTAGATGCACACTATTGTAACTTACTTCCCATGGTAAATACTGTTTGTCAAACTGTTGTTGGTGAATGATAGCGGTTATCGCGGGATGCGGAAGAAACAAGCTCTCCCGTGACACAACACGATATTTACTACAGAATGATACACAGTTTTGTATTTGTTAGGTTTGGAACGCTGGAAATGGCTGGTCACACATATCTAATCTGTATGAATTCTACGGATTTAGCGCTAGGAGGCCTACGATCACAAATGTTCGATAGCATAAAACTCGTAGCATCGCATAACAGAATCTAAACGACACTATTAAATCGCTCTGACTATTCTCGTTCACACAATTCGATCAGTCTTATTAGTACATCCTTTTGCGAGGAAGAAACTACCATGCAATATCTCGTGCAAAGCAGCAGCGAATTTCACAGATTTGTGACTCTGCGACATTCTAAACTCTAAAAATGCAGCTGTTCGTCGGAACGTACTTAATACAACAAATGTATATTACCATTTAACTCGCCGTTCGCTACACTTTCTCTGCGTACTAAAAGACCCAAAATCAACAAGCGTGAAAGTTCAAAAACGTCAGTAGAGCAGTAACAATGGAATAGACACTCGCACAGATGACGGATATCTATGCTTTTTGGTAGTTAAGGGAGACGCAACAGCATGTAGATAATGTGAAATGGACGGAAAGACTAACAACACAAATTCATTCAAGTATAAGACAATAAGAAAAGTGGCACATATCGATGGACAGGGCCTCTCTCTACGTCTCGACTCGTAACGCTCACCGCGGTGCTTCTGAACCAGAGGACAGGCGTGTCACAACGTGTGGACAAGTCATCCGCTGCATATAGTCGCATGAGTTGGCCCCTGCAGATAGGCAAACCAGTCAACAGATTTCCAAAGCGTGCTGCTGACGCATCTTCCCAGGCAGTTCGTGTCAACGACTCCAGTTACGTAATTGCACGCACGTATTGACGTTTGCTACGTCACAAACGGCGACCGAACCGGACGTCTGTAATGTGAGTTAAAAACTTTGGGAGGTAGTTTGTCCACTGATATATGTCTGTTTTATGCGCGTGTTTTGGTCTCTTTCTGAAGACTCACCAGTACCAGTGGTCACCAGCTTGTTTGGTGTAATTCCTCGCACAATAAGGACATCTTATTCAGGATTTGATGATAGTAAGAATTTTTCCAGCTTCTGATTTACCTGCAGAAGAAAGAGTATTCTTCGATGAACGTATCGTGTCGTATCTGTTGTCAGATAGCCCTTCAGCCTCCACACTAAAAAATGTAGTGAGTGGACAGTAAGTTGGAAATTTGTGTCTCAGGGGGAGCGTGGCAGAGGTAAGTACTTGCAGTCGCACTATCCTCTGTGTCCTCGGTGGCTCAGCCAGATAGAGCGGCTGCCATGTAAGCAGGAGATCCCGGGTTCGAGTCCCGGTCGGAGCACATCAACACCTGTGAGCAGCTAACGGTCTGGATTTCTTGTAATTTCATTCTCCTATATCTTGTCTGCACACCTACGCAACCACAGGCGAGTATCAAAAGTAGCAATAAATAATTGAAACGATTGATTCTGCTTCCGCAGATCACTTTAAAATGCCGACTCAACTACATGAACTTAATGTTTAATATATAAGAAACTATCAGCCTCGATTGCGGTAATGAAACCAACCTGTACCTAAGCTTCAGCCCAAGTAATTGGGCCTTCTTCAGAAGATAAACCTGACTCTATAATATGTCTACGAGGGCATGGTCTAGAAATAAAACTAAAACAGACTGAATAGGCGTAGTCACATTTTAAAAATGCGGTCCCTTGCGCCCAATCCACCGGTCCGATACAACGTCCTTTGTTTTATCTAAATGTTATCTTGTTTTCAAACTGAAAACTTCTCAGTTTTTCAGGCTGGAAACTTTTTACCTGTAATTCTGATATATGAAAGGGGATCGAAATGCTGATTTGCAACTTACTTGGTTAATCGCTGCAGTCGCTAATAATAAAATAAAATACTGTACTTGGTTTTAAGTAAAGTAGTAGTAAGGCTGAACTGGTTGTTCCGCCCCATTACGTTATCTCAAGGTATCCAGAGTTCCTTTATTAGTAACGACACAGTGCTCTTAGTAACTATTTGCTCTAGCTCTGGTGGAGATCTGAACGCCTCTGTGTTTATTTGATTGTGTATTAATGCACATTCTCTTCTCATTCGTATTATGTTGCCATTAAATGCCAGAATGAATGTTTGTTTGGGGTGTCATTGTGTTAGTAGTACGGCTGTAATGTGAAGATGCATGTAGGTACACTGGTAAACACGTGAATTTGTAGCAAGTCCCCTCCCCTTTAGGAGTGAGGAGAGCGACCGTTAGGGGTGCTCCGCCATTATTCCTCACTCGGGTTACGGACGGTTGAGAGTATCGATGGAGCCTGTACTGGTCTCCGTCAACGGTTTGCTAATTTAACGAAAGATGCCTCTATGTCATAGATTAGGTCACTAATCCGATCTTTTCCAGTATCAACACAGTTACGCTTACGTTATGACCACCGTTTTTTTTAATTGTCTTCCGAGTATATTGGATAGTTAGAATTAACGGTTTTAACGTTAGCGTGGGGAACTTCGTAATGCAGTTGTAAGTTGTTAATCCTGTGGTGCCTTCAGCATCCATAATAGTTTTCCAGTTGATTTATCAGTTAGAGAGCGTTTAACTATTAAATTTCAGAATTTGTAAGACTTTTTTTGATAGCATGGGCTTCTCCCTTTGTGCAGCCATCAAAGTGGTCGTAACCGCGCGACAAAGAGTAATCAGTTCCATGAGATATTTAACGAGTTTTGTTTGTATAGTTACTTGATTTCATTTATTTTTTCTTTGTTGGTCTGTCTCCACGCTGTAACGTGTGCAGTACTTTTCGAAGATACAGCCACCAGGATCGTAAATTGAATTCAGTTAGGTTTTGCGTTCGTTATTGGAGAAGTTCGATGTAGGTTTTGCGAGCGTTCGTGTGATGGATTTAATACGATGTATTTCATTTTTGTGTATTAGCTTCGCATATTTGTTCCTGCTTTCGTACTAGCAGACCTTGTGATGACTGAATGTTGTGTGATGTCCTTAGGTTAGTTAGGTTTAAGTAGTTCTACGTTCTAGGGGACTGATGACCATAGATGTTAAGTCCCATAGTGCTCAGAGCCATTTGATCCATTTTTTGAACCTCCCCCTGTTCCATACCTAATAAATGTAATTCTGAAAGGAGCCCTCATAATACAGTAATGTGACATCAGAATTAATGAAAATAAAGATCGCGTTTGGTAGTATATCTTGTCTGAGGATAGTGGTGTAGATGCTCTCAGTTAGCTGGGTTCTTTGGTTGCGTTATACGTTGTAAAATAAATTAATTGAATCATCATTAAATGCAAAAACCAATTAAACTAGCCAAGTTGTGCCTCAATAATTATGTGACAAGCACTCAATTAAGGAACGCAGCGAGAGAATCCTTATATCACCAGAGTCAGGAAACAACCTTCTGACAGATTCGAGGCAGAAGAAAAATTAATCACTTGAATTGCACGTAAGTAAGAAAGACACATAGGAACAACAGTAATCTTGCAGCAGTTTTTCAAAGACAACATTCTGACTTCGGCAGTTAGCTTCACTTAGAAATGAGCAAAAAATGTTTACATTTTCATACAAACACTATGAATCTCTTATTGCTAATTTTTTGAACTACAAAAGGAATATGTACTGTTGTAGGATTAAATGCTATGTCCTCCTGTGTTTCATGCAACCAGCCCGTTCAAAAGCGAGTGTCGTTTGCCCAGACCTAATTTCATCTCGTGTGTACTTCATTGCTGCTGTTCGAATTCTTCGTGTCGAGACAGTGGGTAGCTACCTGGCTGGCTGGCGTGCTCCCAGAGAGGAGGAGACGGGAGCATGTAGCAGGGGGGCAGGGGGGCAGGGGGGCAGGGGAGCAGGTAGCAAGGGGGCAGGGGAGCAGGTAGCAGGGGGCTGGCAGCGGCCCAGGCGACTCACCTTGATGTGCAGGAAGTCTCGGACGTCGAAGGAGATGGCGCTGCCGTGCACGGGCGAGTCGTCATCCAGAGTGCCGTCGTAGCTCACGTTGGTCCGTACGGCAAACGCCACTGGCTTCGTCTGCAACACAAGGCGCAGATCTCATGCTACACTCGTCTACGTCTACTTCTTCATCTACATTTATACTCTGCAAACCAGCGAGAAGCGGTTCATAATACATATAAATAATCCAGTGGGTAACGTCGGAAGTTTGGATGCAGTCATCTACAGGGTGATCCTTATTAAAGTTTAATAACCTCCGAAGCAACGTAGACAAGTAATTTAACGTAAGACAAATGGGCCCGCAAGTGGGAAGTACCCAAAAAGTGGGTGACAAATGTTGAACATGTAACGTCACCAGATGAAGCAGCTCGCCGCATGCGCAGCGGTTGAGCCTGTCGGTCCGTCACGTCTGACCGTCCCAACCCAAGTATTCGAGCAGGTGTGTCTCCATGACTCTAGTGCGTGCGGCTCAGGGTCTGAATCGTGCGCCTAACGCGCAGCATTTTCTTCCTGCGTGACACATTTATGTATTTACACTGAAAAGCCAAAGAAAGTGGTGCATCTGCTTAATACCGTGTAGAGGCCCCGCGAGCACGCTGAAGTGCCGCAACATGGCGTGCCACGGACTCGGCTAATGTCTGATGTAGTGCTTGAATCCTGCAGGGCTGTCCATAAACCCGCAAGAGTACGGCGGGGTGGAGATCACTTCTGAGCAATACGTTGCAAGGTGGCTCAGATATACTCAACAATGTTCATGTCTGGGGAGTTTGGTGGCCAGCGGAAGTATTTAAATCCAGAGGGGTGTTCCTGGAGCCACGCTGTAGCAATTCTGGAAGTGCGGGCTGTCGCATTGTCCTCCTGCAACTGTCCAAGTCCATCGGAATGCACAGTGCAAATGAATGGATGAAGGTGATCAGACAGGATGCGTACGTACGTGTCACTTGTCAGAGTCGTATCTAGACGTATCAGGCGTCCCATATCACTCCAACTGCACACGCCCCACACCATTACAGAGCCTCCACCAGTTCGAACAGTCTCCTGCTGGCATGCAGCGTCGTGGATCCCATCCGCTCCATACAATTTGATCGCAGACTCGTCCGACGAGGCAACATGTTTCCAGTCATCAAGAGTCCAATGTCGGTGCTGACGGGCCCAGGCGAGCCGTAAGTCTTTGTGTCGTGCAGTCAACAAGGATACACGAGTGGGCCTTCGGCTCCAAAAGCCCATATCGATGATGTTTCGTTAAATGGTTCGCTCGCTGACGGTTGTTGATGGCCCAGTATTGAAATCTGCAGCAATTTGCGGAAGGATTGCACTTCTGTCACGGTGAACGATTCTCTTCAGTCGTCGTTGGTTCCGTTCTTGCAGGTTCTTTTTCCGGAAGCAGCGATGTCGGAGACTGGATGTTTTACCGGATTCCTGATATTCATGGCACACTCGTGATATAGTCGTACGGGAAAATCCCCACTTCATCGCTACCTCGGAGATGCTGTGTCCTATTGTTCGTGCGCCGACTGTAACATCACGTTCAGACTCACTTAAATCTTGATAACCTACCATTGTAGCAGCAGTAACCGATCGAACAACTGCGCCAGACACTTGTTGTCTCATATAGGCGTTGCCGACCACAGCGCCGTATTCTGCGTATTTACGTGAATCTGTATTAAAATACACATGTCTATACCACTTTCTTTGGCGCTTCAGTGTACAATGGGGTGTTGATTTATGAACCAGTCCCGCAGTCTCAGCTGTTTTATTATTATTATTATTATTAAGTACAGTATAATAGAAACCTACCGTCGTAAAGCAGTAGAAGCATCCGAACTGCGTCATTACCAGTAAATCACCTACGTTATCTTCACTACATAATTTCTCTACAAAAAAAGAAGGGAGAACAGGGAAAAAAATAGGAACACCTTTTGGTTTGTTACAACGAGGACAATAATTTCGCAACTTCTACATTTATAACAGATCATATTTACGAAAGGGTTTAAAATTTGCGCCGTCTGCTTGCAAGTAAGTATTGCACCACTCCGTTTTTCCTTCAAGCATGCGATCGAGAATGCCTTTCGTCTTTTCGATGTGACGTCACATGCTAAACATTTACCATCCACTTTTGAGGTATTTTCCGATATCTGCGGTCTTATATTAAGTTACTTATATCTACGTCGTTTTAAGCCCTCAATAGGAATGGCCCTGTTTATTACTCAAACGCTATCCTCGAACCCAGAACCCGGTACCAGTTGCAGCATTTTTGCAAGAAAAATTCTATTTTCAAGAATTCGCGTGATTATTGGCCGAATTAAAAAATTTAAAATGCTATCATAATCTACTCATTAAGAGATATACTCTTATTTTACAAGTTTAATACACTAAAACAAGTATTAAAGTTAGAATCTCTGTGTTTGTCTTGACCCAGCGTAACTGACGGCACGCAAATATACCCGGACTTCATTCACCCACTATTTGAGAACGAAAGCACTTAGCGACTTCTGACAAACCTTAAACATAATTTCAAAATTTTTATCGCTTACAATATTTTCGCTACTGATGCAGTAAGACTTTAGTAACTGGCATGACGATCTAATTTATCACTTTCTTACTACTAACTCTATTCGGAACACACTTTGGAGAGAGTATCTACATATATCACTGAACGTACAGCAAAATTATATCATTATAACAGTCACATAGTTCAAGAGATACGCAGCGCGGGATAGGCGCACAGTCAGGGGCGCCTTGTCACGGTCCGTGCAGCCCCCGTCGGAGGTTGGAGTCCTCCCTCAGGCATGGATGTGCGGTTATCCATAGCGTAAGTTAGATTAAGTAGTGTGTAGGCTTAGGGATTGACGACCTCAGTAGTTTGGTCCCATAAGACCTTACAACAAATTTCCAAAATTTCAGGAGATATGGGATCATAATTATTGAGATGCCTTTTGCCTAAAATGGAACACAAATTATCAAGTTCACATTCATTTAGCGTTCGATAATGACAACCTTTAGCGACTACAAAAACTTTAGGCATTATTTCAGTCATTTTATAGCCTTTCTCTCTGTTACATACTTAAAGGCAAATATTTAACACATTAACTCATTTGTAAAGTGATCACATGTATGCAGCAATTTTACACATGGGAGTTCGATTCTTTAAAGAGTCACGAGTTTACTGGTAGTAGAGAGGTCACAATATTATGTTAAGTGTACCGAAATGCAGTGACACCTACAGCAGGTCGACTCATGATCCAGGGATTGGCAGCTGATCCTCACCGTCAACAAATGTAATCTATTTGGATAAATAGCCAGAGAGACCAATTATATTGAGTGACTGCACGTTGCAGGACAATCACTAGTAGATGTCACGTCCATTAAGTATCTGGGGGTATGCGCACCGAGGGATTTAAAGTGGAACGACGATATAAAACTTATCGCAGAAAAGACAGATGACAGAATGAGATTCATTTGTGAAGCCTCAGGAAGGAAACAGCTTACGAGACTCTCGTTCGCACGGTGCTTTGGTATCATCCTGGGAGACTCACCAGACAGGACACACAGGAATCAGCGAAGATCCAAAGAACAGCAGCGTGTTTCGCTACACGTAAGTTTGGCGAGCGTGAAAGCGTCGCGTACATACAATTCAGAGGCAGGCTGTTATCGGTAGAATGCAAAAACACGTAAGTGTTGTGGAGATGCGTGGGGAACTCAAATGGGAATCCCTGAAGGGAAGGCGACGTTCTTTTCGGAAAACGCTATTGAGAAAATTTAGAGAACCGGCATTTGAAGCTGGCTGACGAACGATTCTACTGCCGGCAACATACATTGCGACTAAGGACCACTAAGATACGAGAAATTACGGCTCATACGGAAGCATACACATTGTATTATTCCCTAACTCTGTTTCCAACCGGAACAGTAAAGGAAATGATAGGGTACCCCCGGCGGCTTGCGAAGTACCTAGGTAGATGTAGATTTGCCTTATTCAGTGGCAGACGCTACAAGAGAGGCGTTGTACGTCACGATGTGGCGTACTTTTAAAACTGCGAGAGCGTACGTTCCTAGGAAAGTCAACCAATATATTCCTTCCTTGTAACTATATCTTATCAAGAAAAACATGAAGGTAAAATTGTAGAGGTTCCAACTCTCACGTAGATTTATTAACAGTCATTCTTCCCTCCTACAATACGCAACAGGAGCAGTAGTACACATAGTATCCTCCACCACACACCATAAAGTGGTTTGCGGATTGTAAATGTAGATTCAAATGTAGATTAACTGCATGAAAGAATGTCTACTTAAACGCCTGTGTGTGTCCTATAATTAGTCTAATCTCGTCTTCGCAGTCACTACAGCAATCTCTAGATTATAGGCTTAATACCGGTCCTTGAAACTTCGTAAGTAACACTTCGCAGGCTGACTGGTGCTTATCTTCAAGCGTCTGCCAATTGATGTGGTACACTTCTGTTAACTGGTAGGATATTGGGAATGTGCAATCAATCCACAAAGGAGAATACTTACAAAACCACCTGTGCATCCTGCATAAAATGTTGCTGAAGTGTGTGTGTGTGTGTGTGTGTGTGTGTGTGTGTGTGTGTGTGAGTGAGTGAGAGAGAGAGAGAGAGAGAGAGAGAGAGAGAGACCCGTAGCAAATAGGGCTCGCAGAAGGTATTGAACGTGAACAAAGGAGGGCTGCTCAAATGATGACTGGTTACTTGACTCACGGGTGAGCGTCACAGAAATGTTAGAAAAACCTGAACTGAAGGCACTTGTGTGTTAACCAGATACGTGCACTTTTCGCCGGAAATGAGAGTTTGAAAACTGCTGGAGCGTTGGGTGCAAGAGTGAGACCTGTGCTTGAGGCCAGTTAAGCATAACACAGAGAATGGGCAAGAACCAGAGACGGCCTGGATTTGCATTGCCGTCGCACCAAACACTAGTCACTGTGAAAGGAATAGAACACGATGCGCGTATTTCTACAGTGACAGCTCTGTCTACAGAATGGTAAACTTAAACAAAAAACATTTATTTATTTCGATGAATATACGTAACATAAAAAGTTATAAACAGTTTCCAACTCTGGTAACAATTACTTGTACTTGTACGACGAGACTTGCGACAGAAAAAGACCAACTGTGGTGATAAATTGTCTGCAAGATTTCCTTAATAACATGCCTGACAAAAACGTAGAACATTTGCATATATTTACTGACATCTGCAATGCCCAAAACAAAAGTCACAGCATGATGCAGTATCTGCACACACTTGTTCAAAGGATCCTTCAAGACAATAACTCGTACACTTCCCATCCCACGTCGCAGCTTTTTATCCGTTATCGCAGCTGTGTGTTAGGTGAAAAGGACAGAAGGGAACACGACCGGTTATACCTATCAAACGAAACTTCTCAAAAATATCCCAGAAGTTCACTGTGATCGATGTTACGTAAGACCTATTTTTAGACTTCTCACCTAACAAAGCCTAATCGTCATAATCTTAAGAGGGCTCGTAATGAGAATACTCCATTGAACGCAAACATTTAGTTCGCTGTATTTTATCATTTTCACAACTTGTCTATAATAATTTCTCCATTCAGAAAGCGTCAACTACATTGGCTTTTCCTGAGGGAAAACTTTATAAATGTCATGAAGTGTGCTAATAAGTATATCTCAGACACGGAATTTCGTAATAGTCTGATGTGTGACAGAACTGTTACGGATGCTACATCCAGTTCACCAGAATAAGAACAATGGAATCGTTAGGGACCAAACTGCTGAGGCCATCGGTCCCTAGACTTACACACTACTTATGCTAAGAACAACACACACAACCATGCCCGAGGGAGGACTCGAACCTCCGGCGGGAGAAGCCGCATAATCCATGACATAGCGCCTCAAACCACGCGGCTACTCCACGCGGCACTTGAAACATATATGTTTGTAATATAGAAAAGGGAAAAGGTTGTTACCTAAAATGTGTAAAAGTTCTTGGCCAATCTACTTCACATTACTACATTCAGATGAAACAACGAAGAAAATTAATCAAAAATTAAATGCCTAACAGACTGAATATATCGTGATGAACTGACTGTAATGCCTATCGCGAGAACAAACAACCTCAGAAATACCCATCTGGGAGGTAGTACTCATTCCGTTGACACCCAGTGATTCAAATACGCCCTTCCATTTAAAGCGATTGTAGTTTCCGGTGCGACTTGCGTTCACTGTATCAAGAAGGCATAGGGCCAATCATTTTGTGTGGCAGATATTAAGCATTGCGGGCGATTTCGGGCAGTGCAACCGGTCATATTCATAAAACAAAGTTGTTTGGTACAAGAGAGAGAGAGAGACAAGTCGAACTTTTCAAAGTTCATTAAATATCATACTATATTTTGATTTAGCTGTGTAACAAGCAATTACTGTGTGCTGGTGGCCTGAATAAAGGTTGAGAAGAGACGAGACTGATTAACTGGACAGTTTTTTTGGTGTGCTTGAAAATACGCAAATGTGACTTAACTGGTTATTGCGCCAGTTGATATCCTGATATCAGGATGGCCGGATCTGAATTCCTGATCCACTTTGCTCAGCCCGTTCGACTGTGTCACTGCGGTACTTACTGGTTGCAGACTTGGTTCTGTCCTAGGTCTGTTCCTACCCATCTTATAGAATCCTTTGGCTGATACATCAATACATATTCACTTACTTGGTCTTTTATTTTACTGGTAATTGTTGCCTGAATCTGAATCCTGGCTTCTGAATATTTTGTTGCCGTCTCCGTTTTATTGTCTTGCTGAACGTGGACAGTATGTGGTCCACGGGACAAGCCACTTAGAAGAACACTTTCAAGGTGAGCCTTTTTGTCCTGTTTCTTCTTTCGTACGCGCACGCACTAGCCTATTGGTAGGCATTACTTGATTAATTATTAATTCAGACCTTGTGTCAGGGAAAGACTGGTACCCGCTACGATGTAGAAACCAATAGATGTAGCATGCTCCCGATCAGTGTTATATGTCAGCTCGCTCTCACCGTCGCCTTCTCTTCTGATAGTGGTGGGCGTGTCGTACTTCCTCGTCCCCTCCCTCCCCCCACAATCAGCCCGCTCCCAGCCCTGTCACCCATCCCCAGAGAAAGGAGGTTAGAATTCCCAGTATTCATCCAGTATTATGTTTACAGTGGCTTCCCTAGATTGCTTAGGACATAATTTGAGAAAGGGCACGGCGGGTTCCCCGTCCATGATTCTCGAGTCCCAACTCGTTCTCCATCTCTAATAACCCCATTAACGTCGGGTTGTTAAAGATCAATTACTCTATTTTTTCTGTTAATTACTAGCCCATATGTGTGCCACATTTGGCTAAAATTGTTCTAAGCATTTAGGTGCTACAGAGGATCGACACAAATACGGAAATACTAAAAACACAGCACATTATCATGTCTAATACAGTGATTTTATGTATCTCAGGGAATGTATCATCCACAGCTACAGTGAACTATATATGCGGAGGATTTAGTAACTAAAATATTATTATCAACAGCGAACTTATGTAATGTTTCTCATTTTTCACATGAATGCCAAGAGAGTCCCTTCGACAAACCCGATGCCGATTATTTGCCACGGAGTTCGTTCTTCGCTTCTGGAAACATTGCCATCAATAATACGTTACACTCCAACCTTCCCTTGTATTGACAGAACCGTTTGCGCATTTCAGCAGCCGATGGAATCAGTTGTGGCAGATATTAACAAATGGAACAAATGTTAAAGGTAATACTTCTGTATTTACAATAACGGCGTTCCAGTTCACAATCCTTGACACTTTTCCTGTGTATTGTGCAAAATACCGAAATCGTTGCTCTTGGAGTTTACATTCAACACCTATCAGCGGTTCATAAAGCTGCGTTCTGGGTTCATCTGTCATGTATCTGTTCTTCCTGAAACGATCTAGAACACTGATACATCTCTCCCTTCAAGAAAAGAGGAATTCCTGTCTTCGCATTACGCCTGCAACAACTAACAAACAGTAATTAAGATGAAAGTAAAATAGAAGCTAGTTTTTAAGATTGTTTCCGTCCGGCTGGTAATTTAAAACAGTACTTTGTTGCGCACTAATAGCTAGTTTAGAGCTTTGCTCATTCTGAATTGCGTAACAGACGTGGACGCATCATATTGTCAAGTTGCAAAAAACACAAGTCACATGCCACGCGCAGTTAAGGATAGCATGATCGTCAATGCACACGAACTTCGGAATAGGTATCCACAGATTAGACAAACACGCAGCTGTTTACCAGTATCAGTGGTCTTGGAGCGGCGTCAGCCTCTCAAAGTGGAGGTTCAGGATTCGAATTTTGTGTCCTCTGTAGTGGTAACATGAAATAATGGAAATTATTTGCAAGGGTTGCGTAGGAAAAAAATGGAAGGAAGTGAATGGTAACAAATCTTCTAAACACAAAGTCAACTAGTTATGTGGCAAAGATGTCAAATACGAAATAGAGAGTGATACTCCACTGCACAACACTTTTAGAGTCAATTAATGTGCCTCTACAGCGCTTCAATAAATGACCTCTGAACAAAGCATCGCCGTTGTTAGTCAAGTAAAGTAATTAAATACATGTGCTCGGATGAATCTGACAAGTGTACATTTCCAGAAATAAGATTTATTAGACGAGGAATCGAATAAGTGTCCATTGGTATTACGCCATACGTATGCAACGTGATGTCAACATTGCATCTCTTAAAGAGGATGTGGCCGACAGGCCGATCTATATATGGGTGTGGTGCCTTGATTTAATGTGCCTCCTCATCGTAACACATCTGGTTTTCATGCACCACTGTAACAAAATCAAAGTTGGTTCCGTGCTCATAGCCAAAGAAACGTAAGAGGAAATTCTTTGTCTACATGTTTCAGCATTTGTTTTCCCATTAAACTCCCAAAATGAGCTAAAATAAAGTGTGAATTGAGAACGCAGATACACCACAAGGAACGCATAAATGTTTGGAAATGGTCAGTGACAATGTTCAGACATTTTCCAGCAGTATAGTCTTTCTACGGTACAGACAGGCATCACGCACAATGCGTAATACTTGCTGATAACGCCGATAAATTAACAACGTGAAAAAGTATATAGTGCTAGTTGGGTTGCATTTTTGTAGAGAAGCTCGATATGACAATTAGCCTCCTTCTGCAGTCACCTCCTTACAAGTATAATGTTTATTACCATCATCTCTAGAGGAGTGTAACATTTGTTAGCATAAATCTGTCACATGCAGCGTGTTTCTTACTCAGTTTAGCGGTTCGAATACTATACTCAGAATATTGCGCAAACATTTGAACTCAAAATGTTAAGTATAGGATAAGGTCACTCTATTGCCCTAGACTGGCCTGCGTATTTCGGTTTTTTTCTTCTTCACATCCTATACTCATAAATGTATAAAATAATCTGTCTGTTTCATTATTTAATAATAATAATAATAATAGTAATAATAATGAAGTCCATCAAACCCTGACCTACAAACTCCAAGCTTTCCTGTCACAAGCTAGAAAAAATGATGAGTGATAGAAGAGTAACACCTTCGAAAACTTTGTTTCAGCTGGCCCGGCTGACACTGCCAACTACGGGCCCGTTGCTAGGGTTACGGTGAAGGCCTCAACCGCAGAACAGACGGAGAGATGGGCTTCGAAATGGCGTAGCTGACGAAAGAAGCAACCTGTTGTCTAAGGCTGAAATGGACAGAGGGCACCACAGTTGCACATATTAGTGACGGTACCCCGGCAGCGTGTGGCCCACGTGTTAACTGGCGGCTGAATGTAATAAATCCCAGCCTACAATTTACAACTTCAAATCGCAAAATGGAAAGTTCACATAATGAATGCACTACGCCAGGTGGTAGCTCTGAAAAGGAATCCACTAATGTACCCTGTAATACATTGGGACCTAGGATTCTAGGAAGTTCCAGCGACTGTGGTAAAGAAGAAATGGAATACACTGAAATACCTTTTGAGCTGATGTTGAATAATAAATACTACTTTGGAACATTACGTGTAAACTCTTCTGAAAACTGGAACACAGAAGGAATTGGAATTATTTCTGCAGAAGAATCATGAACAAAATTTTGGAAGTGCGTTAAACGAGATTATTAGATGGGAATATAGTTGATACACGACATCACAGAATTTATTAAGGGAAACCAGCAGTGAGAATAATGTAAAACACACCAACGTTTGTAACGGCGCTCCATGTAAACCAAAAAAATATAATACAACAGATTTTAAGTCAATCTCAGAAAGAATGTCCATATTAAATATGAAGTGTAAGAATAGAAGTTATATCTCTATAAATTGCTATGCACCTATAAATAAAGCAATAGGAGAAATACGCAGTAAGTAAATAATTTTTGGGATCTTTTTGAATTTGAAATCTTCAACATATCTGAAAAGAATGCCAAAAGACTTCTTGGCAACTTCGATAGGCAAGGTGCGAAAGAAAAGAAATTTAAAATGCTGTAAGTGAATCTTCAACACTCTTAAAAACTGACAGCATTGATGAAAGACAAAAATGTGTATAGAATGTTCCAGTGAAAACTAGCTTCCACATATTTTCGCAAACCACCAAGAAAAGCCAAAACCTGAACATCTCGTAATCAAAATCTAGGTGAATTTCATATGGGTCACAAAGTAATATATATATATATATATATATATATATATATATATATATATATATATATATATATAGCATGAATGAACGTTGCAGTAACGAGAAATGGTGGATGACTGGGTGTTGTGTGATGTCCTTAGGTTAGTTAGGTTTAAGTAGTTCTAAGTTCTAGGGCACTGATGACCATAGATGTTAAGCCCCATAGTGCTCAGAGCCATTTGAACCATTTTGAGAAATGGTGAATTTGATTCAGATCATGATCTCTGTAAGATTAAAATAAGATTTCTCCAAGCTAAAAAAAAGAGAAAACCCAGAAAGTAATCACATACAACTTCAATAGAGCCAATACTACAATAGAAAAAATGTTAAAATTTAAAGAAGTACCAGAGAAAACTAAAAAAAAGGTGATTCGTAAGAACTCTAGGTACAAATTAGTAACCACACGTAGGAAACGTTAGAACTGACCAACAGTAAAAAGAAGACAGTGAAATGAGGACTGAAGAAGTATAAGAACAAAAATGGAGAAAGGTGGGGTGTTCAAAAATAGACAAACAACTAGAGTAATTCAGTCAATAAAGGATAGAGACATCTAAAATAATGTGGAAAATCAAATGAACCTTTTCAAACTTTCGGCTTATAGAAACACAAGAAAATTTCACAAATTATCAATGTTTTAAACACATACTTGATGGGTTTGAAAGACCAGGTATTTGTTTCAGAGATAATAGTGGCAAAATAGAATCGAATAAAAGAAAGTCTGTGCCATGTTAGTAACATTTTTGAGAACCACTTAAACTGTCCAAATCCAACGGTTAAATTAGAATTTCCAGCAATACCAGAAAATTTTGAGGAACGTTGTCTATCAACGGAGCTAGAAATGGATGAAATCGTCAAAACATTCAAAAGCAACAAAGCAAGCGCTGAAGATTCCATTATACTAGTTATAAGTAAACTACACTTGCTTTTTGAGAAAATTTGGAAAACAATATTTCAGGAGAGTGGAAAATAGCATTGCTCCATATGTGACACAAAAAAAGAGACATCAATTACAGAGGCGTGTTACTTCTCCCAATGGCACACAAAATTGTATCAAAAGTTCTCCCGAAAAGACTGAAGAAACTTTAGCCAATTTTAAAATCCATAATCCACCAAAGAATTCTAAATAATATGATCTGGTAGACAGAGACACAAATATGGTATTAAAAATTAAATTTGTAGGAAAAGTATGTCAGACTTCTGAATAAAAACTGGTGTTTTACAAGGAGATAGCTTATCAAATTTACTTTAGAATTGAGTGTTAGAAAAAGTTTTAAGGTTCTAAAATTTGTAGCTAAAGAAGTTGGAAAACTGAAGCAGTAATTCTGGGAATGAAAAGAAACGGAATTCAAGTAAACTGCCTGTATTTTGTAGACGATTTCGGAATACCTTCAGAAAATCTGTCAGAAACATTTACTCAGATAAATCTTCTGGATAAAATAGTGAATAAGACTAGTACCAAAATTTCAGCTGAAAAGACAATTCATGAAGTACAAAAAAAAAAAAGAATGCACCAAAATATCTACATCTGCTTCCATGTGAGGCGTGGCGGAGGGTACCTTGTAGCACCCCCTTTCCACTCCACTCACAAATAGCGCGAGGGAAAAACGACTGTCTATATACCTCCTTTCGATCTCTAATTTGTTGTATCTTCGTTGTCTCTACGTGAAATGTGCATTGGCAGCAGTACAATCGTTCTGCAGTCAGTTTCTAGTGCCAGTTCTCTAAATTGTACTCAGGAACAGAAATAGGTAAAATGGATCAAGTCAGTAATCTTAAATATCTTGGATAAACTGTATAGCATACTGGACTAGAAAAAATTGCAGTAGATGAAAAAGTTAACAAACTGGAAAGCGAAAATAATATCTCCATCATGAAATGCAAATATTAGAGACAAATAACGGGAGTAATACAAACTACAGATGGTTGTAAAATAAGAAGTAACAAGGAGAATGTATAAGTGTAAGATACGTAAGAAGTATTAGAGGAAATTTTAATGGAAACTGCATTCATTCACCACATTAGTCTGCAACTGCCACGAGTTTTGCTGGCGTCGTGGAGACCTAAGTGACATACTGGCTTATTGTCGCCCGAGCTGTCCGCCTGCTGGGCTGGGTGGTAACGTGGTCACCTCTCATGCAACCGGGCCCGGGTTCGATTTCCGGCCGGGTCGGAGATTTTCCCCGCTCGGGGACTGGCTGTTGTGTTGTGTTGTCCTCGTCATCACTTCATCCTCAACAGCGGTGCGCGAAGTGGCGTCGAATGAAATAACACTTACTCTTGGCTGCCGAACTTTCCCGAGTTGGGGCCTCCCGGCCAACGATGCCATACGTTCATTTCTATTGTCACCCAAGCTGTTTGAAAACTGTTCGGAATGCCACAAAATTGACGGTAATATGATTGTTGTCCTGGAAGAGTGTAAAATATTGTTAAATTTTCCCGTATTATATTCCCGCACGAGACAAAGAATCTTGGTTGTAGCTAAGAAGAACAAATGATAACCCATGAAAACGAAAACCAAAGTTAGTACATTAACTGTTAATCATCTGAAACATGATGCAACTACCAAAAAGAAAAGTAAAACCATTACACTACGGTATGACTGTGAACCAATGGATCTTTCTACCTCTTCATTTTAAAGGAGCTTGAGATAACTCTAATAACTGATTTGCAATCTGGATTCTACGCCATATGAGAGAAACAACTTTTTCTATTGAGGCAAATATCCAAAAGACGATAGAAAAATAGAAAAGTAATAATTTTGCATTACAGCGGCCTGGGTACAGAAAAAACTGCCTCCAGCGCGACATATCAGTTAACTGTTGGTTGCACCTGCAAGTTACTCACAAGAACTTCGCTCGACGAGACAGCTGCCTGACCTAACACTCGAAATTATTCCAAATATTCAGTTTAAGCTCAACAATCAAGCCAGGAAAAGTAGATAAATAAATTAAGCTACACGCCCTATTGGTTTTGAGAACATGACGAAGCATTTCCTTGTGTCACCCTCATAAAGTTTGCCGAAAAAATTACGATATATGGCCAGTTTTACCACTGTCAAACACTAAAGCAAATGTCCCCACCTTCTCCCGGCTACGCACTTTCTCTTTTCATGTCCCTACCAGGCACGTCATTAGTTGTGTTGTACCACATCCTCTCTTTTGCCCTCTTCCAACCTTTGTCTTGTGTCCACTGCTGTAATTTTTACTTTTTATGACCGGATTATAAATCTGTTTGTCTATTCTTTCTGTCCCAGTTGGTGCCGGCAGGGTAGCTCAGCGTGTTCGGTCAGAGGGCTGTTTGGTCTCTGTAATAAAAAAACTGAGAAAAGGAATCAACGATCAACTTGAACGGATGTCTTGTGACGTCCGCCCAGATCAAACGCAACGAACAAAAAAGTGGTTGCGTGCTTGCCTACCAAGCAGCGGATCCGGGCTCGATTCCCAGCGGGGTCGGAGGTTTTGTCCGTTCGTGGACTGTGTGTTGCGTTGTCCTCATTGTCATTCCATCCTCATTACCGTCACGCGAGTCACCCGGTGTGGCGTCGACTGTAATAAAAGCCCCACTCAGCGGTCTTCCAGCCAACAATGCCATAAGGTCATATCATTTTTTTTCTAAATGTTGCATGACGGTGTTTATTAAAAGTAATTTGTAACATGATTATCAGGCTGAATGTATGCAGAATATTTAGAATGTTTGGTTACATGTAAGAGATGGCCTGATGGCTCTTATTTCCAGGTGAAACAAATTAATAAATAAGTAAAAATAAAATGAATGAAGAAATTTATGTATAGTGTGATTTTCATTTCATAGTACGACATGGATTCGGTAAACGGACTTAAATATAGTTTGGGTGGTGGATTCAGGGCAGCGAGGTCATCGGTCCCATCGGATTAGTGAAGGATGGGGAAGGAGGTGGGCTGTGCCCTTTCGAAGGAACCATCCTGGCTTTTGCCTGAAGTGGTTTAGGAAAATCATGGAAAACCTAAATCAGGATGGCAGGAGGCAGGTTTGAACAGTCGTCCTACCGAATGTGAGCTCAAAGTGCTAACGATTGCTCCATCTCGCTCCATACTTAAATATAGAACAGTAGCTAAAATACTTGAAGGAAAACACACAAATGATGGTAACACACTGATTATCATGCAAAAGATTGAAACAACGAACAACATACTTCGCATGTGCCTGTCGCCTGTTATGGAACAATAGCAGCACCTTCTTGTTGACAGTTAGCATTTGTGTATGCTATTCCTATTTGGTGTCGCTCATCACACGTACGAGACGTGAACAAAAAGTAACGGTAATTTTTGTTTTTCTTAAAGAATCCTTATTTATTCACAGACATCAGATTTGGCTCTTCAGTGTAATGCTCCTCAGATATAAACACTTGCGCCAGCGCCTTTCCCAGTCTTGGAAGCGCCACTGGGGCTCAGTTTCCTTTACGGTGTTCAGCTCCTTCGCGGATTCTGTTTTGTCATCACTGCTGGCAATGCGAAGTCCTTTCATAGTGCTCTCGAGTTTTGGGAAGAGGAAGAAGTCGCAGGGGGCCATGTCCAGTGAAAACGATGGTAAGGCAACATAACGCGTCAAATTGATACATCCACTCGTTCTTGAGGGAAAGGGTTTTGAATAGTCCAGCAAAGTGTTCCTGTACGGATTCTGTTTATACCAACTGATCCACGGAGCACTGAAAAGAATTCTATTAAAAAGGTGTCGTCGGATAGGTATGGTCTATTCAGAATTTAATTGATGAAAGGAAAAAAATGCAGTAAATGAAGCAGGCAAAAAGGAATAGAAACGTCTCAAAAATGAGATCGACAGGAAGTACAAAATGGCTAAGCAGGGATGGCTAGAGGACAAATGTAAGGATGTAGAGGCTAATCTCACTAGGGGTAAGATAGATACAGCCTACAGGAAAATTAAAGAGACCTTTGGAGAAAAGAGAACCACTTGTATGAATATCAAGAGCTCAGATGGAAATCCAGTTCCAAGCAAAGAAGGGAAAGCAGAAAGGTGGAAGGAGTATATAGTGGGTCTATACAAGGGCGATGTACTTGAGGACAATATTATGGAAATGCAAGAGGATGTAGATGAAGATGAAATGGGAGACACGAGACTGCGTGAAGAGTTTGACAGAGCACTGAATGACCTGAGCCGAAACAAGGCCCCCGGAGTAGACAACATTCGATTAGAACTACTGACGGCCTTGGGAGAGCCAGTCCTGACAAAACTCTACCATCTGGCGAGCAAGATGTACGAGATAGGCGAAATACCCTCAGACTTCAAGAAGAATATAATAATTCCAATCCCAAAGAAAGCAGGTGCTGACAGATGTGAGAATTACCGAACTTTCAGTTTGATAAGTCACAGCTGCAAAATATTAACGCGAATTCTTTATAGACGCATGGAAAAACTAGTAGAAGTCGACCTCGGGGAAGATCAGTTTGGATTCCATAGAAATGTTGGAACACGTGAGGCAATACTGACTCTACGACTTATCTTAGAAGAAAGATTAAGGAAAGGCAAACCTACATTTCTAGCATTTGTAGACTATGAGAAACCTTTTGACAATGTTGACAGGAATACTCTCTTTCAAATTCTAAAGGTGGCAGGAGTAAAATACAGGGAGCGAAATGCTATCTACAATTTGTACAGAAACCAGATGGCAGTTATAAGAGTTGAGGGGCATGAAAGGGAAGCAGTGGTTGGGAAGGGAGTGAGACAGGGTTGTCGCCTGTCCCCGATGTTATTCAATCTGTATATTGAGCAAGCAGTAAAGGAAAAAAAAGAAAAATTCGGAGTAGGTGTTAAAATCCAGGGAGACAAAGTAAAAATTTTGAGGTTCGCCGATGACATCGTAATTCTGTCAGAGACAGCAAAGGACTTGGAAGAACAGTTGAACGGAATGGACAGTGTCATGAAAGGAGGACATGAGATGAACATCAACAAAAGCAAAACGAGGATAATGGAATGTAGTCGAATTAAATGTGGTGATGCTGAGGGAATTAGATTAGGAAATGAGACGCATAAAGTAGTAAATGAGTTTTGCAGTTTGTGGAACAAAATAACTGATGATGGTCGAAGTAGAGAGGATATAAAATGTAAACTGGCAATAACAAGGAAAGCGTTTCTGAAGAAGAGAAATTTGTTAACATCGAGCATAGATTGAAGTGTCAGGAAGTCGTTTCTGAAAGTATTTGTATGGAGTGTAGCCATATATGGAAGTGAAAGATGGACGATGAATAGTTTGGACAAGAAGAGAATAGAAGCTTTCGAAATATGGTGCTACAGAGAAATGCTGAAGATTAGATGGATAGATCACATAACTAATGAGGGGGTATTAAATAGAATATGGGAGAAGAGGAGCTTGTGGCACAACTTGACAAGAGGAAGGGATCGGTGGTAGTGCATGTTCTGAGGCATCAAGGGGTCACAAATTCAGCATTGGAGGGCAGCGTGGAGGGTAAAAATCATAGAGGGAGACCAAGAGATGAATACATTAAGCAGATTCAGAAGGATGTAGGTTGCAGTAAGTACTGGGAGATGAAGAAGCTTGCACATGATAGAGTAGCATGGAGAGCTGCATCAAACCAGTCCCAGGACTGAAGACCACAACAACAACATTCGGAATGTGGGCAAACGTATAGAAAAACAGCGAGAAATGTATGTTTGAACGTAAAGGCAGATGTAGCCAGCCGTGCTAGGTGTGACGTTGCCTTCGACCAGGAACGTGGCCCGTGCGGTGTCCTCAGAGCCTTGCAGGTGTTGGTCGTGGCCGGAATAGTTGTGAATGCTTTATGTTTGAGCTGAGTGAAATCTAACGTGGGGAAATGGTTTGTGCCCATATGCTGCTTGTTCCCGTAACCAAGGGAGCCCCTTCAAGTTCGCCGTTGATCAGTTACTCACCTTTTTTTTTATGTTACAGAGGACAGCTAGCTCTTTGACCGAACACGATGAGCTACCGTGCCGGCTAACAACTCAGATAAGTAGGTGGGCAACGTTTAGAAATCACTGTGGGACAGAAAGAATAGAGGCACGGTACCGAAAATTCATACCACATATAGGGAAAGATGAAAAACGACATTCGATAAGTCAAATAAAAGGACGGCAGTCGCAGAAGTCACTGTGAATCCTATCAGCACCACGACGACACGAAATGAGCTCAAAGCTAGGAGTTGCGCGCCGAGGTGGAATTTTAGTGACGCAAATGCCCGTAACAAGAAGAGCTGGGGCCGAAGCCGTGAAACCTGGGGTATGGAGCAGTGGAAGAATTAATGTGGTCGCATGATCCTTGTTACGTGCTGTTTCTACTTTCTGGCCGGGTTTATGCCCCAAGGGTGGATCATGGCTGGAGTTCGGCGGTGATTTGGGCAGCTATGTGCTTTGCAGGGTGGCATTACTGCCAAGTATTATATGACCATTGTGAGTTGATCAGGTCGATTCCAGGAGACGTTTGTCCCGCAGTGGTAAAGCATGTCCCAAGGGGACAGGGGCCTTTTCACATAGCTCGCATCGTTAAGGAGTGGTTTTGTGAGCATGAAGATGTAAAGCCGCCTCTCCCCTGGCTGCCAAAGTCGCCAGGTTTCAATATTATTAAATCTTTGTGGTCAACTTTGGAGAGATATTTGTGGATGTCGCTAGAGTTGTCGTCCGATTATGTCCCATATGTGCTCGATTGGAGACAGATGTGGACATCGAGCAGGCTAAGGAAACCTGTGGATATTCTCTAGAGCATGATGGGTTGCAACAGCGGAATGTAAGCGAGAGTTGTCCTTTTGGTAAACACCTCCTGCAATGCTTTACACTAATCGGAGCACAACAGGTCGAATCACCAGACTGACGTACAGTTACGCAGTCAGGGTGCGTCGCTCAACAACGACAGTGCTCTTGTTGTCACACGAAATCGCATCCCAGACCATAACTACGGGTGCAGGTCCAGTCGATCTTTGTGGGCAAACAGGTTGGTGGCAGGCCATTAACTGGCATCCTTGTAAGCTACACGCGGCCATCAGTGCCACCGACGCAGGAACAGCTTTCGTCAGGAAGCACAGCAGACTTAATTTCCACACCCCCACCCCCACCCCCTCCCCTCCCCTGCCCTCCAGTGACCTCTCGCTTGACACCACTGAAGTCGCAGACGGCGGTGGTACGGTTCAGTGGAATGCATGCTGCAGGCCATCTGGCTCTTAGCTGTCCCAACGATTTGTCACAGATCGTTGTATCATTGTGGTGTCAACTCCTGCTCATATTGCTGCTGCAGACGCAGTACGAAGCGCCACAGCCGTATGCCGAACACGATGGTCTTTCCTCTCGGAAATGCCACGTGGCCGTTCCGGGCCCGGTAGTCTTGCGACCGTACATCCACGTGACCACTTCTGAGAGCAGTCACGCACAGTGGAATCATTCCTGCAAAGTATTTCTGCAATATCGCAGAAGCAGCATCCAGCTTCTCGTAGCCCTATTACAAGACCTCATTCAAACTCAGTGAGGTGTTCACAACGCCTTCTTTGTCACCTTAAAGGCAATCTTGATTAATGTCCAATCTCAAAGTATATCTACGTCTACATGTACCCAGCAAATTATACTTCAGTGCCTGGCAGAGGGTTCATCGAACCACCTTCACAATGATCCTCTATTATTTCACTCTCTAACAGCACGCGGAAAAAACCAACACCTATATCTTACCGTGCGAACTCTGATATCCCTTATGTTGTTATGGCGATCGTTTCACCGTATGTATGTCGGTGTGAACAAAATATTCTCGTATTTGGAGGAGAAAGTTGGTGATTGAAATTATGTGAGAAGCCGGCCGGAGTGGCCGAGCGCTTCTAGGCGCTACAGTCTGGAACCGCGCGACCGCTACGTTCGCAGGTTCGAATCCCGCCTCGGCCATGGATGTGTGTGTGTGTGTGTGTGTGTGTGTGTGTGTGTGTGTGTGTGTGTGTGTGTGCGTGCGTGTGTGTGATGTTCTTAGGTTAGTTAGGTTTCAGTTGTTCTAAGTTCTAGAGGACTAATGATCTCAGAAGTTAAGTTCCATACTGCTCAGAGCCATTTGAACCATTTCGTGAAAAGATGCCGTCGCAACGAGAAATGCCCTTGTTTTAATGATGTCCACATCAAATCCTGTATCACCTAAGTGACACTCTTTCCCCTATTTCGCGATAATACAAAATGTGCCTCTCTTCTTCGTATTTTCCCGATGTGCTCGGTTAATCCTGTCTAGTAAGGATTCCCCACCATTCAGCAGTACTAAACAAGAAAGAGAGAACCGTAGTGAAGGCAATCCCTTTAGTACTTCTGTTGCACCTCCAAAGTGTTCTACCAGTAAATCGCATTCCTTGGTTCGCCTTCCCCCAAAACATGTTCTATGTGTTCTTTTCAATTTTATTTGTTTCTAATTGCAATTCGCAGGTACTTAGTTGAATTTAAGACCTTTAGATTTGATTGATTTATGGTGTAACCGTGACTGGTTTATCGCGTAACCAAACTTTAACGAATTCCTTTTAACACTCGTGTGGATTACCTCACACTTTTCATTATTTCGGGTAAATTTCCGATTTTAGAACCATACAGATATATTTTTTGAATCATTCTGCAATTGAATTTGATCTTCTGATGACTTTACTAGACGATAAACGCCACCATCATCTGCAAATATCCTAAGACGGCTGTTCAGATTGCCTCCTAAAATGTTTACATTGGTAAAGAACAGCAGAGGGCCTATAACAATAGCTTCGGGGACGCCACAAGTCTGTTCTGTTTTACTCGTCGACTTCCCGTCAATTACTATGAACTGTGACCTCTCCGACAGCAAATCATGAATCCAGTCGCATAAATGAGGCGATATTTCGTAAGCACGCAATTTCATTACAAGCTGCTTGTGAGATACAGTGCCAAACGCCTTATGAAAATCTAGAAACACGCGTGTTAATAGCACTCAACACTTCGTGTGAGTGAAGAGCTAGTTGTGTTCCTGAAGAACAATCTTTTTTAAATTAACGCTCACGACCGCTACAGCGTGCTCGTGCGTTTAAACCAAACCTGGTTTGCATTCTCGTAGTGGCGCTACCAACACCAGTGTTACGCGACTGGCGCGAAATACGAATAGACACCTTTTAGGTGTACTGTAGAAACACGCCTACTAACTTTCGTTTCTGTCGCACAACTCCTCCTCCGTGTCGCAGTTTTTCCCGTCACTATATAACGTACTACGATATTCGCCTAAAATGATTTTTGAAAAATCAGTAAGAAATCGAAATAGGAACAGAATTGTGGTGATCCGAGGTCTAGTTCTCTGGAACAGGAATGCAGGGTGTTATAGAGTACATCACCATTTTTAATGCCCGAAGTTACGGAAATCGATTGGAATGAAAGTGGCATAAAATCACTTGTGTCAGTGATGATGGAGAGAGATTACTTTTGGAATCGGAAAGGAGTAGTACCTTACGAAATATTGGCGTGCCGTAAAACTAGTAACTGAATAAGACGTCGACGCTGAATATGCGATTGTTGTGAAGATGCAATCCACGGAACCTACATTTTTGTTAATGAACCGGAAGCTTCGCCCGTTACCCATGCCGCCTGCTGTTGAATACTTGAAGGCAGCTGCACCGCAGCAGAGAGCGGCTGGAGGCGCCGACTCCCCCCTCAGCCTCAGCCGGCAGACCGAGGCTGGTCCGTGGGTTTTGGCGCGGCGCTGCCCCTGCCTCTGCCTCCGCCGCCGTTCTTTAATAGTTAAAGGCCGGAAAGAGCGGCGCTGGCGCTGGCGCTGCAGACCGCGCGGTCGCGACCGCGGCCGCAGGTAAACTTAATTAGCGACCCGCGGCGGGGTTGGGGGGTGAGCGGCCACTGGCAGCCATCCAGCGGGCCACTCTGTTGTCTCTCTGACTCACTCAGACTCTGGCCAAACCTCCACTTCACGCGTCACAGTCAGAAGGAATGGTAGTTTTCCACCCTTCAGAATGCACGGTGATAACACTTACATTGTAAGGAAAAAGAAGTCGACGCACCGTGAAAGAATTATCCGAACTGGAAGGAAGTCAGCAGATGTGATGTACATGTACAGACAAACAGATGATTACAACTGCAGAAAAATTTGATGATTTATTCAAGAGAAAGAGCTCGACAAAGTGAAAAAGTCAGCGACGCGTTGATCTCCCTTGGCTCTTACGTAAGCAGTTATTTGGCTTGATATTCGTTGACTAGGTTATTGCATGTCTTGTTGAGGGATCCCGTGCCAAATTCTGTCCAATTGGGGCGTTAGATCGTCAAATTCCCGAGCTGGTTGGAGGACCCTGCCCATAACGTTCCAGACGTCCTCCATTGGTGAGAGATCTAGAGACCATGCTGACCAAAGTAGGCTTTGGCAAGCAGTAGACACTCTCGCTGCGCGCGGGCGGCAATTATGTTCCTGAAATGTAACCTCAAGATGGCTTTGCATGAAGGGGAGAAAAACGGGGCGTAGAATGTGTAAAATGTAAAAAGAAAAAAGAATGAAAGAAAAACGCAAAACCATGCTTGGAGGACACACAAACCGTACTTGATGGCTGTCCCAAACACATAATAGGATCTACTAAAACAGTGGCTTCACTGCAAAGTGCAAATACGAGGCAGTGGATATCTGGAAACAGACAATCAGTGGGTAGTACCACATAGCAGACTAATTTGCGAAAATCTTCGAAGCACACATTATCATAGAATACTGAAATTCAGTGAAATCCATCAAACATGTCTGTAAGTATGTAAACAAGGGCAGTGACACGGCAGTATTTCAAAAGCCAAAGACAGCGAGCAACAAAAGAGAAACGACGAGATCCTCATGTACCAAATGGGAAAAAACATCAGCAGTAACGAAGAGCCCGGCGGATTTTTGGTTTTCCCATAAACGAACGCAAACCAACTGTGTAATATCTAGCAATACATTTGGAGAATCGACAGAGAGTTTACATCATAAAAGACACCGCCAGAAAAGTTGCAAGCGAACTACCTCAGAACAAAATATTAACAGCTTTTTGCCAACTGTCCCAAACGCATCGATTCGCGAAAACATTATTATATGTCGACGTCTCTTTCTATTACACGTGGAACACAACAAGGAAAATCTTTCAACGACGAAAACAAGAAATTCCAGTAGAAGATCATCCAGGAACCGTGAAAACTGGCACATTAGGCCGAGCATACACCGTACACCCGAACAACACGGAATGTTTCTATCTCCATATGTCGCTACACAAATACGGAGACCAACAATTTTCAAGAATCTCAAGACTGTTGACGGTTACGTTTGCTAGAGCTACAGAAAAGCATGCCAGCGCTTGGGACTACCGGTAAACGACAACCACTGGGAATTAACACCAAAAGAAGCCTAACTCATAGCCTCAGCTGAGCAAATGAGAGACTTATTCGCCATAATTCTGACAACATGTAACCTATCCAATCCATAACAGTTATAGGACCTCTTCAAAGAGAGCATGAGTGATGTGCTGTACCATATCCGACAAGCTCAACCTGAACTGACCGTCGAATTCAGCGACGAACTTCTTCAATGGAACACTCACTCGTTTAGAAGAGAAATGGTTAGCAATAAACAATCAGACCTTAGTACAATTTGGGATGCAAACATCACTAAAAGATGCTATCAGTGTGCTGAACTTCGAAGTTACAAAGGAAAAAGCTACAATATCAAGGAACTACCTGCTCACAACAAACCACTCCTCAATGACAATCAAAAACAAGTTTACAACGTTATCATGGGGTCCATCGACAGCAGCTCTTGCGAAATTTACTTGGACGCATAAGGCGGCACCCGGAAAACGTTTCTATTAAACCTATTACTGGTGGAAATACGTGCTGAACAAAATATCTCACTTGCACAGGCATCATCCGGCATTGCGGCCACACTTGTGGGAGGAGGGTGGGCTGCCCAGTCCGGCCTACAGCTACCGTCGAATATCGCCGAAGAACAATGTAAAACCTCAACAGCACCTGACGGGGCGAACTTCTAAAGCAAGTTAAAGTTATCTTCTGGGAGGAATGCACAATGGCACATAAAAGATCACTCGAAGCCATTGACAGAACATTACAAGACTTGCGAGGAAAGTCTTAAGTGATGGGAGGAGCTCTACTTATACTCCCGGGAGATTTTCTACAAACACTTCCAGTTATCCCCAAGTCAGCAGCAGCAGACGAGATCAATGCATGCTTTGAAAAAAAAAAAAAAAAAAAAAAAAAAAAAAAAAAAAAAAAAAAAAAAAAAAAAAAAAAAAAAAAAAAAGATGGGTAATGCCACAACTCATGCGGGACGCTGAGGGAGGGCGGGGGTGGGGGAGGGGGGGGGGGAAGAGAGGAGGAGAGGAGGAGAGGAGGAGGAGGAAAAAAGAATTTTCTCTAGTAAGAACTTGGAATAGGAAATCACGCTGCGTGGTAAGTTGCTGTGGATTCTCTAAATCAAAGATTTTCCACTGGTGCTCCTCATCTGTTGTACAAGGGTTGTAACAATGGAAACTACCAACTGGATGTCCGTCGGGTGGCAGCGGAGGCTCACATCTATTACACCTACGGTTAAGTAAAATCTGCAACATACCTTGTCGTTCACATCATCTATTAGTGTTGACTGTTATCATAAATGTAGCCTTAGAAAAGGTTCAACGACTTTTAATCACTTTGTCTATTACGGATCTAACACAAGACTCCGTACTTTAAGTTCTCCGCTCTGTTCTTAGATGATGGAGAGTGGCTTCATCTGCCGTCTTTGGAATAAGTGTGTGTGTGTGTGTGTGTGTGTGTGTGTGTGTGTGTGTGACGTTTTTGGAATAAGTAGTTCATCGCAGCGCAACATACGTATCCGGTGTCGTGGCGACTCTTTGTGTGACAGTCATGAGGTCTCAGCACATTTGGTCGCCCTCTGACGCTCCGCACACGTGGGCTGTTCCACTTCGCCGTGTTGCAGACACTGGGTTTTTCGTAGACGCAGTGCTAACCATCTGTTGTAGGAACTCATTTCGCACTAACGCATAGTTCTTCAGTTCAGCTGCTACTATATGTAACTTGGGGAGTTTGTGAGTAAAAAGACGCAACAAAGCGAAGGGAGTTGGTCGCCAACAACAGCACGGTGGGTATGTAACGGCAGTTACCGTTTAGAAGTATTTCCTGTCTGTTGCTAGAAAAGTCACGGACTCTCATGCATATCTCTGTAAACGCTCTCTTACATGACCGAGAAATTAATATTTCTGCTGGAATTTCATTTTTTTGGCTACAAGAAGCGCCCTGTAAGAGTGCGTCGAACTACGTGGAACTCCACGCCGGTTGAAGCCTGCGTCCCTCGGCCATGGACTATTGAGACGCCTGCTGGTGGATGACTACGAATGTACATCAAACAGGGTAATGGACCGTGACCTGCCTCCAATCTTATAGGTGATTTTCGACGAACTGTCCCAGAATACCACGGTCTTCACTATTCCATAAGGGCACTGCTTAAATCTATCAATCACATTTTGAGTACTGCTGTGAGTGAAGTAGGCACACACACAAAACAGTACGAAATTATGAACAGCTGTTTAATAGTTCACAAGGTTTATGATATCTGTGCCACTGCTAGCTGCCACAACCTAGGTGAATGGATGTATTTTCGTCAGTTTTAGGAGACGGAAATTCACTCTGTACGATTGGCTTGAATCACAAGCGCAGCTTCTCCCTCCGTCCGACAAAGCCCCCTTTCCCTTCCCTCCTTCTTTCTCCCCTTTCCTCTCGCCCTCCCTT
The DNA here is from genome assembly GCF_023897955.1 of Schistocerca gregaria. NCBI lineage: Eukaryota > Metazoa > Arthropoda > Insecta > Orthoptera > Acrididae > Schistocerca > Schistocerca gregaria. The sequence goes on along the minus strand of NC_064924.1, from coordinate 671,099,529 downwards.
TTGCCCCTCTCTGTCACTTTGTCACCATCTTATTTCTCTCCTTCTCCGTCTCTTTCTTTCCTTTTTACACAGTTCACTTTCTTTCTCCTCTTATGCTGAAGACAACGCAGATGACATTATTGCGGTTACCAGACTAATTGCCGACCAATAGGGCATACATTAAGTTCTTTACTAAAAGTACTGTTTTTTATTTGACCTAAGGTACAGCAAGTTCCAAAAACAGGTTGCTAGAATAGCCTACGGATGAAGTAAATTTCTCACGGGGAATGGTCAATATTCAGGAATATGACAGGAACGATCATTCAAAGCAAAAAAATTTAGCAAACATAGGGTCTGATATGCATACCTTAAGAGCAATGAGCACTTCATCTATGCCGTGAGAAAATTTTTTTCTACTGCAAGCTCTTTGCTTTCCATATTTTGAGAGGTGGTAGTATGGAAGGAAACAAAAGGAAAAGGTCTGCAGTAATCATGGGCTCTGAAGTGCATACCTTAAAAGCTATAAGCAGTTGTTTACGTGCACTACTGCGAAACACTCTCCGCTACTAAATGCAGTGTGCACTTTAGAGCCCATGTTTGCTAGAGCTTTTTGCTTCGAATGAATGTTCCTGTCATATCCCTGAATATTGACCATCCCTCCTGGGACACCATGTCTTGAAGCTGTATAGGGCTAACATTACATCCATCTACATTAAAGTTACGAAAGCATCATATTTCTCGTGTTGAAGATATAGATGTATTTTTTATTTTTATCCATATTTTGCAGCTTATATATGCATATTGTATAACACAACTATAATTATAGGGATATTTATTGTTAGAACAGTTTAAGCACCTGGAAGTTGCGGTTGGTATTGCGCACGATACAGCTGACAGAAACTTGTGTTCAAAAGATAAGAATTATCAATAAATGAGAAGTCATTTCCTGATAAGTTTTAGAATGGAAACAGAACGAAGTAACAGTTAATCATATGTCATTTGCTGTACAACAGTGTTCCAAACATGTAATTTGAAACTGTCTGAACCTGAAGATAACGCATTTGTGAAAAGATGGCAACACAGCAGCTGACGAGGAACATTGTTACAGCTGGCTCCCAGCCCTTTATGAGGTGGTCCATTACCCTACTGGCCGTCGATATCATTCCTCACAAATAACTGTGTAAAGTTTGACTGGCTGGTTTAGCCCCTAGAATGCGTCTCAGATATGCCCTACAGGATTCAGATCAGGAGATCTCGATCCCCAGTCCATGCGAGAAACACAACCATCTTAATAACCCGATTCGGATGCATGTTTCGGCAAAAAGAAGAAATACCAGCTGTATATCTAAAACAAATGGCACATGTGGTTACAGAACCGCAGTTCTTTAACTCCGTGCGTTAACATCATCTCTCAGATTAACAATGAAGATGTGAATTTCAGAGCAGCAGTACATCGTGACGTATCCCAACATCAGGGCACTATTATTCCTGCACTGGGATCTTCCACTGACCAGTCTCTTCCGCCGACCAGTCTCGTACTGGCCAGTGGCGACAATTTCCAGTGTCTCGAAACCATCACCGAGGATATGAAACGCGATTTTGTGGAAGTTACAGTTCATCTGAGACCGTCATCTGCATCTGAGCTGCTTCACAACACGTAATGATTATGGTATTTCTGTGGCATTCTCTTGTAAACATCACCGGGAGACAACACCACCATCCGCAGTGGAAGTTCAAACGCGGTGACGAGAAGAACACGGTAAGTGCGGTCACCCGATTAACAAGGAATTTTGCTCAGTGGAAGAGGATTCAAAATAAAGCGAACGTGTGTCTCGGCTTAACCGTAAATACTCTACCGTTTCTTAAAAACGACTGTCAAAGTTTTGCAGGTCTTTCTGAGGTAGTATGTGTGTATTTTTGAGGGCGATATCTTCAGAGGAAATGGTGGCTCAGTGGTTAGCGCAGTGGCTTGTAAATTTTGCGCCCCTTGTTCGAAAACTGATTACTGTTTTTATTTATTTTATTTCATTTCATTTTTATTGTTTTCATTTATCTACCCATGTCCATAGAAGATTATTACACGAGTGTTTGTTATCAAATTAGGGGATGCAAGAGCGTAACACTGACTGTAAAATTACAGTTGGATTTCGCAAATTTATTATACATTATACGTGTGTATGGTATATTGAGTGTTTACAGTCTTTTTAAATTCACGTTTTCTGATATTTCATTGTCATATCAATTCTTATATTTTACTCATACGCTTATACTTCAGGAAGATTTGGTGCACTCCCTTGGATGATAGCGTTCGTAGAAACAGTCACAGCACATATTCTGAACACCACGAGCATCGCGCACCGGCAGATTTACCACAGTGACATTTCTTCAAAGGAATCTCACTCGAGAAAGAAACGTCGTTAGCACTTAGCACTGCCGAAGATCTCGCGCGTTGGTAGTACTTTCGCGGCAATCCAGGCATAACGGGTCACCTTTTCGAAAACTGGCGCTTGAAATTGATTACGCATCAAGATACACTAGAGGAATTTCATCGAAAACAAATTCAAATAATTTTGTCATTAAAAAAAAATGTCTTTCATCTGACACACAATTAGTAGGAGAATAAGGTCAACTTTATATTAATATGCACTAGAAAACATTCGTGTGGTAATCTTCTGCAGACATGGGTACATAAATGAAAAACAAAAATAAAATTCATAATCGGGTTTCGAACACGGGGCGTAAAATTAAAAAGCTGCGACGCTAACCACTATGCCACCAGACCATTTCCTCTGAGGCTACCACGCGGTTAAAGGCACCTAAGTTACCTCGAAAGTTTTGACCGTCGGTTTTTCGGAAACGGTCGAATATCTACGGATGAGCCGACACGGATCTTCTCACATTTTGACCGCTCTTCTACTGAGCGAACTTTCTGGGCAATCGGGTCATGACACTTGCCGTGGCCTTTACATAAGACGTTGTGGGCATAACGGTTCGGTTCATATTATGGCAATAGCAAAATGTGACGCCAGCGACATTAGTCATCACACCCACGCTTTCAAACAGACTTTGTAACAGTTTCCGAGAAATTTGATTCCTTTGAGAAGACATTACGTACTGGCGACGACACTGCTGCCATAGCACACCCGAGCTATAAAAACATTTACAACATGATAATCACACGTTACTATAAAATCCAGGTATCTTCTTTCTCTTTACAAGACAGTGGGAATGATACTTCGAAATTTGGAAGATTCTGTACTACTCTGTTATGAAGATACTAAGAATAAACACATTTACCGTTTAACTTGCATGTTACGCTGAAAGATACGAACAAAAGTAGAATGAAGGAAGCTTGGGTCAGGAGACTGCCAACTAATACTTTCCGCAACAGAACTAAGCAAAGAGATGTAAAGGGTACGCAGACGTTTGTAAACACGAGAAAGACTTTAATGCGGAAGGAGAGGGAATCAAACTAGTTCGAAATGTAGTAACTAAATGGAGCAAAGTATTCATGCGCCAAGCGACATCCACGTACAACATTAGACGATCTTATACAGCATTTGGATGACGTCAAAAGACTGAGGCCATTGCTCAGATACAAAAACAGTTGAGCAGTCGTGACTGTTGCCACCGGGGAAGTGTTGATAGTATGCAGTTGATGCAACTGTTTGCGCGCAGCGAAAACAAGACTCCCTAGATATTATACAATGGATTTTTGATGGAATTTTCATTACGAATCGACGAGTGGGGAATGAACAAATGTGATATCAAACTGATCAGCATGAAGTCTAAAAAATATAAACAAATTAACTGTTTGAAATTAATCAGGGCAATTAAAAAAACACGATTAGTAATTTGTGGGAAAACTGAAATATTTCACGAGCAGCTACTGTTAGCTTCGTAAATGAAAAGTCAAAAAGCATCAAATCTCAGTAAAAATCAAAACTTCTCTGCTTTGTTCGGCCTTTACACTATTGATACTAATACCGTACCTACCTATATTAACATAAGTTTTATATCTCGCTTTCTGAACGAAACTAGAAAATAAAAATTGAAAAAAAAAACGGTCAAACTTTTGTGAATGATTTGTATAACAACAAGAAGCAATTAAAGAAGCATTTCAAGCACGTTTGAATGGTACTCGAAATCATGCACTGCAAATGAGGTGAGAACTGAAAGATGAATGTTTAATTTATAATCTTGAAATTTTAAAGAGTAGTAGGGGATATTTGCCTCGGGAAGTTTAACTTCTCTAATCCGTATTATTTCTTACTTTCACACTAGTCATTTCAAAACACAGCTGACCTTTTTCCAATTTTTTTGAAGTGGTTAACGGCAAGAATTCCCCATAGTCGCTAACCATTCACAGTGCAATAGTATGATAGATGAAACGTGAAGCAGAAAATTATGCCTAGCAAAATAGCCCAAGTACCAAAAACTGAGCATAATAAAGGTCATAGGAACTTGCTTTATGGATATAAAAGTGAAGTCATACTAGACAAAATAATTTTGCTATAAGAAATTGACCCTACAGGTTACCTAACAAATATCAAAGCTATTGCACCAAGACTAAATTTAAAGCATTTCTCAACTGCCTCGAATACCAATTTATAGACGATAGATAAGTAACTTATCGAGTATCTCAACGGAGTATTGAAGGATTGTACCACTTTATACACGATAGATACGTAACTTATCGAGTATCTCGACGGAGTATTAAAGGAATGTTACTGTTCCAGAGAGTATAAACGTGATCTAGTAGGTAACGTCGGATGTTCCAAGAGGCAGGTCATGGATGGTGCTGTTGTATGTGCTGCAATGGCAGAACCCTACAGCGAAATGCATGAAGACCTGTGCATGATCGACGATTAGCAGTAGTAAGGAGAGGGAGTTGGCCTGGCCAACAGACGTAAATGTAACATATCACGCAGGAACAGGCAGGTAGGTCCATTACCACTTGATTACATCACTGGCGGGAAAAAGAAAAGTTCAAATGTGTGTGAACTCTTACGGGACTTAACTGCTAAGGTCATCAGTCCCTAAGCTTACACACTACTTAACCTAAATTATTCTAAGGACAAACAAACACCCATGCCCGAGGGAGGACTCGAACCTCCGTCGGGACCAGCCGCACAGTCCATGACTGTGGCGCCCGAGACCGCTCGGCTAATCCCGCGCGGCACTGGCGATAAAACACTGAGAATACGCAGCAATGAGCATAACATACCTCGGAGTAACCTTACGGATCGACTTGAAACGGAAAAGACAAATAAAACAAGTAGTAGGGAGAGAAGATGCCAGGCTGAAGTTCACTGGAAGAGTCCCAAGAAAATGTTATTCATCCAGAAAACAAGTGGCTTCCAAACAACAGTCCGACCTATTTCTGAGTTTTATCGTCGTCGTCGTGGTACTGCAAGCTGCACTTGCTCTAATCATAAGTACACTACTGGCCATTAAAATTTCTGTACCAAGAAGAAATGCAGATGATAAACTAGTATTCATTGCACGAATATATTATACTAGAACTGACATGTGATTACATTTTCACACAATTTGGGTGCGTAGATCCTGAGAAATCAGTACTCGAAACAACCACCTCTGGCCGTAATAACGGCCTTGACACGCCTGGGCATTGAGTGAAACAGAGCTTGGATGGCGTGTACTGAAATGAACGTCCACTGTTCAAAGTGCCGTCAATGCGAACAAAAGGCGACCGAGACGTGTAACCAATGGCACCCCATACCATCACGCCGGGTGATACGCCAGTATGGCGATGACGAATATACGCTACCAGTGTGCGTTCACCGCGATGTCGCCAAACACGGATGCGATCATCATGATGCTGTAAACAGAACCTGGATTCATACGAAAAAATGACGTTTTGCCATTCGTGCACCCAGGTTCGTCGTTGAGTACAACATCGCAGGCGCACTTGTCTGTAATGCAGCGTCAAGAGTAACCGCAGCCGTGGACTCCGAGCTGATAGTCCATGCTGCTGCAAACGTCGTTGAACTGTTTGTGCAAATGGTTGTTATCTTACAAACGTCCCCATCTGTTGACTCAGGGATCGTGACGTGGTTGCACGATCCGTTACAGCCGTGCGGATAAGATGCCTGTCATCTTGACTGCAAGTGATACGAGGCCGTTGGGATCCAGCACAACGTTCCGTATTACTCTCATGAACTCACCGATTCCATATTGTGCTAACAGTCATTGGATCTCGGACAACGCGAGCAGCAGTCGCGATACGATAAACCGCAATCGCGATAGGCTATAATCAGATCTTCATCAAAGTCGGAAACGTGGTGGTACGCATTTCTCCTCCTTACACGAGGCATCACAACAACGTTTCACCAGGCAACGCCGGTCAAACTGCTGTTTGTGTATGAGAAATCGGTTGGAAACTTTCCTCATGTCAGCACGTTGTAGGCGTCGCCAACGGCGCCAACCTTGTGTGAATGCTTTGAAAAGCTTATCAGTTGCATATCACAGCATCTTCTTCCTGTCGGTTAAATTTCGCGTCTGTGCCACGTCATCTTCGTGGTGTAGCAATTTTAATGGTCAGTAGTGTATATGTCTGAATGAGGCTAAATGTTATTATTTTACATAAAGAAAAGTATAATCTTTTCAATAACCTTCAATCTTGAGCTAGATCCTTAATTTTTATATACGAATTAGGCACTTTTGTTGCGTATGTCTGTGGTCATTTTCATAACTCACATTAATAATCTAATTAATTAAATAATAATAATTTAACCTTAAACTGAAATTGGTGGTGTACCTATACACCACAACAACTAATTAAAAACAGTAAATAGTTGGAGTATGAATGAGAGCAGTGCCGTATTTAAGTTTTAATAATCGTTTTGGAACTTCAACTAGCTGACCAAAAATGACAAACAGAAAACAGAAAATGAATGATGTTTGATAGGCATAGAATACATGGGAGTGGAAGCTATATACACTCCTGGAAATTGAAATAAGAACACCGTGAATTCATTGTCCCAGGAAGGGGAAACTTTATTGACACATTCCTGGGGTCAGATACATCACATGATCACACTGACAGAACCACAGGCACATAGACACAGGCAACAGAGCATGCACAATGTCGGCACAAGTACAGTGTATATCCACCTTTCGCAGCAATGCAGGCTGCTATTCTCCCATGGAGACGATCGTAGAGATGCTGGATGTAGTCCTGTGGAACGGCTTGCCATGCCATTTCCACCTGGCGCCTCAGTTGGACCAGCGATCGTGCTAGACGTGCAGACCGCGTGAGACGACGCTTCATCCAGTCCCAAACATGCTCAATGGGGGACGGATCCGGAGATCTTGCTGGCCAGGGTAGTTGACTTACACCTTCTAGAGCACGTTGGGTGGCACGGGATACATGCGGACGTGCATTGTCCTGTTGGAACAGCAAGTTCCCTTGCCGGTCTAGGAATGGTAGAACGATGGGTTCGATGACGGTTTGGATGTACCGTGCACTATTCAGTGTCCCCTCGACGATCACCAGAGGTGTACGGCCAGTGTAGGAGATCGCTCCCCACACCATGATGCCGGGTGTTGGCCCTGTGTGCCTCGGTCGTATGCAGTCCTGATTGTGGCGCTCACCTGCACGGCGCCAAACACGCATACGACCATCATTGGCACCAAGGCAGAAGCGACTCTCATCGCTGAAGACGACACGTCTCCATTCGTCCCTCCATTCACGCCTGTCGCGACACCACTGGAGGCGGGCTGCACGATGTTGGGGCGTGAGCGGAAGACGGCCTAACGGTGTGCGGGACCGTAGCCCAGCTTCATGGAGACGGTTGCGAATGGTCCTCGCCGATACCCCAGGAGCAACAGTGTCCCTAATTTGCTGGTAAGTGGCGGTGCGGTCCCCTACGGCACTGCGTAGGATCCTACGGTCTTGGCGTGCATCCGTGCGTCGCTGCGGTCCGGTCCCAGGTCGACGGGCACGTGCACCTTCCGCCGACCACTGGCGACAACATCGATGTACTGTGGAGACCTCACGCCCCACGTGTTGAGCAATTCGACGGTACGTCCACCCGGCCTCCCGCATGCCCACTATACGCCCTCGCTCAAAGTCCGTCAACTGCACATACGGTTCACGTCCACGCTGTCGCGGCATGCTACCAGTGTTAAAGACTCCGATGGAGCTCCGTATGCCACGGCAAACTGGCTGACACTGACGGCGGCGGTGCACAAATGCTGCGCAGCTAGCGCCATTCGACGGCCAACACCGCGGTTCTTGGTGTGTCCGCTGTGCCGTGCGTGTGATCATTGCTTGTACAGCCCTCTCGCAGTGTCCGGAGCAAGTATGGTGGGTCTGACACACCGGTGTCAATGTGTTCTTTTTTCCATTTCCAGGAGTGTTTCACTTACAGCTTTCGATTCTATATTTTCCGGACCAGTCTCCCTTACATCAAATTGACACATTTACCCTTCTCCGTCCACCACAAAATCACCTTTTGCACACCGAGGAGCCGAAACACAATGACCGCTATCCACCGAGAGATTCAGTGCCATCTGGTACCATTGTGGGCACGAGACTCGCTACGGAAAACATACAAGTGGAGCACGAAAGGACGGGCAGCCCTTCTGGCGACGAAACGAGCTGCTAATAGGAAAATCCATTGGCCTAAGAACCTATGACAGAGGACAGAGTTTGTTACGGTTCGGCGCTTCGGAACGAGCAGCTCGGAAAATGAAAAACTGGTCGGCAGTTCGCATGCTACTGTCGTGAGCATCTACGGAAAGTGGTTGAAGGACGTTGAAACCACGGTAGGTGATAGGTTGTTCAACGTACGCAGCTCATCACAGAACTTGGTGGTCGGAAGTTAGCCCACTCTGTAAAGAACGATGGGTGGCGCTCTGTGCCAGACCTGCCGACAGGCTTCAGTGCCGGTGCAGGCAGGCACATGTGTTTCGCAGCCCACCGTTCAGCGCACATCTCTGAAAAGGGGACTCCGCAGCAGATGTGGCCAAAGTGTTCCCATGTTGACCCAACGGGATCGTCAGTTACGATTGCAGTGGACACTGGATCGCTGAGACTGGACCGTGAATCAATGGAATCTTGTCGTCTGATCGAATGAAACATATTTCTTAAACAGTGGGAACTCGAGATTGGAATTTCAGCCGTGTTGTGTAAAGGACGACTGCCACTCACCAGGTAGATGACACTGTAATATTTCTGGCTTTGTAGCCATCATATTCGGGTACAAGAAGCTCTTTTTTAGAGAAGTTGAGAAGGCAACTGTGGCATGAGGCACCGGTCACAGATGGTTTGTTATCGTGAGAAAGACCGCCTAAATTGTGGTGCTACTCCGCGACTGGCTTCTGCGTTCGAAAGTTGCGTGACAAAATAGTAATCTTCTATTATTAATATTTGAAAAATTAAACAGCACGTTTACTCGAATTTCAAATTAAAGCATCTCTCAATAGTGTGTGCTATCATTCCAACATTTCGCAGACATTAATAACCAGCAGAATAATGAACAACTGCTAAATGAAAAGGCAGACTAAGCAGTTTGGTGATCTTCGGACCGTGCCTAACTTGAATGGCGTGCAGAGTGGTTCGGCTGTAAGGTCAGAGCTCGTTCGGCAGTCTCGGAGGGCAGACATGTTGTCCGCCGCGGTATCAGCTAAGATCTAGTTAGCGATGTCTAGTGTGTAAATCAGAACTGGTTCGGCAGCGTCGGAAGACAGACATTTAGTCTGCTGCGGTCAGCGTTCGTTAAGACTTCATTAGCAATGTACGGTTACTTCGACATAGAGTTGAGAATAGCGGGATACTAATTACGGGAATATGCAGGTCTTTAATTTGCTGAAAAGGAATGTAATTGTGCAGTTTCTTGTGTTCTACCAAGAAAAAGCGAGTGGCATCCCGTTTAAACAAACTCATAGGAAATTTAATTATTTCTAAAATAATAGTTCCTCACAGAAAGTTTCTTACAGCCTCAAGATTACGGATTCACTATTACGTGCTGTTTTCTGCGCAGGGGACAACAACTATAGAAGACTGCATGTTGGCGAACATTTGTTGGAACTTACAATACATTCCACTCAGGGCGGCTGAAGCAAATAGGGACCTGGCGTGGACTAAAAGCTTTGTACAAACGAGATGAGTGACACGTCATTTGTGGTAACGCAGAGGAGGTACGGAGAAGAGAAATATTTTTGATGCAAACGGTTGATTATACGTACATATAAATCTCCCCCACTCTCTCTTTTTCAACTTACCATAACATGTAGAGTGGCAGACAGGCACAACGAAAAGGTTGTTACACATAGAGCTTTCGCCCAAAGCCTTCTTCAAAAAGGAAAACACATACATATTCACACAAGCAACCACACCTCACCGCCCGAAAGATCTATGCGCAACAGGCTTGTTGTGCCTGTCTACGTTCACGTGTCATCTTTACGGTGAGATGCAATCTGTCCTTTTCATAGTACTGCTGAAACACGTTTCTTGTTGCACCAAGTCGATGGTCGTGTCCAAATAGACTGTCATCGAGAAGAAAGGCTGCTGGAAAATGCCTTGACAAGGGATACAGGCCGACGTGGACAGTATTACCCTACAGGGAATATTGTCCCGGACTTCCATGGGACCTGTGGTAGACGGTCATCTATGGCACTAGGCAGTCGTGGACTACGCGAACATTCTTGCTGAGCAGCTGCTTCCGTTCACGTAAATGATTACTCTTCAATTCACAGTTAAGTTTCTGGCAGACGGTTCATCGAACCACCTTCAAGCTACTTCTCTACCGTTCCACTATCGAACCGGGAGAGGGAAAAATGAACATATAAATCTTTCGGTTCGAGCACTCATGTCTGTTATTTTGTTGTGATGATCATTTCTCCCTATGTAAGTGGATGTCAACAAAATATTTTGCGCTCGAAGGAGGTAGCTGGTGACTGAAATTTCATGAGAAAGTCCTGCTGCAGCGAAAAACGCCTTTGTTTGATGACTGCCACCCCAATGGGTGTAGAACATCCCTGACACTCTCCCCCGTATTTCGCGACAATACAAAACGAAATGCCCTTCTCTGAACTTTTTCCATGACCTCCGGCAAGCCTATCTCATGCGGGTCCCGCAACGCACAGCAATTCTCCAGAAGAGGGAGCACAAGCGTAGTTTAAGCTGTCTCTTTAGTACACCAGTTACATTTTTTAAGTGTTCTGCCAATAAATCGCAGTCTTTGGATTGTTTTCCTCCGAGCATTATCTATGTGATCGTTCCAATTTAAATTATTCGTAATTGTAATCACTAAGTGCTACCTTTAGATTTGTGTAATTTATCGTGTAACTGAAATTTAGCGGATTCATTTTAGTATTCATTTGGATGAATTCACACCTCTCGGTATTTGGAATCAACTGCCACTTTTTGGACCATACAGATATTTTGTGTCTATCATTTTTCAATTCGTTTTGAACGGTAAATGACATCATCATCTGCAAACAATCAAGAGGTTTACTCGGATTGCTTCCTACATCGTTTTTATAGGTAACAGACAGCAGAGGGACTGTAACACTACCTAGGGAAACCCACAAATTACTTCTGTTTTACTCCAACATTTTTCTCCAGATACTGGAAGGAAATCACGAATCGTGCACACAACTGAGACGATACTCCATTGGCTCACTCCTCTCGGGGACTGGGTGTTTTTGTTGTCCTCATCATCTCATCATTTCATTATAATTCGGGAAGAGCCGAGACTGGAAATGGAAAGATTTCGAGCTTATACGGGCGCTGATGACCACGATGTTGAGCGCTTCACAAATCATCATCATTCATAGGCTCGCAATTTGATTAGCAGCCTCTTGTGAGGAAATCTATAAATATGGAATCAATTTGAGGACCCTTGTCGATAGCATTTATTATTTCGTGAGAATGAAAAGGTATCTGTGTTTCACATGAACGACATTTTCTGCATTATTGTTGGTTATTTGTCAATAACTCGCCATATTCGAGGTAATTCATAATGTTCGAGTACAGTATATGTTTCAAAATCCTACTTCAAATCGACGTAAGTGATATGGGTCTGTAATTCAGCGGATTACTTCTATTTCCTTTCTTGGGTACTGGTACGATTTGTGCAACTTTCAAGATTTGAGTACGGATCTTTCAACGAGAGAGTGTTTGTAAATGATTGCTAACCATGGAGCTATTTTATCACATACTCTGAAAGGAACCTCACAGGCACAGAGGCCGGAGGCCTTGCTTTTTTAAGTGTTTTAAGTTGCTTCCCTATATCGAGAATATCTACTTCTAAATTACTAATTTTGGCAGTTCTTCTTAATTAGAATTCTGGAATATTTACATTGTCTTCTTTTGCGAAGGAATTTGGAAAACCTTGTTCAGTAACCCTACTGGAGTTCATGCTCAGTGTCTTCCCCGACAACCCCTCCGCCAGGGAAACTGCTAGTGTCACTACGACAGAATTGTGCTCAGCTTGTCCGAGGAGCAGGATAGCGAACTCACGTTGACGTCTTGGACCCTAAATTCACAAGATCTGAACCCCATGAAACTCTTCTGGGATGATACCGGGCGCCGTCTAACCACCGACCCGTAACATACGAGAACTGCGTAAACACTGAGGATACCTCTAGCGCCACATACCTTCGGAAAGCAACCAAGGACCGAAGACTTCTCGAATCCATGTGTGTGTACTGCGTTCCAAAAGTGAGCCAACAGGCTGTTAAGCAAATGGTCTTAATCTTTTGCATCATCATGGCAATTCAGATTGATAATTAGAGGAATGAGTGGAAGTACTGTGTTTCGTAATTAGTTTACTTTTAGCCTTATTTATCAAGTCTGAAACATGAATCTGAACTTGAAAATGACATGGAGAGTAGAGAGTAATGCAGCAGAAAATTAAAGGTTATAGACAAAAATTTTAATGTTGCCGTTTCACCACACTGAATGAAGTACAATGGTTGAGATTCGTTTTATATACGAAACAGGTCCCCACCTAATTTGAAAAATGATATATTACCGCACTGAGCTGCAGATAAAACACTTTATTTTTATAATAAGTTTCAGTCGTCTGACCATTATCAGGTTCATATACACGAAATAAAATAATGCATAAGTAATATTACAGGCTTAAGCCGTCACGAATATGTTAACTTGATGCATATGTGAGCAACAATGCACACGTTATGGAATGTCACATACTCACGTGAAAGTATTGACAGTGGAATATAAAATCATTGTCGTCAAGTGATAAAGGGAGCGTACACATTGATGTTAGTTATTTACATGTTCCATGCGTCATTTTGCACCATAGATGGTAATGATGTGGAACGAGTCATTTTACATTCACATCGCGGATTAATTTGTACATACAGCTACATTCTGAACACTTCAAATTTTTTAACACAAACAGATATACAGAAGGGAGTTAGTAAATATTACCCATCACTTTTACACACTACATTAAAAGAAATTCTTCAACGGAATGTAAGAAGATGTTAAGGAGAAACTCTCTCAGTTTGTTACCAGATTTTACTTTGCTGCCTATCAGGCATTTTATATCCCTGGGCTAGTGATCAAAAATTTTGTTTCAACATTGTGCTCCCCTTTTTTTGCTAAAGACAACCTTAATGTGTTGTGTTGTTGTTGTTGTGGTCTTCAGTCCTGAGACTGGTTCGATGCAGATCTCCAAGCTACTCTATCCTGTTCAAGCTTCTTCATCTCCCAGTACCTACTGCAACCTACATCCTTCTGAATCTGCTTAGTGTATTCATCTCTTGGTCTCCCTCTACGATTTTTACCCAGCACGCTGCCCTCCAATGCTAAATTTGTGATCCCTTGATGCCTCAAAACATGTCCTACCAACCGATCCCTTCTTCTTGTCAAGTTGAGCCACAAACTTCTCTTCTCCCCAATCCTATTCAATACCTCCTCATTAGTTACGTGATCTATCCACCTTATCTTCAGTATTCTTCTGTAGCACCACATTTCGAAAGCTTCTATTCCCTTCTTGTCTAAACTAGTTATCGTCCATGTTTCACTTCCATACTCGTATGTGGCTACACTCCAAACAAATACTTTCAGAAACGACTTCCTGATACAGAAATCTATATTCGATGTTAACAAATTTCTCTTCTTCAGAAACGCTTTCCTGGCCATTGCCAGTCTACATTTTATATCCTCTCTACTTCGACCATCATCACTTATTTTACTTCCTAATAGCAAAACTCCTTTACTACTTTAAGTGTCTCATCTAATTCCCTCAGCATCACCGATTTAATTTGACTACATTCCATTATCCTCGTTTTGCTTTTGTTGATGTTCATCTTATATCTTCCTTTCAAGACACTGTCCATTCCGTTCAACTGCTCTTCCAAGTCCTTTGCTGTCTCTGACAGAATTACAATGTCATCGTCGAACCTCAAAGTTTTTACTTCTTCTCCATAAATTTTAATACCTACTCCGAATTTTTCTTAACGTGGAGTAACGAGTGTCAATTTTTCTTCTGGTATTGCCACTATGTACCTCTTTGTTCCTTTTCAAATGCGAATCATTTACGTCTTTACGATATGCGGTTTTAGTAATTAGTCAAATCATTGCGTTACCGTGTGCTTATTTTTTAGTGTATTATTCATGGTGTTATCACCTGACGATGAATATTTTATATTTCGCCTAACATAATGCTGTGAATACTTTTATGTGAGAATGTGACATTCCATTACATGTTCACTGTTGCTAACATTTACATCGAGTTAACAAATGAAGTGTTTTTTTTTTTAGCTGCTCAAACCGGTAATGTGAAGTTTTCCAAACGTATAAGAGCTGTGGAGCACCAACTTCTGAAAATACATTCCTATTAATTTGTTTGAATACAAAAATTTACCTCCCCCCCACCCATGAACCATGGCCCTTGCCGTTGGTGGCGAGGCTTGCGTGCCTCAGCGATACAGATGGTCGTACCGTAGGTGCAACCACAAAAGAAGGGTATCTGTTGAGAGGCCAGACAAACGTGTGGTTCCTGAAGAGGGGCAGCAGCCTTTTCAGTAGTTGCAGGGGCAACAGTCTGGATGATTGACTGATCTGGCCTTGCAGCATTAACCAAAACGGCCTTGCTGTGCTGGTACTGCGAACGGCTGAAAGCAAGGGGAAACTACAGCCGTAATTTTTCCCGAGGACATGCAGCTTTACTGTATGATTAAATGATGATGGCGTCCTCTTGGGTTAAATATTCCGGAGGTAAAATAGTCCTCCATTCGGATCTCCGGGCGAGGACTACTCAAGAGGATGTCGTTATCAGGAGAAAGAAAACTGGCGTTCTACGGATCAGAGCGTGGAATGTCAGATCCCTTAATCGGGCAGGTAGGTTAGAAAATTTAAAAAGGGAAATGGATAGGTTAAAGTTAGATATAGTGGGAATTAGTGAAGTTCGGTGGCAGGAGGAACAAGACTTCTGGTCAGGTGACTATAGGGTTATAAACACAAAATCAAATAGGGATAATGCAGGAGTAGGTTTAATAATGAATAGGAAAATAGGAATGCGGGTAAGCTACTACAAACAGCATAGTGAACGCATTATTGTGGCCATGATAGATACGAAGCCCACACCTACTACAGTAGTACAAGTTTATATGCCAACTAGCTCTGCAGATGACGAAGAAATTCAAGAAATGTACGATGAAATAAAAGAAATTATTCAGATAGTGAAGGGAGACGAAAATTTAATAGTATTGGGTGACTGGAATTAGAGTGTAGGAAAAGGGAGAGAAGGAAAGGTGAATATGGATTGGGGCTAAGAACTGAAAGAGGAAACCGCCTAGTAGAATTTTGCACAGAGCACAACTTAATCATAGCTATTACTTGGTTTAAGAATCATGAAAGAAGGTTGTATACATGGAAGAACCCTGGAGATACTAAAAGGTATCAGATAGATTATATAATGGTAAGACAGAGATTTAGGAACCAGATTTTAAGTTGTAAGACATTTCCAGGGGCAGCTGTGGAATCTGACCACAATTTATTGGTTATGACCTGTAGATTAAAACTGAAGAAACTGCAAAAATGTGGGAAATTAAGGAGATGGGACCTGGATAAACTGAAAGAACGAGAGGTTGTACAGAGTTTCAGGGAGAGCATAAGGGAACAATTTACAGGAATAGGGGAAAGAAATACAGTAGAAGAAGAATGGGTAGCTCTGAGGGATGAAGTAGTTAAGGCAGCAGAGGATAAAATAGTTAAAAAGACGATGGCTGTTAGAAATCCTTGCGTAACAGAAGAAATATTGAATTTAATTGATGAAAGGAGAAAATATAAAAATACAGTAAATGAAGCAGGCAAAAAGGAATACAAACGTCTCAAAAACGAGATCGACAGGAAGTGCAAAATGGCTAAACAGGGATGGCTAGAGGACAAATGTAAGGATGTAGAAGCTTATCTCACTAGGGGTAAGATAGATACTGCCTACAGGAAAATTAAAGAGAGAAAAGAACCACGTGTATGAATATCAAGAGCTCAGATGGCAACCCAGTTCTAAGCAAAGAAGGGAAAGCGGAAAGTTGGAAGGAGTATATAGAGGGTCTATACAAGGGCGATGTACTTGAGGACAATATTATGGAAATGGAAGAGGATGTAGATGAAGACGAAATGCGAGATACGATACTGCGTGAAGAGTTTGACAGAGCACTGAAAGACCTGAGTGGAAACAAGGCCCCCGGAGTAGACAACATTCCATTAGAACTACTGACTGGCTTGGGAGAGCCAGTCATGACAAAACTCTACCAGCTGGTGAGCAAGATGTATGAGACAGGCGAAATACCCTCAGACTTCAAGAAGAATATAATAATTCCAATCCCAAAGAAAGCAGGTGCTGACAGATGTGAAAATTACCGAACTATCAGCTTAATAAGTCACAGCTGCAAAATACTAACGCGAATTCTTTACAGACGAATGGAAAAACTGGTAAATGCGGACCTCGGGGAGGATCAGTTTGGATTCCGTAGAAATGTTGGAACACGTGAGGCAATACTGACCTTACGACTTATCTTAGAAGAAAGATTAAGAAAAGGCAAACCTACGTTTCTAGCATTTGTAGACTTAGAGAAAGCTTTTGACAATGTTGACTGGAATACTCTTTTTCAAATTCTAAAGGTGGCAGGGGTAAAATACAGGGACCGAAAGGCTATTTACAATTTGTACAGAAACCAGATGGCAGTCATAAGAGTCGAGGGGCATGAAAGGCAACCAGTGGTTGGGAAAGGAGTGAGACAGGGTTGTAGCCTCTCCCCGATGTTATTCAATCTGTATATTGAGCAAGCAGTAAAGGAAACAAAAGAAAAATTTGGAGTAGGTATTAAAATTCATGGAGAAGAAGTAAAAACTTTGAGGTTCGCCGATGACATTGTAATTCTGTCAGAGACGGCAAAGGACTTGGAAGAGCAGTTGAACGGAATGGACAGTGTCTTGAAAGGAGGATATAAGATGAACATCAACAAAAGCAAAACGAGGATAATGGAATGTAGTCAAATTAAATCGGGTGATGCTGAGGGAATTAGATTAGGAAATAAGACACTTAAAGTAGTAAAGGAGTTTTGCTATTTAGGAAGTAAAATAACTGATGATGGTCGAAGTAGAGAGGATATAAAATGTAGACTGGCAATGACAAGGAAAGCTTTTCTGAAGAAGAGAAATTTGTTAACATCGAATATAGATTTATGTATCAGGAAGTCGTTTCTGAAAGTATTTGTTTGGAGTGTAGCCATGTATGGAAGTGAAACATGGACGATAACTAGTTTGGACAAGAAGGGAATAGAAGCTTTCGAAATGTGGTGCTACAGAAGAATACTGAAGATAAGGTGGATAGATCACGTAACTAATGAGGAGGTATTGAATAGGATTGGGGAGAAGAGAAGTTTGTGGCACAACTTGACTAGAAGAAGGGATCGGTTGGTAGGACATGTTTTGAGGCATCAAGGGATCACAAATTTAGCATTGGAGGGTAGCGTGGAGGGTAAAAATCGTAGAGGGAGACCGAGAGATGAGTACACTAAGCAGATTCAGAAGGATGTGGGTTGCAGTAGGTACTGGGAGATGAAGCAGCTTGCACAGGATAGAGTAGCATGGAGAGCTGTATCAAACCAGTCTCAGGACTGAAGACAACAACAACACAAAAATTTAGGTTTTTCTTCTTCTTAGAGTAGTTTCCACTTTTGCGTATCCAATGCGTTATGTTTACCATGCATTCGGCACCATATACAGGGCTTGGGTTCAGACGAATCGCTAATGTGGTATGCGGATGCGAATCAGTTTTGGGTTGTATTTCGCAAGATAACACGTTGCGCAATACAGACGGTCAATAATTCTTATTTCAATATTTCTCTGTATCACTTCCGGAAAACGCTGGGAGGCTTCTCCTAACTGGGCTGACGTGTCTATTGTACGGGTATAAAGGGCTCTTTAAGAACATCGTTAAGAATCAGTGCTGCCAGTGACGAACGATGTGTTAGAGGCTGCCTCGACAACACAGAAGGGAGCCGTAAGCTCCTGTTACGGGGTCAGAATGTAGATGAACGGTCGAACTTCGTGAATATCGTTTATCGTACTGTTGAACGCAGCCCCTATGGCATGAAATTGCACTACAGTCTCACATCTATGGAAGCCATGTATGAAAGCGAACCAGATGAGCGTTAAATGCTCTTGTGTAGTTCACTCTGCAGTGACATACTTCCCTGCTTAATGTCATATTTTGCAATAGTGCGGGAGAACAGTTGCAAGTCTGCTACGACTAGCTTACCCTGTACCTTGAGCTTTCAATTCTCCAAATACGCATGTATGTATTTTCTCTGGACAATTATGCATTCCGCGTAAACACTGCTCATACAGTACAAACTCTGAGGGCAAAATAAAACAAACTACAATGTGCTCGTCAGTAACGTAGTAGCTTGTCGATTGACTATTGTTCACCTTTTTATTTGAGAATTAATTTTCCGTGCAGCAGATATATAATACTCTCTCTGCTCTGTAGAAACGAACGCCATGTTCCAGAATGTGACAGGCCGAACGCACAGTGAGTTGACGTAGGGCGCCATCGGATGTCAAGGGGCATCATGGTGCACAGCAGCTTTTTGTAAGAGTCGATAATCTTCAACAGAGTCCTCTGCATCAGCCAAGATGGAGAGCCTGAATTGCTACATCATCCTTACGGAATTCCTGTGATTGTTTTCTAGCCTGGACAATCCTCCTTAATTGTCACAAGAAATGAGAGAACTATTCTTCTGTCACGCTCTCTTACTACGCGGCAGTTCCCTCGCTGACTAAATCCGCGGTTTTGTCAGTTTCGACTCGCTCGTAACGATGGTCAGTGTAACTGAATTTTGGATTCTATCAGAAAGGAAGTATCTTTCCTCTGGCACCCATCCCCATTCTAAGTCTTATGACGATAACACATTGGGTAGGAGACTCTTGTGGCGCATAGTGGATATACGAGACACTCGTTTTAGACAACTAATGTTATTTTCATAACTTTGTATTCAACCTTTCCCAAAATTTCCTTACGGGTTCTTATGTAGTGGGCGTGTTAAATAGTGATACGAATGAGGAAAAACTGGAGAAATTGGTATTTAAGTTACTCCGTATAGGAAACACACTTTATTTCACTTCTACCCCTTGTACATTCCAACATATTATGTGATGTCTGCTCTGTTAATTTATTTGTTTGCTTCAAAATTTTATCAAAGAGTAAATAAATTTTGAAAACAGTGTTTGCAAATTACTAGTTAGTATTTGAAATGTAGCTAGAGGCCGTAACAGATGAGAGGACTGTAAACTATGCAATGTCATTTTGAAGCTCAGGTTTTTAAAATTATGTTTGGTATTTATAGACGAAAATACCGTTTATAACTTTTATTCAAAAATAATAAATACCAGACTGAGGACTACACGAAGACTGAGGACTGGATAAAGAGCCGCAGGAGAGTGTGATCAACTGCAGACAACATTTTCACCCTTAGGCAAATCACAGAGAAACACCGAGCGTTACACTCAGAAGCGTAAATCCCATTTATAACCTTTCGATAAACTGAACGGTATTATATTCGGAAAATAACGAATAACAGAGGATATCCCCGCTATCTCATTCAAGTTTTAAAATAACGTGAAGACCTGCAGAACAGGAATTGGTAATGATAATAAGTTTATTTATAAACAACACAGAGTACGACAAGATAATTTTATATCACTCGACTATACAGTAACAGAATGGAAGAACGAGAAAATTTCTGGAATGAAAGTAGCTAAGGATACAGTAGTAAGCATTCTCTAATAAGCAAAGGATATTACGATTGTACCAAAAACAGATGATCTGCAGCGGTCTACGTATAACTAAAACCGTTCGAAGGAGTACGGCCTAAAAGTGTGACTTCCAAAAACCAAAGTGGTCGTTCTCTGAGTTAAAAATGCAATACAGTTAGGGACACCATTATTGAAAACGTATTACAGTATTTCTTCTTAGGGGCTTACGTATGTTATGACGAGGACAGACATGTAGAAATAACGTACAATGTTTCGCGCGTATGTATGGGATCATAAACAGAACAATGAATAAAAAGAGGACGGTGGATACAAGTCAAAGATTTGTGAAACTGTGGCGGTAACGATTCTGATATAAGGAATTATAGGTGCGTTTCCTTACAGGCGGACTTGAATAATATCAGTATAAAGAAAATGAGATTTCTTAGCAGAGTACAAAGATGCTCTAAGCTGGTTACGTTGTATAATCGTGCTACAAGAACAGAACTAACTCTTATTAAAATTAAAATATAAATAGAATAAAGTATAATACAAACAGAGTAAACTAGAGAAGACTTCCTAAACAAGCATTAGAGAAAGGCAAAGATACGCCATAAGACCATGGAAACGAATAGTACAGCTCTCAGGACAAATCTGTGATAGGTGTTTTGAATACATGTTAAAGTGAACAGAAAAGAAAACATCTTTTTACAACTTGTCATCTGCAAGAAAGAAACTTCCTCATCCATTTATTTATTTTTTTTTTTGGGGGGGGGGGGGGGGGGGAGATCGCTTCCAATTGGCCACATGATTTCGAGTGACACAGTTGTAATGGATTATGCACAGTACATATCATCCACATTGAAGACAGTAAGTAGTCTGAAAGATGGTCTGAGCGGGCTGAATACGTGCCGACAAGCAATAGTTACATGCACAAGCAAGCAGAAACGACCTGTAACTATCAAGTAATGTCTGGAGAGAGAGAGAGAAAAACCATCAGGCTTGTAGAAAGCGATCTTTTGAACCTGAAACAAAAAATGGCGAAGAATAATTTTGTTGTTGTAGGTGGAAAGCTGTAGAAGTGTAGTGCTTTACGATGTATGGTCCTATTGTATAGCGCATGGTGATGTCTTCCTACGATCTCTGAACTAACTTCTTGTTGTTTTCGTAGTCTTCAGTCCAAAGACTGTCTTGACGCAGTTCTCCGTGATAGTCTATCCTATGCAAGCGTCTTCATCGCATAATTACTGCAGCATAAATCCTTCTGAATCCGCTTACTGTCTTCAAGCCTTTGACTCCTCCTACAATTTTTATTCCCCACACTTACTTCCATTACGAAATTAACATTTCCTTGCTGCCCCAAGTTGTGTCCTATCAGGCGATACCATATTTTTGTCAAGTTATGTCATGAATTTCTTTTATCTTCAGTTCGATTCAGTACCTTCTTATTTGTTACATCATCTACCCAACAAATATTCAGCATTCTTCTACAGCACCAGATTTCAAAAGCTCATATTCTCTTCTTGTCTGAATTGCCTATCGTCAATGTTTCACGTCCGTATAACGATACACTGGAGGCAAATGCCTTCAGAAAATACTTCGTAACATTTCTATTTGTATTATATTTCAATAAATTTCTTTTTTTCTGAAATGATTTTCTTGCTTCAGCCAGTCTGCATTTTATATAATCTCTACTTTAGCTATCTTCAGTTATTTTGCTTCTCGCGTAGCAAGATTCATTGACTATTTTTAGTGTCTGATTTCCTAATCTAACTCCCTCAGTTCGCCTGTTTTTATTAGACTGCATTTCAGTAGCCTTGTTTTACTTTTGTTGATGTTCTTTCCAAAGACAGTGTCCATTCCTTCTATCTGATCTTCTAATTACTTTGCCGTCTCTGCAGAATTGCAGTGTCATGGATTTCAGTCCCCTCTCTAAACTCCTCCTTTGTTTCCTATAGACAACTTCATCTCACTTCCTTCTCAACCACTGCATCCCATTCATGCCCTTCGAGTGTTATAAACGCAATCTGGTTTCTGTACAAGTTGTACATAACCTTTCGCTCCCTGTATTTTATCCCTGCTGCCTTCCCAATTTCAAAGAGTTTAATCTAGTCCTCATTGTCAAAAGTTTTCTCTAAACCTACAAATGTTATAAACATAGTTTGCCTTCCTCTGGCGGCAGCGGTAGCCGAGCGGTTCTATACGCTTCAGTATGGAACCGCGCGACTGGTACGGTCGCAGGTTCGAATCCTGCCTCGAGCATGGATGTGTGTGATGTCTTTAGGTTTAAGTAGTTCTAAGTTCTAGGGGACTGATGACCTCAGATGTTAAGTCCCATAGTGCTCAGAGCCATTTGAACCTTTTTTTTTTGCCTTCCTCTAACCTGTCTTCTAAGGCAAGTCGTAGGATCATTACTGCCTAACGTGTCCCCACATTTCCCCAGAACTCCAACTGATCCTTACCAAGATCGGCCTCTCCCTTCTTTTCCAATACTCTGTAAATAATTCGTATCAATATTTTGCAACCAAGGCTTATTAAACTGATGGTTCGGCAGTATTCATACCAGTCAGCAGCTGCCTTATTTGAAATTGGAATTATTACATTCTTCTCGAATGTCTGTGGCTATTTCGTCTGCTCAAAATGTGTGTGAATTCATAAGGGCCCAAACTGCTGAGGTCATCGGTCCCTAGACTTACACATTACTCAAACTAACTTATGTTAAGAACAACACACACACCCATGCCCGAGGGAGGACTCGAACCGCCGGCGGGAGGGGCCGCGCAATCCGTGACACGGTGCCTCAAACCGCGCGGACACTATGCGCGGCATTTCGTCTGTATCACGTATCTTGCACACAGGTGAAATAATTTTGTATTGGCTGTCTCTCTCGATAATTCTGACGGAAAAGGTCTACTCAAGCGGCTCTGTTTTCACTTATTTCTTTCAGTGCTCTGAGAAATTTTTCTCTTAGTATCGTATCTCCCATATCATATTCATCTAAGTCCTCTTCCATTTCTATAATACGGTCTTCAAGTTCACCTCCATTGTATAGAGCCTTTATATACTCATTCCATCTGCTTGTTTGCTTAGGATTGATTTTCCATCTGAGCTCCTGATTTACTTCTCTTTCCTCAAGAGGCCTCTTTAATTTTCCTGTAGGCGCCATTTATTTTACCTCTAATGTGATATGTTTAGAACTACTTACATTTATCCTCTAGGCCTTCCTGATTAGCCCTTTTGCACTTTTTGTCACTATCATTTTTAGATATTTACATTCTCTTTCGCCTACTTCATTTGCTGCGTTTTATACATTCTCCTTTCATCATTTAAATTCAATATCTCCTGTGTTATCCAGGGATTTTTACCTGTTTGATACTCTGCTGACTTCGTTATTTAATTCGTCAAAGCTACCCAATCGTCTTCAGTTGTATTCCTTTTTCCCGTTCTTCAATTTTTGCCTAATGCTCCTCCTGAAACTCTCAGCAATCTCTGGTTCTTTCAACTTGTCCAGGTCCCATCTCCTTAATTTCCTACCTTTTTGGAATTTCTTCAGTTTTAATCTACAGTTCTTAACCACTAGATCGTGGCCACAGTCCACATCTGTGCCTGGAATTGTCTTAAAACCCGAAGTCGGATTCCAAAATCCCAATCTTACATTTATGTAATAAATCTGAAACCTACCTGTATCTCCAGGCCTCTTCCACGCATACAACGTCCTTTCCTGATTCTTAAACCAAGTGCTAGCGATGATTAAATTATGCTCAGTCCAAAATTCTGCCAGGTGGCTCTTTCTTTCACTCCTTTCGCCAGTCCGTGTTGTTCTACTATTTCGCCTCCCCTTCCTTTCACTACTACCAAACTGCAATCCGTATCAGCGACCTCAGTAGTCATTAGACGTCGTGAGAGAGCAGAACGGGGCGTTCCGCGGAACTCACTGTTTCTAACCTGGATAGGTGATTGGGTGTCGCTTGTGTCATACGTCTGTAGGCGAGATTTCCACACTCCTAAACATCCCTAGATCAACTGTTTCCGATGTGATAGTGAAGTGAAAACGTGAAGGGAGACGTGTAGCACAAAAGCGTAGAGGCCGGCCTCGTCTGTTGACTGACAGAGACCGCTGACAGTTAAAGACGGTCGCAATGTGTAATAGGCAGACATCTATCCAGAGCATGACACAGGAATTCCAAACTGCATCAGGATCCACCGCAAGTACTTTGAAAGTTAGGCAGGAGGTGAGAAAACTTGGATTTCATGGTCGAGCGGCTGCTCACAAGCCACACATCACGCCGGTAAATGCCAAACGACGTCTCTCTTGAAGTAAGGAGCGTATACATTGTACGACTGAACAGTGGAAAAACGTTGTGTCGAGTGATGAAGCACGGTACACAATGTGGCGATCCGATGGCAGGGTGTGGGTATGGCGAATGCCCGGTGAACGTCATCTGCCAGCGTGTGTAGTGCCATCAGTAAAATTCGGAGGCGGTAGTGTTATGGTGTGGTCGTGTTTTTCGTGGAGGGGGCTTGCACGTGGTCTTGTTTTGCGTCACACTATCACCGCACAGGCCTACATTGACATTTTAAGCACCTTCTTGTTTCCCGCCGCTGAAGAGCACTTCGGAGGTGGTGGTCGCATCTTCCCACAGGATCGAGCACCTGTTCACAATGCGGAATCGTGACGCGACAATAACATACTTATAATGGACCGGCCTGCACAGAGTCCTAACTTGAATCCTATAGAACACATTTGGGATGTTATGGAACGCCGACTTCGTACCAGACCTGACCGACCGACATCGACACCTCTCCTCAGTGCTCCACTCCGCGAAGAATGGGCTGCCATTCCCCAAGAAAGCTTCCAGCACCTTACTGAACGTATGCCAGTGAGAGTGGAAGCTGTCATCAAGGCAAAGGGTGGGCCAACACCATATTGAATTCCAGCATTACCGACAGAGGGTGCCACGAACTATTAAGTCATTTTCAGCTTGGTGTCCGGGTACTTTTGATCGCATAATGCAACTAAGTTTGCCGGCCGGTGTGGCCATGCGGTTCTCGGCGCTTCAGTCTGGGACCGCGTGACCGCTAGGGTCGCAGGTTCTAATCTTGCCTCGGTCATGGATGTATGTGATGTCCTTAGGTTAGTTAGGTTTAAGTAGTTATAAGTTCTAGGGGACTGATGACCACAGATGTTAAGTCCCCTAGTTCTCAGAGCCATTTGAACCATTTTTTGTAACTAAGTTTTTGTGGAACCCTCAGTGCGCGAATCCTACACGCAATATCCACATTTTTTTAGTGAATGTCAACACTATCTGAGGTTTTGTATTTCCACATCCAATAAAATTTCACACAGTGATTTGTATCCTTGGCAGATAAACCTGAGGATGCGTCTATAACGACGCGAAACCGGTTGTTGCCAATAAAGCACCTTCATAGAGCTATGCTTTTGAAAACACATAATCTGTCTTTACTTTTTAACTGTTAAAATTTTTGGTAATAATTTAAATAGTTATTGAGCGTTGACCGTTTTATTGTTATTCACACTGTCTCTGAGATGATGTTAACATCGGTAGAAAGTTATTTTTAGTTAACACATTTTGGGTAGTGGGGCGATCACTCTGTTGTAGAAATAATTAAAAAGCCAAGATCGCTTACATACTGTTTACTGGATAGCCGGTTTCAATACACTAAAGGAGCCATGTCCGGTGATGGGACCTTTAATGTGCTGAAACCGGTTATCCAGTAAACAGTTTGTAAGCGATCTTGGCTTTTTAATTATTTCTACAAAGTTATTCGTATTGAAATACGTCACTGATAGTCGTACAGTAGGTAGAGTCACAATAGAGGGGAACCTGTAGAGAGGGCAGACTATCCCACGGTTCCGGAAGAGGGGCAGCAGCCATTCCAATAGTGTCAAGGATACTAGACTGGAAAACTGATCTGGCACTGTAATATTTGCCAACATGACTTTCTATGCTGGTACTGCTAACGGCTAAAATAAAGAGGAAGTCACATTATTTTTCCCGACAGCATGTAGCTCTACCGTAAGACTTAATGATGATGACTTCCAGTATTCTGGAGGTTGAACAGTCCCCACTTCCATCTCTGGCCGGGTACTACTCAGGGGAATATCGTCTTCTGGCAAAACAAAACTGGCTTTTTACGAATCGGAGCGAAGGATGCTAGGTCCCTTCATGGGGTAGGTAGACTATTTTTCTGAGTAATCTGTCATGTGACTGGTTTCATGCAGCCCACCACGAATTCCTTTTCATTCCAGAGTAGCACTTGCAACCTAGAGCTTCAGTTATTTGCTGAAATTATCCCTATCTCAGTATTATTCTACAATTTTTGTTCTCTACAGCTCCCTCTAGAACCACGAAAATTATTCCTATTAACTGATGTCCTATCAACGGTCCCTTCTTCTTGGAAGTGTTTATATATATTGCTTTCCTCGTCGATTCTGCAGAGAACGTCCTCATTCCTTGCCTTATCAGTGCAAATAATTTACAGAATTGTTCTGCAGCACCACATCTCGTAAGGTAGCATCTCATGAGTAGGACAGAGAATTTAAAAAGAGAAATAGATAGGTTACAGTTGTATGCAGTGGGAATTGGTGAACTGTTGTGGCACGACGGACAGACTTCTGAGTAGGTGAGTACACGCCTATAAAACAAGACAGGAAACTTGCAGGAGTAGGATTAATAATGAATGGGAGAATACACTGAGGTGACAAAAGTCACGTGATAGCGATGTGCACGTATACAGACGGTGGCAGTATCACTTACACGAGGTTTAAAAGGGCACTGCACTGGCGGCGCTGTCGTTTGTACTCAGGTGATCCATGTGGAAGGTTTTCGACTTGCCGGCACTGGTGGCCGTGCGGTTCTAGGCGCTACAGTCTGGATCCGCGCGACCGCTACGGTCGCAGGTTGGAATCCTGCCTCGGGCAGGATTATAGCCGCACGACAGGAATTAACCATCTTTGGACGCGGAATGTTTGTTGCAGCTAGACGCATGGGACATACCATTTCGGAAATCGTTAGAAAATTCAATATTTCACCATCCTAAGTATCAAGAATGTGACGAGAAAACCAAATTTAAGCCATTGCCTCTCACCACGGACAACGCAGTGGCCGATGACATTCACTTAACGGCGAGAGCAGCGGCATTTGTATAGGGTTATGAGTGCTAACAAACAAGGAACACTGCGTGAAATAACTGCAGAAATCTACGACGCCAGTGCCTTCGCTAACAGCAAGTGACCAATATTGGTTGTACTCTAAATGACTGGAAAACCGTGGCTTGGTCATGTGAGTTCCGAATTCAGTTCCTAAGAGCTGGTGGTAGAGTTCGAGTGTGGTGCAGATCCTACGACGCCATGGACCCCAGTTGTGAGTGAGACACGGCATTGTGCAATATGGTAGTGGCGTCTTCATAATGGTGCACGCTGGACCATTTGCAACCATTCGTGGACTTCATGTTTCCAAACAACGATGGAATTTTTGTGGATGACAATGCGTCGTTTCACCGGGCCGCAGTTGTTCGCTGTTGGTTTGAAGAACATTCACGACAATTGGAGTGAATGATTTGGCCACTCAGATCACCTTACAGAATGCCATCGAATGCACATGCGACACAATCGACAGGTCAGTCTGTGTACAAGATCCTGCACCCGCAACATTATCGTAGTTATGGGCGGCTGTAGGGGCAGCGTGGCTCAGTACTGCAGGGGACTTCGAACGACTTGTTGAGTCCGTGCCATGTAGAGTTGCTGCAAAAGGAGGTCCGACGCGATGGGAGAGGGTAATCCAAGATTTGTATCACCTCACTGTAAGTCGTCGAGTTAGTATTGCCTCATTTGCTCCAATAATTTTCCGGAACTCAAACTGATTTTCTACGAGATCGATTCTCTTGAAAATAATTCATGTGAGATTGTTAATATATTTTTAAATAAGCAGTGGACAGTGATAGAGCTATGGCTCCCTGTTCCCTACACTAATCTATTTAGGCTTACATCTGTTCTCTGCTTATTTCTTCTAGACGGAAAAACGCAGTTTTCTGTTTTTACATTTACGAAAGTTACTGCTGGTCGGGCATTCCCGTAATTCCACTATGTTCCAGTTTACGCAAGGCTATAGCGTCATCCACTAGATCAAATGCTTTTCATTAATCCACAAAAGTTATTTATCGCTTTAAACTTCTCATTTAGTCATACAAAAGACCCATACACAAAAAATAGGCTACAATTCGAGCTGACGACCTTGCCTGGAAATAAAACTGCCATTCTGACAAAAATTCTGTGTGATGACATGTGGTTACACTCATAGGCTTGATCTGATTTGAAACATGTCTTTAGTCTATCGGTCTAAATTTTAGCCTTGTTCGCTAGATGCTAGATTTGACTCTGAACACCTGTTACACCGTCTCTCTTATCGGCAGCAGGCGGTGTTTACGAGCAGTTTTGATAAGAGTCGAGTGCCTGTGGGCGAGCGTGGGCTGGCGTAGGCAGACATCCCGTCTGATTGGATCGTTGGCTCATGACAGGGTCTCTGTGACTGCATGTTCGTTTAGTCGATCTTAATGTTTTTGGATACATATGTCACCGGCCGTTCTAGTAACGACTGATACTGGGTTTCAATTTCCTGCCAAAATCTACAGAAAAAAGGCTGCGTTTTACGGGAGAAATCATCGAAGGTCGAAGAGGGTACTGTTTTCTTGTGTACTCTAAAAATCAAGCGTTTAGATATTACTTACTTACATTTTGATAAAATTTACCTATATTTCGATAGCAAAAAGGAGAAGTGGCACGCAATCGCGTTGGCCATTCCGAAAATAATGCCTCCTGTTTCTCTTTGTTGACTCTCATTATCCGAGCCCCATTTTATTGGAGCAGTATTAATTATCCAGTCTTCTCGATAATTCATTGTTGATTTCGTTGTCCTTCGACAGACAGACAGCAGCAACAGGGTAGCGCTCCTCGTGGTCTCTAACATCGACCTGCATTTAAAAGAGATTTGTCATTGAATTCCTCACTAACACAATGTGCCAGCTGAAGTCCATCGACACTTGCTGAAGGTGTGTGGAGACGACACAGCAGCCGTAAGCAATGTGGCGTGGGGAGTAAACGCCCTGGTAAATGTGCACGGCACGGCACGCCACACCCTGTTCGTCCCTGGTCAGCTGTGGTCTCTCGTATTGAACTGAGTCTCGATCAACTCATCTGTTGTAATCAGCGGATTCCTACAGAGGAATTGTGTCCATCGCTTGAATCGGTTGAATGTCGGCCGTAACGCCTCAGACAAGATGTCACGCAATTCCTGTTATCGCAAAGTGAGCCCTGAATGGATTCTGCTGGTGCTGACACACGGAGGAAAAATAGTTTTGTACACTTTTCTGTGATAGTTAGGATGTGGTTCTTTTTGATAGCGTGAAGCTTAAGGGAAGCCCGAGGTGGTCAAATACAAAAAAATTCGATTTATTTTGCTACCGAAAATTAATTGGAGCATTCCTCTTTAATGTAAACTTTGAATTATTGTTCTACTCGCCCTAGAAGTGGAGTTATTACCACTTTCCCCCACGCCTGCAGACGAAATGGGCGGCCGCTGAATGCATGTAACGCCCTCTCGTGACTTACTGGCGAACTGCTTGGGATTTTCTCGGCCTGTTACGCATACAGCGCCTTAAGTTACGCATACAGCGAGTGTGCACGGGTTGGCTACAGTGTTTTTCGTGACAAATGAAGCGCTAAGAGCGCGGAACATCGTCTGTTTGCTGTTTACCGTTTCGAATTAGTTCAGTGTTGCGCCTGTTGTTGGTAGTATTATACTTCTTGTGTAAAGCGTTGTTCTGGTTAAGATGCCACGTTTTAGTAACCGTGTATATAAGAAGAGGAAGAACGTAGGGGAAAGAAAATTAACACTAATACCAAGTTGCGATACTACAATTACTGAAACAGTGCGTTCTTCTGCTAAGCAACACATGGCCGGCGAAAGCCCTGTGACATCTTCTAGCAAGAAGCTGACTGGTGGAAGTGACAGATTTCGTGAATATGTTAGTGACAGTGTTGATATTAACGAAGTACTGAATATTGGATTATTATCTTCTGTGCTGAAAGAAAGTGTTCTGTGCAAAATGTGTTCAAGTTTAGAAGTGGGACTAGAGATAACAAAGCACTTGGGTTTAGTTTGTGAGATGAAGATAATCTGTGCATGTTGCAAGTATCAAGTGACTTTCTACAATTCACATGCCAGTCTCTTTGGTGTAAATGGACGATCTAGAGCGTTTGATGTGAATTTTCGACTTGTGTACGGTCTTCGATCCATTGGAAAAGGGTCTTCTGCTGATAAACTGTTTTGTGGTATTATGAACTTGCCATCGCCTCCAAGCAAATTTGGGTACTACTGTGAACTGGTAGGATCCTCTGTTGAAGATGTTGCTTTGAAAACCACGAAGGAAGCAGTGGAGGAATCTGTAGAGATGAACGGTGGTTCTAGGGATTTGGTAGTGGCATTAGATGATTCCTGGCAAAAGAGGGGTCATAAATCCCTGAATGGGATTGTAACTGCTACTTGTGGTGATAGTGCAAAAGTGATAGATGTTGCAATATTATCAAAACATTGTAGGTGCAAAAATAAAATCAAAGGAGAACACAGTGGACCCTGTGAGGCAAATTTTAGTGGATCAAGTGGAGCAATGGAAGTGGATGGAGTGAAACAAATTTTTGAATGTTCAGTTCCCAGATACAACGTTAGGTACAAATACTACCTTGGGGATGGTGACTCCAAAGGTTTCAAGACTATAGAGGAACTGAAACCATATGGAAATGAATTTGTAGTTGAAAAGTTGGAATGCATTGGGCATGTGCAAAAGTGTATGGGTGCACGGCTTCGAAGGCTCAAACAAACTTTGGGTTCAAGTAAGCTCAGTGATGGAAAGACAATAGGAGGGAGAGGCAGGCTTACTGATGAGGTCATTGAACGTCTCCAGAGATACTATGGGTATGCTATAAGGCAAAATACTAGTAATGTTAGTGACATGCGAGAAGCAGTGTGGGCATTGTTCCTTCATACTGTCTCTTCCAATGAATACCCTCAACAGAGCCTGTGCCCAAAAGATTCCTGGTGCAAATATAATGCAAAAAAGGACTATGATCACAAACATGGTTTGACAGCAGCTGTGATAAATGCAATAAAACCAATTTTTCATGACTTAGCACAGCCAGAATTGTTACACAAATGTCTACACAGAGAGACGCAGAATCCTAATGAGAGTGTAAACAATTTGATTTGGAAAGTGATTCCTAAAAGGTTGTTTGTAAGCATAAAACACTGCACTTTGGCATTTATGATGCAATAGAAACCTACAACCAAGGGAACAGTGTGAAGTGTGAAGTTCTGAAGGCATTATGATTTACAGTTGGGGTGAACACTGTACGAGCACTAAGAAATATTGACAGAGAAAGGATAAGAGGAGCAGAAAGAAGAGAAAGGCATATGAAGTATGATGGAACAACAGGCCAGAAAAGAAGACAGAAGAGGAAGCTTTTGGAGGATGAAGAAGAAGACACTGATAGTCCATCCTATAGTGCAGGAATGTATTGAGACACTCTGATAGCCATTTCCTGTAAATAAGAATTTTTCGAATATAAGGAACATTTTCTCAAAATCCACTCAAGCTAGAGAGATGAAATTTTTATACAGCACTCTTAGTGGTCACACTTACATTGTAACACAGCCATTTGGCAATATGTTCAGTAGTTTCATTTTAATTGAATTATAAAGCAATTATTTGTAAAAAAAATTGGGTCATTAATCAAAAAAATAATTGTAAGGAAACTAGAAAAGATACTCCAAAATCCCTCTGTCATAACTGCAATACTAAACCATTCGATATGTAAAAAAAAATTCATATTTTTCTATTTGGTAGTTTATTCACAAATGTTCCTCAAACTTAGTGATTTTAACATGGGCAGCATAGGCACATCCGGCTCCCCTTAAAGCAACTGTAGACCCAGAGTGCTACAAGGCGGCACTGGCTGGGCTGTAAGCCCAAGTTTCTAGAGTCAGGAAAGGCGAGTAAACAAACTTTCACTTGCAACGCGATAACAGCAGGCCCTAGAACAGTTGTGCACTAATGGAACTTATTGCCGAATTTGGATGGGCTGTCCAACCGCATCCTCCATTCATTTCTGATTTAGCGCCTTCAGACTTACATCTCTTTTAGCGCACAGACTACCTAGCCAACATTTTTCTTACACAGATGCTATCGTCGAAGTTGTGAAACAGCACTTACCTGAACTGCTTCAGCCTTTTACGAGCTCAGCAAGAGGCTATTATTCACCGATGACGAAAATTCATTACAAATATTAATGACTTTATGGATAGATGATAGTATATGGCTGACATTTTGCTCTATTTGGCGGTATTGTTGTGCTCCCTGTATCTGTTGTTGCCGTGAAAATAAGTGGGTGGCATTAATTTCGTAATAACGTAGACATTTAACCGACATAGATGGCGCGTTTGTTGAGATACTGCATTGTCAGTAGGAATAAGCAGTGTCGATTCTTTTTCGGCCGTACACATGCAGATTTCCCACGTTTTTCCTAGATAATTTCATTATTCTTCAGTATCTCTCTTTTATGGAGTACTATGCGATGTCCTTCAGACATGCATGCATATCTGAAGTGTCCTTCAGACATGGATGCACAGGCGCTACTGTGATCTACACCTATGTGAAACAGAAGATAAGTGTTCACAATTGGAATACATGTCTTGTACACAGTTTCAGTTTAAGTGAACGCGCCAGATTAGCCGAGAGCGCTAATGCGCTCCTTCCTGGACTCGGGTAGGCGCCGGCCCCAAATCGATTTCGCCCGGATCGATTCCGCCAGTGTGTCAGCCTGACTGGATGTGGCTTTTAGGCGGTTTTCCACATCCCACTAGGTCAATACCGGGCTGTTCTTCACATCTCGCCTCAGTTACACTGCTCACAGACATCTGAACACATTCACACCACTCCATGGATTACGCTAGTCGCAGATAGTTGTTGTACACTGTTTCCGTTCTGGGGCAGGGGGGGGGGGGGGAGGGTGGCGGCAGGAAGGGCATCCAGCCACCCCTTAAACTTACCTTGCCAATTGCCAATTCCGATTGTTCATACTGACACTGCGTAATTACAGGAAAAGGCACAAGCGAAAGAAGTAGTAGTTGCAGTTCAAGTGACTATGAGGATGTTTAATTTCTATAGCTCATACAAGTTTCGTCCTTATCCATCGGAAATATTACTTAATAACTAATGATAACGGTGTTACAGTGGCGTTACATTCTGACTGTTTTGGCGCGTATCTGAGAAATGCCACTGAAAATGCTTATGAATGAAGACTGAGCACAATTGTGCAGTGAAGAACATCTTTTGTAAAGCGAAATATGCAAAAGAAAGACGTATAATCGATAGAAAGACATAGACAACATTCATGATACTCAGTCTCGTTAATCAATTGAACGAAACTGGTAAGACCTATCGAGTAATTGATCTCCTAAAGAACCATGGCGCCTTCATAAGCCCCTTCCTCCAAAATTAATAAACACTGACTGATCGAAAGAATCCGGACATTCCGTTAATACGGGCTGTGTTCAACCTTCGCCTTGATGACCACTTGAACTCTTCTGGGAACGCTTTCGAGGAATTTCTGTGGTGGAAAGGCAACCCATTCCTGCTCAAGAAGCCGGCCGCTGTGGCCGAGCAATTCTAGGAGCTACAGTTTGGAACCGCGCGATCGCTACGGTCGCAGGTTCGAATCCTGCCTCGAGCATGGATGTGTGTCATGTCCTTAGGTTAGTTAGGTTCAAGTAGTTCTAAGTTGTAGAGGACTGATGACCTCAGCAGTTAAGTCCCATAGTGCTCAGAGCCATTTGAACCTGCTCAAGAGCCGACACCAGAGAAGGTTATGATGCTGGACGCTGGGTGTCTGGAGAAAAGTCGACCTTCTAAATCATCTGAAAGATGTTCCACTCTTTTCAGGTCGGAGCTGTGGGAAGGGCAGTACATTCCAGGAACGTTACTGTATACAAACCATTGTCGTACAGATACAGCTTTATGAAAGGGTGCTCTGTCATGCTGATCCTCTACTGTACGCAGTACACAGTGCTGAAGACTGAGCTCATACCCTTCAGCATTTAACTTTTCCTTAAGAGCAATAAGAGGACCTCACCATAACCACGAAAAATACCACCTCCTCTGTAGTTCACAGTACACTAAAAAAAAAAGCGCGGAACGCTATTCAGGCATTCGCCAAATCCTAACCCATCCACTAGACCGACACAGGACGTAGCGTGATTCACCACTCCAAATCACTCTTCCATTCACCAGCTGCCCAGCAGCGTCGCTCTTTACGTCAACTCAGCGTCGCTTAGCACGGACTTCAGAAATGTGTGGCCTATAATGGGCTGTTCGAGCAGAACCCCATTCTTATTAACTCCCTACGCATAAACCGAATGGAATGGCTTGTGGTGTCTGTTGACATGAATCTGATTAATCATGCTTGGGAACAACTGAAACTTTCTCGACGTCGTCATAAGAACTCTTTCCATACACTGGATGACTTCGGAAGCCATCGAGTACTGGTACATTTTTCAGCTGCATCTTGTGGACAACATGTCAAGGACCGTCAAAACATATCACCACGAAGTAACGGGCTATTTAAATTTACTCTGCTGCAGTTTTGAAAGTCAAATAAGGTGTTTAAATAAAGTATTCCATTTATTGAAGGGTGGTAGTATGGGCAAAAACAAGACGAAAATGTCCACTAAGAATGGACTCTAAAATTCGTACCTTAAGAGCTATGAGTACTTGCTAATCTTCGCTACCGTGAAACACATCTCTTCCACTGCAAGCTATTTGCTACAACGAAAGGCCTGGAGAATCCAGTAGACAAATGAGGACATATCCTCATTTATTTTCCATGGATACACAAGAGAGTGAACACCTGTTAGTGTTGCTACAGTAAACTGTATTAACAATTTTGGGTAATTGCAGCATATACGTTAGTGCTAATGGAACAAGGCTTTGTTGCGGTAAGTTTGTGAAACGATTTTACAATGAAGTTTCATCTTTGCACTTACCAGCGTAGTGGAAGCCTATTATTCCACACGGGAAATGGCCGGCATGATCTTCTCTTATAGTCTGTCTAATGGAAGCAACCGTCGAATCCTTATACTAAGTGCTAAAAAATATCCCGAACGCAGGATACAAATTGCACAATTATTCACTCGTCTTCTCCGGGAACTGAGACACTCTGGCTCCGTAACTCCAGCAACGGTGGATCGTGACAGACCTCGCATCAAAAATGGTTCAAATGGCTCTGAGCACTATGGGACTCAACTGCTGTGGTCATTAGTCCCCTAGAACTTAGAAGTACTTAAACCTAAGTGACCTAAGGACATCACACACATCCATGCCCGAGGCAGGATTCGAACCTGCGACCGTAGCAGTCGCTCGGTTCCGGACTGCCCGCCTAGAGCCGCGAGACCACCGCGGCCGGCAGACCTAGCATCATTCCTACTCCTGTTGTGGAGCAACAATTATCACAATGATTGGAAGAAGGTCCCGGAACTAGCGACGTACTATCGGGGTCGGGGTTAGTCATCCTCAACTCCGGGCGATCCTGCTCGACCAATTGCTACACAGATATCACGAACAGCGTGTCCCAGCCCTTAGGCCGCAAAATCAGCCTGAGACAATGCGGTTTTGTCAATGGCAAAGAACTGGTGAAACTCCACTTTCCACAACAGAAATACTGTTCACGGACAAGCCTGGTCCCACGGGAGACGGGACTGTCAATTTTCATAACCACCATGTGTGGCCTGGTGCAAACTCTCACGCAGTTGGAGCCGCAAGGCATTAGTGCCAGTCTTCAGTTCATGTGTTCGCATGAATTACTCGCAACATATTAATAGGATCTTACGTACTACAAAAGAGGCTGATTAGTGGCAAGTTGTCGTCGGTTTCTGTCAAACGACTTTCCCGTTTTGCTACAGGGCGCACAATTCCAGCAACGGTTGTAAATGTGGTTCATGCGAGATGGGGCACCAGCCCATTTTCTCCTAAATGTCAGAACACCTCACACAGACATGTATTGGATTGGTCAGGAAGGTTAAGTACGTTGGCAACCTCGTTCTACCCAACTTAATCGTTTCAATATTTAGTTGTGGGGACACTCTATCTTTGCCACACGCAAGCCCGATTAACGATGTACGGACACTGCAGGAACGTGTTGCCATGCCTGCCAGCGCATCCGTGACCGAGATGGAGCTTTTAACTGCGTGCGCGATTCCCTAAACTGTCGGATTGGAACATGCCTTTCGATGAATGGACACCATCTTGCGCACCTGCTTTAACGATGGCTCACAAGTGCAGGTCGTATGTGATAGTAAGCAGATTCCATTAGAAGCTCTGATGCTTCACAGTAACAGAGCAATGTATTCTGATTTGTTTACTATTTGTTTACTGGAATCTGTAGACTATTCGTAATAGCAAAGAACTTGCGGTAGAAGAGGCGTTTTTATTAGTAGCGAAAATGGACAAGTATTCACAGCTCATAAGACACATATGTTAGAGCTCATGTTTAGAGGAAATTCTCTTTTTGTTTTGGATCACACCTCAAAATGTGGAATACTTTTTTTCAACGGACCATATACATATTTTCTGTTATAACTTAGGACATAAAACGAACATTTAAGTAGTGCGTAGGCGTTAAAAAAAGTTGAGATATGAAGAAGCTCTTGACGTGGTTGACCAGTGAAGAAAATGTTGGGGTCGCTTCACGTGAATTTATAGGATTTCCAAATCTGCAGACAAAGCTGAATTTGTGCCTGTAGGCCAACATCTCAAAGGAATTTCGTGTTTCTGTTGTTTCTCAGTATAAGGCGCTAGCTTCCACATGATAGGTAAAAACTGCAAAGACGTGAATTTTAGGCAACCATTCCTGTGTGTACAAACTATTTGTATTACGAAGATCTTTAATGCAGTACCATCTGAAGTGATATGAAATAAAATGATGGTATGGCATTGTTGGCCAGGACGTCCCAGTCGGCTTTGGCCACCAAGTGCAAGTCTTATTTCATTCGACGCCACATTGGGCGACTGGC
Organism: Schistocerca gregaria; assembly: GCF_023897955.1. Classification (NCBI taxonomy): domain Eukaryota; kingdom Metazoa; phylum Arthropoda; class Insecta; order Orthoptera; family Acrididae; genus Schistocerca; species Schistocerca gregaria. Next base: position 671,062,146 of record NC_064924.1, on the reverse strand, counting down.
GGCCGATGATGAAGATCAAATGATGAGAACAATACAACACCCAGTCCCCGGCCGGGATCGAACCCGGGACCAGTGCATGGGAGGCAAGCACGTTACCACCCAGAAAAGCAGGCGGACATCTGATGTGATACTATGAAGACTACGACTCTCTGTAACTCAGTGCATGCTGCCTTCAGCGTCTTACGAGTTTAGCTGTTTAACTGAACAGGCTGCTTCAGTCTTCAGAATCCATCGTTCTGGTCTTGTTTCAACCTACGAGGTACTAAAGTGAATAGGAAAAAGGTTAAAACGGAAATATTAAGAACTGGATATTTTGATACAAAAAGGCTTCGCAGCTAATATTTATAAGTAATAATTAGACTAGGTGATAAAAAAAAGATTCTCATGGCTTAGGAATTTAAAAACTTGATACCGTAATTCACCAAATCACCATCTACGAACGGTGATAGAGAAAGATAAACCTACCACGTGAGTTGCCAGTATCCGATAAGACTCCATAGTTAATAAAATGAATAGGTGGAAGAAAATATGGCTGTTTTAGTTTTTTCAATGCATTGCGAGTTCATTCTTCTTCACGGTAAATCTGTACCGCTCCTTTCCGATTTCCAGCATCCGTTCGTATCAGAAGCTCTAACTCCCGATAAGTTTTCGTAGACTTCGTTCTTTCATAGATTCCCTATTGTTAAATAAATTACGTTTACCTTTTTTTTATTTCATTCTTCGATTCATGTGATTTCTCCCTCCCGTATCTAATTCTATAGTTATTTATGTAATGAATTTTTATGGTTGTCTTGACTTGATTTGGCTTTTGGTTGTCGGAATGATCCGGTTTCGTTTGAATCTGTTTTGTAGATTTCTCACAGCTCTTAGTTAACTATTTAATGTTATGGTTTCGGAATACATTGCAAAATGTTACACGCGTTAAAGTCACACAAAACTAGAATATCCTTAATTTTGTACCAACTACAACAAATCTTAATGGATACCAAATGAATGATAATGTAATTAAATCTGAATTGTCTTTGCAAAAAATTAAATCTACACAGAACACTCACGTAAGTGGTTAGTGTAGAGCCGGCCGCGGTGGTCTCGCGGTTCTAGGCGCGCAGTCCGGAACCGTGCGACTGCTACGGTCGCAGGTTCGAATCCTGCCTCGGGCATGGATGTGTGTGATGTCCTTAGGTTAGTTAGGTTTAAGTTGTTCTAAGTTCTAGGGGACTAATGACCACCGCAGTTGAGTCCCATAGTGCTCAGAGCCATTTGAACCATTTTTTGTTAGTGTAGATGTCATTATGATGGTGACGAAGTAACTGTTTGCGCTCGAAGGTAGACGAATTTCGCTATGCGCTGGGGAGTCTTGGAAGTTGCCGCCGAGAATATATGATCTTGGGTGCTGCGATGGATTCGTGAAGGTATAGCAACCAGCCCAGAAATACAATCAGCGCTAAAATCGACAAAGTGCACTTATCGTATAAGATGAATCACACATGTCATTTCTAAGTAGATCAAGATATCGAAGCCAAGTTTACGGTAAAATGTAGTCGGCAGAGGGGCTCGTAATTTTGTTGTTCAGATAATATTTTAAACTCTTGTATCAAGTGAGATACTGAACTGTATATTTTAACGGTAATTTTTAAGCTATCGAAGACTTGTATAATGGTGTAACGTTCGTTTATAATGGCGCTGACAGTATTCGAAAAAGTATCGGAGAAATGTGCTATAGTTGAAAGGCAAAGCTGCCTGCACTCTGTTATTGCTGTCAACTCCGCGAACATTAATAAAATGGACGAACCGCAGGGACGGTTTCCTGACTGGAAATTAAGGGAAAGAGGTCTTATGAACATTTGTCCGGAAATGAACGGTGTGCGTGTAAGGACAAGAAGTCGTCCCGGAACACAGTACGGAGCTGCATCCCAGGTACGTCACAACAGGTGTTCAAAGTGGCCTCCTTCGAATGCAATGCATACGTTCAAACGCCGCAACATGGATAGACATGCTCTTTCGCGAGTTCCGATCTCTCTTCGAAAAGCGTCACTGGCGCGGTAAACGCGCTGTTGATGGGTGTGTACATCAGGAACTCGTTCAGCATTCACAACGCTTTTCAGACGCTCCCTGAGGTAAAAATGCAGGGGGTTAGTCCTGTGAACTAGCAGGCCACGCTAGAGGACCTCCGCGTCCTGTCTAACGTCCGGAGGAGACGATGTTGCCGCGTCGCCGAACTGTAATGCGGAAGTAGAGTGCCGCTCCGTCACGCAGAAACCACATAACCTGCCGTTTTGCCAGAGGCAAGCAGCCCAGCCAGCATATTCCGCAGTAAGTCCAGGTACGTCGCTGCATCGAAGTATTGTGCAATAATAACCGCTTGAAGCATGCAGTCGCCAAGAATCCCTGCCCACACATTGATGCTCAACTGATGCTGATGAGATGCCTCAAACATTCCTTAAGAATTGTTTGTAGTGCATGCGTGACGATTATGCGTACTGATGATGCGGGTTCTGACAAAGGTTGCTTCGTCAGTAAAGAAGTCTGATGACAGAAATCCGATAACTGTGTTCGTCTGCTGCAAAAACCATTGACAGAATCCTTCCCGTAGAGAGAAATCCGTTCCTAATAATCCTTGCACTCGTTTCAGGTGACAGGGATAATAGTGGCTGTCATGCAGGATACACGTAGAAGTACACTGGCCTCCGGGCCACTCGCCTGAAGATTGTTCTAGGGTACGCCTCGATAGCTGGCAGAACCCGGTCCTGCAAATCTGATGTATGCGCAGTGCCGCCTCCGTGGAGGTTTGTGTGTCTGAAAGGACCCCTGATGACACAAACGCCCAAAAAGGGCTTGAAACGTTGAGTGACACGGTTGGTGTCTCAGGGTATAGCCGTGCTGTCTGTCGACTGTGTCCACCCCTTACACCACCTCGGCTTGCTCCCGACACGAACACCGGACCATTCTGGTGCTCCCAGTACGCTGCGTCAGTCTCAGACAGTCTGCAGTACACAAGAAACACTCGGCACGCGGTAGTCAGCGACATCTACCGGACCAACGATGCATTTGCGGACACATGTTCATAGCACCTTTTTTTCTTCTATTTCTAGTCACGAATGCGTTCCTGCAGTTTGTGGATGTTATTAACGTTCAGGATATATACTATAAGAAGATAGATCTAGTCTACTAAGATGAAACTCTTTCCTCGTGATCCTACTTTATACGTCATAGATACAGGGTTAGCTAAGATGGTAGTATATAGATTTCTGGTTTATCTGAAGGAACTTAAGAAAATTGTTTCAAGTGTGTGTATGTACTCATGTTCAAGTAAACAGCTTTTGTGGGAGTAAGTAGACAGTCGAAAGGCTCGGAGCCTGGCCTGTGAGCCGTTCATGGCGGTATTTACACCGCAACAGCTGATTCTAGCCGCATAGCTTTTTTTAGCTCATTTCTCGAACATTTTTTTGCCAAACGTTTCGACATCAAACCGAATGAGATGAAGCTCTGGTTAGCACGCTGGACTCAAGTTCGGGAGGACGAGGGTTCAAATCCACGTCCGGCCCTCGAGATTTAGATTTTATTTCCCTAAAGAGCTCGAGGCAAATGCCGCGAATGTTCGTTTGAAAGGGCATGGCCGATTTCTTTCCCCATTCTTCCTGAATCCGGACTTCTGTTACGTATCTGAAGACCTCGTCGTCAAAGGGGCGTTGAACACTAATTTTCCTTCCTTCCGTTGTCTCTTCGACGCTAAGAATAAAAAGCGTTATCTTACTATCCCTGATTACAAAAGCTTTATAATACCATTAAAAAAGTACATCGTTGCATTAAAAAAACTTATTTTCTCTCCATATGTCGATTGATACTAGAGTTATGAGCATTTCCGATACAACAAAAATACGTGCCCCTCCTCCACCAAAATTTGCCGTAAAACTTCGTTTCAGTACCTCGAACCATTCACGAAACTAAAGAGGTTCTCGTTTTAGGTAATCCACACTGTAGAAATACAAGAGACCTGTTACAATGCCCCTCATCAATAACGGAGGAAAAATACAACATATCGCCATTGCAAGCAGATATGTCAAATTTACAGCGGTGTTTGCATAAAGTACTCACTGGGAGTGACCCAATTTCTTATCATTTCTGCAACACTGATTATTGTTACTGAACAATTTTGAATCAAATAAGCCGTTGCGTACAGCTTTGTTCAAACATTAATGATGCTGTGGTAAAGAGCATAACTATTGCATTACTTTTCTAAATTTTAGATCATTGCGTTATCATGACTATTACTAATGTGCTGCAAGGACTAATTAGGGAGAAATTGCTCCATGATTGGCCTAAACATACAGTATTGACTGTAACACTGTGCCAGTTTGATCTGAAATAATAATAGCTGTGGTCGTTGTCGTATTCGGTAAAGAAAATTGATGCCATTCAACAAAAGAACTTGGCTTTACCAGCTGAGCAAGTAATTTCTGACTTCGCCTGTCGTGAAACGCATGAAATGTACTCATAGTTGCGAACATTGACCACCTCCGGCTATATAATGGAAGCGGACCGGGGCTCGAACTCAGATTTCCTGCTAAAGTGTACAGCACAGGGATGACTCGTGGACGACGATATATGGAAGTTGGAGTGTGGCCGCGGTCGTGGTCGTGGCCGTGGTCGTGGTCGGTTAGCTGAATCGGTTAAGGCGACTGCTCACGTGAAGCGAGAAACCCGAGTCCGAATTCCAATTCCGTCCGACACACATTTTCATTGTCGTCACACCATTATATAGCCGGAGGTAGCTCGTATTCGCAACTGTCATTACATTCACGTCTTTCATAGCAGCTGTAGTGCCCGTTCCTTCAGACGCGCATGCATCCCACTTCTTCACAACGAAGATGCTGAGACATCGTATTGTAGAGCAGTTAGGTTTACGTCACGCGCACGCTCAGGGCTTCTAGACACGTAGCAGCGTCGTAACTGCGATTGTGGTGGCCCCGGGCAAATACTTAAATTGATGACTCATTCACCTACTCCCCTGCACGCCTGCCGCCATCCCACCCCGCTCCATCACTAACTCAACAAAATGTCACCTACACATCGCTTCTGACCACTCTAGCTAGCATGGTGAGATAAAAACAAATTGTAGAGATTCTCAGCTGTTTCGAAGTACAGTGTTGCTTCTTTGTCATCCTCTTAGGCTGTACAACGCCTTTAAGTACTAGATTCGAATTGTGACTCGATTCTTTTATTTTTCCTCACAATTGTGTACGACACTCATTACGGATACTTCTTGATAGCCTTAACCGAAACATTTGATCACATTTTGTCTCTTTCGTTCTGCAGATTCAGTTAACTGATGTTCTAAATTGAGCTTTGACGTAAGAAAAAGAGGTAAATGATCCTCGTATTCGCCGCATAACGTTTTCCAAAACAATCTTCGATTATTTGCATGTAGCTAAAGACTTGTCTTGACTGATCAGCTTCACTCGTTTTTTTCCATTTTTCCTCAACCTTTTGTCTGTTTATTCACTGTGTTTCGTTCAGCCGCCAGCGACTAATCCTCGATCGCATTGCGTAATTACGACCTGGATACACCCTAGGAGAAAAAAAGACGCATCATGAAGGAGTTATGCAAACTGGTCGGTACATTAAGACAACTTCCAAACAACAACACATACAACTTATTAAGACGCGAAGAGACTTTCGAAACTCTGAACAGCTTGGCAAATGAGGTATCACGAAAAGTTCTGACTGCATACCTGAGGGAACCAACCACTGAACGTGTCCTAGTACCCTAAACCTGTACCACCTGTGCGTGGACAGGTCGAGTTTAGTTGGAATCCGCCACGTGCAGGGCTAGGGGGACTGGAGTACACCTGTTCTGAACTAAGACAGCACCGGATTTGACGTAGGTTAGTTACTAGTTAGTAGCATTAGAAGTAGACACTAAATTAGGAACCTGCAGCGACCAGCAATTCTGGCCTGGCCGGGGTCAGGGGCACGCTCGACGGGCAGCGCCTACAGTCGTAGGTTTGTGTCTAGGCCGACGCACCTGTAACGCCGCAGGCAGTTAGCAGTTAACAAGTAGGTAGCAGCGTATAGATTAACAATCGTAATCTGCCTATTAACATGCACTGTGTCGCACTGTCTGTAGCTCATAAATTAATTCTAACGTTGTAGTAACTGTGATAGCTGCTGAAAACATATAACATTGTATTAACATTAGGACCCACTAATCCATAAGTTGGTGCGTTAATTTTATACAACTATTATTTTTCTTATTGAAATAAAGATTTTTTTTTTAAAAACTGGTAACAAACGACGGAATATGAAGACTATAAGCTTCGGCGTCCGATTGAATGAATGTGTAACGCTTCACTCTAATTTGACCGCGCAAATATTACGGATAGTAAACACGGGATATGGCGATACCAGGGCATAAAGTCTTTGCTGAGAATAAATACGACTCTCAGGGGCGTAAACGGTATACGGACATGCCAGAATTTGAGAGGGGATGTGCAGTTGGGCTCAGGGAAGTCAACTGGAGTAACTGGGGAATCCCTCGACATCCGAATAGGAGCGGTGCCACTATTCGTTTGTGTTGGGATGAATGGTGAAACCTGGCCGGACACAGCAACAAGAAGGAAGCAATCGCCCTAGAGAGACGACTGAACAAGCGCACCGAGAAATCGTCAGAGAGACACTAAGAGCCCCGGATTCATCATTGTTATCGATTCGACGTGTAAATGATGCTTAGTTACCACAAGGACCATTATTCGGCGGATCACAGGAAAGGGACTGAGCTCACGGCGCTCTTACGCTAACTACCATTGACTTCTGTACACAAACGAGACCGTTTGCAGTGATGTCGGGCACATTCGACCTGGAATTTCAAGGAGTGCAGTAGAACTGCATTCAGTGACGAGTCCCACGTTGAACTGAGCACGATGACCAGCAGTGATGTGTCTACAGCTGCCCCGAACAGAGGCGGGGTGTTAGCCTCACTTCACCCACCATACGGCTCTACAACCAAGAGAGACGGTTTGGGGCGCCACTTCATTTCCTAGCAGAACCCCTTTGGTTTTCATCCGCGGCATACTCGCTGCGTAATGGTACGTTGACGACGTTCTACGTCCCGCTTTGTTGCCCTTCATGGCAAACCACCATGGACTTACACTCCAGCAAGATAACGCCCGCTCGCACACGGTGAGAGTTTCTACTGTTCTTCTCTGTGCTTCACAAACACTGCCTCGGCCAGCAAGGTCGCCGGATCTCTCCCCATTACAGCCCGTTTGGAGCATTATGTGGAGGGCCCTTCCACCAGCTCGGGATTCTGGCGATCTAACGCGCCCATTGGACAAAATATGGCACGGTATCCCTCAGGAGGAAGTCCAACATTTCTGTCTATCCGAGTAACTGCTTGCGTGAGGGGCAGAGGTGGACCAGAGCCCTGCTAATTTTCTCAGTTTGTTAAGCTCTTTCTCTTTAATAAATCATCTAATTTTTCCTCAAATTTTAATCATTTGATTGTCTGTACGTGTACATAACATCTACCGAATCTCCCCCCCCCCCCCCCCAAAAAAAAAATCTGATAATTCCTTCGTGATGCGTCTTTTCTTTGCTCTTACAGTGTATTATCGCTGGATAGTGCCCTAAATTATGCGGTGATTATTGTCCTCATATCCCCTCAGAGAAAACAACAAATGTCTACATGACGTAGTTTTCAACAATAGGGGCGTCCCTGCAGCGACCGACGCCGTTGCTCAGCATCAATTGAAGACGAGGCGCCTGTCGAGCAACACGGACGTTTCTGTCCCCACTCAGTAGACTCTTAAGAAAACCGCCAAACGCAGCAACATCACGGAGCAATGATAGCTGTCAGAAGATAAGCCGTCAGCCAGCATCTGATTGCTCCCAATCCTCGGCGTCCAAAACACTGGAGTCAAAATGATTGCAGTTTCTGCGGACGCGAAACATAAATTCTCATAAGGATGTATGCTTAACGAATATGGAGACTCAACAGTTATATTCAGGGTAATTTGTTTCTGCAAATCAGTCACCATGCTGTATATCACGGATTCTTTGAGGCTGGCTGTGTTGTTACCACACCAAGGGCTTTTCGTGTTCGTTCCTACAGCCAACGTTCGGCAAGCTGAATATATCACATGGTAACTAGAAAGATAACGTTCTTCATGCACGTAGAAGAATTTTCTTACGTGTTGTAGACGGGTCAGCTTGACTGTCCCTGTGCCTGTGCCCTCGGCATCCCCAATGCCAGGACACAGCTCCCACATGTCTTGTTTACCGTCTCCGTTGTGCTGAACAGGCTCAAGTTGCTGGAGTTGGAGCTGCTAACACGTCGATTGCTCTGACTGCCAACTTTGGCGACCACATCATACTATGTTCCGTTGGCTAACACTATAGTTACGACTACTTAATCCTGTGTTTCAGTTCGAAGATGCGTGATTTATAGCTGATACCACTACTGTATTTGTACTTACTCTATCTCGTACCCACTGGCCGGAGCTGTCATAACAAATAGTTCCGTCGACGACGAGCTCATTTTACGCCGCACGCACGAGCGATGTATCGCTGGCAGTGTCACGAACAGTTATCGCCAGCAGTCGGTCATACACTAACGATTTACCAAGCGATTTCAACCAGTATTTCGAGGATCACTATATCAAGAAATTTTGTTATCGAAAAATTTGAATTACAGTTAACAAAACTGTGTAAGTCGACCGATACTTGTAAAAAAAATGGAGTTGAAAACTTTTAAACCTGTTTTGGAACGTTGTTCGTTGAAAACTAACCTATCCACTAACCAAAGTATTCAGACTTAAATTATCTACTATTTAAATTTAAAAAATCTTATTAATAATGTCAACAATTTCAGCACTATCTTTGATTAGTTCATAATTAGCCTTAAGAATTTCCCATTTCCCTAATTCATATGTGCAGCCTCATTTTTAGTACGTTCCAATTTTTTTTAAACTTGTTACTGAAACGGCTTATTTTTTCTTGTAAATACATGTAGTGATAAAACTCAATACTTGTCATCGGGAGAAATGCCGTTCAAATTCTCATCTGATCACCCAGATTTAGGTTTTCTGTGATTTATCTAAATATGCTGAGGCGAATGCCGGGACGGTTTCTTTGGTTCCTTTGAAAGACTGCAGCCGATTTCTTTCCCTATGGTTTCCGAATGAGAGCTCGCCCATCCCTTATCACAGCGTCACTGACAGAAAAAATCTATATTTTGACTCTTTCATGATTTCCATTAGAACATTACAATTCACTTTTTGTAATGAGGTGTGATCCTATTATCCTCCAAGTCCCTTGATGCTCACCCTCCATTATTTGTTGATTCTATTTGTAGGCCGAGATGTAGGAGCATTTAATTTACACTTGTTAATTTTCTTAGGACAACTCTTCAAAGTAAATATGTCTGTTACAGAATATAGTCTATTTTTCAGTCACGCCAAGTATGCTGTGTAGAACCCTCTAATCTGAATTTCGCAAGTAAATTCTGAATTCCTTAAGTGCGTTATAGCCTTGACCGCAATATACACTTTCCTGTAGACCCTTTCGTTCTACAAAAAAATGGCTATCAGCACTATGGCACTTAACTTCTGAGGTCATCAGTCCCCTAGAACGTAGACCGACTTAAATCTAAGGATATCACACACATCCATGCCCCAAGCAGGATTCGAACCTGCGACCGTAGTGGTCGCGCGGTTCCAGACTGTAGCGCCTAGAACCGCTTTTCCTCGCCGGCTGGCTTTCGTTCCACAGTTCTAGTTAACTGGTATATTTGTCTACTGTAGACTGATCTTCGACGCGCGTAAATCTCTACCTCTGAATGATTTACAAAATCGTTTATTATTTTTTTACACTATTTTAGCACCTGCTGCTTAGATCGCGTAGACTGTATAGTCTGAGCAGATTTTTTTTTTTTTTTAATCTGATTTTTATATTGCAACTTTCAGTGCGACAGAGTCTGCAGTCGCAATGAATTATTTGAATAATTTCGTAATGCCTTCAGCTGCCATTCTCTTTATTTCGTGTACTATTATACACATTTGGCCTTAGGCAATATTCAAGTGTCTAAAGCGGAAGCATTATACATTACATACATGAATTATACTTGTGATTTTGACTTAGGAACAAGTCGTATCTGTAGATGTACTCGGCGCATTATAACTTACTTCACGGATTTTTATTTATAGTATATTATGTCGCATACGTCCTTGCTCCTATGACTGCATGTAATGGTCATAAAATTAATTAGAAAGATTTCTCGCTATTTTAGGAGCGCGTTACATTCGAGCAGTTGTTGCAAAACTCTTATATATAAGGTTGATGTTTTAACGTACTTAACTATATATGCCTTTTTTTCTCAGCTATATTTAATTATCGCTCATCATTGGCGTAAATATGACGTTATGTAATTTCTTTAAAGTAACTTGTAAAAATTTGTTCTGTTATTGTGGGTGCAAGGCATTTTGTTACAAATGTCTTATATATAAAATTGATCATAGTACTCTAATCAACAGTAGTGAATACTTCGAGAATCGAGTAAAAACGGCTTTATGGGTACGTGATCTTTCGTATTATAGTAATATTTATTAATGAGTGTAGCGATGATTTTACATTCCATGGTTCTTTAATGCTTCGTTCTAGAAGTGGTAAAAAGATGTCTAGGAACTTCTCATTTTGTAGGTCTTCTTGCTCATTTAAAACTCTATCTGACTGGACTTTTAGATGGACGTAAATTTCAATTTCCTCCATTACATCCATGAGTTTTCCTTTCTGTAACTTATGTCATATTGAAAGTGATTCATCTATATTAGGTATTTCATGATTGGTGTCTTAAGTGTACAGTAAAGGCGGGTCGGTTATTGTCATTTAGTGTCGTGTGTTATTCAAATCGCCTGCTAACTTTCCTTCTCGTTGCCAAAATTGCTCTAATTTCCGCGGTATGTGTCTCAATAATCGTTGTCGATTGTTAGTGCTCTGCGGCTAGTATATAGTTTTATATTGAGTAATTTGGTCGGAAACGACACCTAGACATGGCCATACAAGAACTTTGTTTTTCTGTTGTTCGTTTGTGTCTTCGGTTGAAGTTATATCATCTGTGGGAATGACATGTGTTTGATTTGTTTTCTTTTTGAATAATGTCCCTAATAAGTTTTTAGGATAAGTTATTTATTACCACGTCATAGAGAAGAACTAGTTCTTTCTCAAATTTTTCTTTTTCCACTGGTTAGTTGATCAGTCTGGTGCATCATACGACGAAAATATATGATCTTCTGTGCTCTCGGAGGGCAAGATTGGTTGTGGATAATTACGTATTTTGTCGCTGGTTTACGAAAAATATTTAATGTTTGTTTGGATTTTTCGTTCGAAATTTTTAAATCCAAAAAGTTTATGCTTTCATTTTTTTTCTCTTTCCATAGTGAAACTAATTTCTGAATGCAAGCTATTGAATTGTAATTGCATAACGTTACCCTCTTCCATTGTGCCACCGAATAGCATTAAAATGTCATCCAAATGTCTATGGCAATAAAGGATTTTTTTGGCTTTTGAGTGAACTACTTAAAAATTTTTTTCCTCTGAAGTGTTAACGAAAATATCAGCTAATGCACCCGCTATGCTTGAGGCCATTGCTACTCCATACTCTTGGAGATAAATTTCGTTTTCACACACTTGTGCTTGACTGATTTTTTTTGTATTTGAGATAATTGTTTTTAATTATTTCTGTAGTCTCTGTTACTGGAATGTTTGTATACATGTTACATATATCGAGTAACAAGAGGGTTACATTTTCTGGTATTTTTATATTTTTAATTTTTTGACAATATCGTAACAACATTTTGCAATATTCTTTCTCATATGTATAATATTCCTTAAGGAGTATATTAAATCTTTTACCGACAGCATATGCTGTGGTATTAACCATGTTAACAATTAGGCAAATCGGGATTTAAGAACTTTCAGCATTGCAGCGCGTCAGCAATCTTAAGTATCGAAATAATTATGAAAAATCCGCCTCGACTGCACAACCTAACTGCTGCTTACCTAGGTTTCAGGGTGGGTAACCACGCCTTCTTCAGAACAAATATAAAACAGCTTGTCTAAATAGGCATAGTCAAAGGCTAAAATCAACACCTTCAACTGCAAGACCCCATAAACAATTTTTACACCATGGAACGACTCACGTCCATCAGTGACCGTATTTTAACTGTAATATAAAATAACCACACGAGTTTTAAAAACCATTAGTATTTTACATCTATGTGTATTTTACAAAATCCTCGTTTATTGTCACCTGTTTTATGTAAAAATCTTCAATGTCGTCGACCTATGTATTTTTTTTACAAAATCATCTGTTGCTGTTGTGATCTTTAGCCCAAATACGGTTGGCTGCAAGTCTCCAAGTTACTCTATCCTCTGCAGCCCTCTTTATCTTCCAATAACTACTGCAACCTACATCCTTCTGACTATGCTTACTCTTGGTCTCCCTCTTCGCTTTTAGCCACAACACTTACCTCCGGTACTGAATTGGTGATCCCTTGATCTGTGAGAGTATGTCCTACCAACCGAATCCTTCTTCTAGTCAAGTTGTGGCACAAATTTCTTTGTTCCTCAGCCCTATTCACTACTTCCTCATTAGTCATATGATCTACCTACCGAATCTTCAGTATTCTTCTGTAGCACCACATTTTAAACGCTTATATTATCTTCTTGTCTACATGTTTTATCGTCCTTGTTTCACTTCCTTACATGGCTGCACTCCACACAAATATTTTCAGAAAAGACTCGATTGACCCTTAAATATATACCTGATGTTAAAAAAATTCTCTTCTACAGGAATGTTTTTCTTACTATCCTCTCTACTTCGGTCATCATCAGTTACTTTGCTGCCCAAATAGCAAAACTCTTCTATTACTTTAAGTGTCTCGTTTTTTAATTTAATTTCATCAGTATCATTTGACATAATTTGACTACTTTCAGTTATCCTCGTTTTGATTTTGTTAATGTTAATTTTATATCCTCCTTCAAGACCCTGTCGATTCCGTTCAACTGCGCTCCCAAGTCCTCCGCTGTCTCAAAAAGAATTACAATGTCATCGGCAAACCTCAAAGTTTTTATCTCTTCTCCTTGGACTTTAATTCCTACTCCAAATTCTTCTTTTGTTTCCTTTACTGCTTACTCAAAGTACAGATTGAATGACGTGCGGGATAGGCTCCAACTGTGCCTCAGTCCCTTCTCAATCACTGCTTCCCTTTCATGGCCCTCGACTCTTAAAATTGCCGTCTGGTTTCTGTACAAGTTGTACATTACCTTTCTCATCCTATGTTTTACCCCTGTTACCCTAAGAATTTGAAAGAGATTATTCCAGTCAACATTGTCAAAAGCTTTCTCGAAGCCTAAAAATGTTATAAATGTAGGTTTGCGTTCTCTTAACCTGTTACTGTCACCTTTTACATATTTTAACCATTTTTAAATATAGTTTTTGTAACCTTTGGCTGTGGTTTTATCCGCTGCCAGCCCGCCCACTTGTAGGGAATTGAAGTAACAGTGAAGGAGCAAAAATCTTTAGTTTCATTTAAAGAAAAATGTGTGAAAGAGAAGTAAGAGTTCTGCTAGAAGTGACAGCAGTGTTACACAAATCCATATAGTATATACGTCTCCGTATGGGAGGGGTACAGCAGAAGTAGTGCAGTCCTCTGGCGAGGAGGGTACTCACCCGCGCCTTGTCCAGCTGGCTCAGCGCCTGCCTCTCCTTCTCCCGCCTCAGCGTTTCCTTCTCTTCGTCCAGCGACAAGTCGGAAGACGGCTGTGAGTAGTTAGATTCTGCTGAGCCCTGGTCAACAGCAACAGACAGCCGCGTCAGTCATCGCGCAAGGCAAGGCACCGCTGCGTCTCCACTCTGCCTGCTGCGTTCCTCTCTGTATGGCTACTGCTGCAGACCGTGTGTGTGTAGAGGGAGAGAGAGAGAGAGAGAGAGAGAGAGAGAGAGAGAGAGAGAGAGAGAGAGAGAGAGACACCCGGTCTTTAATGAAGCCTCAAATAAGGAAATCCAGTGGTATCAAGTCTGTTGAGCGAGGTGGACATTTATTTGGCTCTACAAGGCCAATCTACCGACCCTAGGAAGCTATTATCGAGCAAAACTTCGAACTTACGTGAGGAAATGAGATGGTGCACCGTCTTTCTGGTAGTAAACCATCCAATCTAGGTGATCTTCATCGATATGCAGAATTAAAATGTTTCAAGCATATCCAGACACACAAAACCAGTGACGGTTTTCTCCATGAAAAAGAAATGGCAACACTCTTTCGATTTGCTAGAGCATAGAACATATTAGATGTGGGCTTATCACGAAAGTGTTGCATGCGGATTTTCGCCGCCCCAAATTTACGCCAAACAGTTGTTGGATAGTTCGTGTCATGAAACCAAAACGCACAGCGAGCACGATGTGCACCAGAGATAGTGGCCACTGTAACTGTAAACTACGATGACGCTGCCGATGGAGCAATGGGGCACTGTTATACTGCCTGAGTGGAGCTGGAGGTTTTTTTGCTATAAAATGTCATGTCTACCGATTCTGTAGGTTATCTCAACAACTTTCTATAGCATTTCAAAGTTATGAAGTCCTTTTCGACTCACCCTGTACGTGTGAGGGGGAAGGGATGGGATGGGATGGGATGGGATGGGATGGGATGGGATGGGATGGGATGGGATGGGATGGGATGGAAGGGGAATGGAGGGGGGAGCAGGTGTTAGAGAGTAGGAGAAAGGGAAGTGAGCGAAAGGGATGTAAGTGAGCAGCAGTTTCTCGACATGAAGCCAAAGTGTTCTTATAAGACCTTGTATTAAAATGCAAGCCAGTGGACTAACACCACATTCCTCACCTCAGAAGAAATAAGACCCACATCAGCCCTCAGCGAAGGCAGCAGTGACAGTCTTCTTATACAGACTGGGGTTATCATGATTGGCTCTCATGTATGGGGTACAATGGTTCATAACGATTACTATAACGATGCAATGAACTACGTCACAGAAAAAAAGAGGGCGTATTTTCTGACTATACAACTGAAACATGATTATGTCTGTATTTTATTCCACATATTTCATTTCTAGCTTTCGTAAGCCTTTTTCTTGTTTGTTCTGAAAAATATGGTGATTGGGAAATACTTAGACACTGTGGAAGACGAACTGCGTACATGAAGATTTATATAAGTATCAACGAGCATGAAAACAATATTAAGTATTTAAAAACATAGCTTCGTGATTATGCAATTACGAAGAAAAAATTATGAAATGCAGGGTTTCGTTTTAAGTATTCTTTTCATACGTCGAAAGATATTACAACTGGATAAGTTATGTTTGTGCAGTACAGCTATAGACTTACTCCGAAAGTATTTGTTAACAAAAAGGACGAATGAAGATAGTTTCTCTTCGGGATAATGATGATTTTAAATGTTTTACTTCGAATGTGGACATGTGATGTAAATATATCAGAAATAAGAAAACCTGATACTCTCATTAGATTTAATGAAGGGGGTTGGGTGTTGTACTTCCTGTAATATTACTGCCGCTGATTGTTTAGGAAATCTGAATAATTTAGAAGTGGAACGCAGGAGGCATGTGAATTGAGCGGAGCCGTTACATTAGTCTTTAAATTTATAATCTGTATGTGATCAGGTCAGATACAGTTTTTAGTGCTATTTAAAATAATTTATCACCATGATCAATGCAACGAACATGAAACATGAAGCTATTGATATTATGGCACCAATTACTTTTGTGTTTTAGAGCACCTTTACAATACAGATGTAAGAAAAAAAATTTAAGTTTGCCAAAGCAGAAGCGAACTTTATATTGCGTAATTATTTCTCAACTACGTTCAGTGATTTACTCTCATAAGAAGATGTATGCTGTAGTACTAACTTTAATGTAACAACATTTAACTCTAGCTACCATGAAGCATTTTTGTCACAACTTATTACGTAATTATAGCATATTAGACTACAATTCAATGATATAATTTCAGTTCTATTGCTTTTACAGTTACTACCAGTTACTTATAAGTATTCACCCATATTCGACGAAAAGAAAAGTAAAAAGAAACAAACTTGGGTAGCTACTCCTAGTAATCTATAGCGACATATTACACCATACATTAAGAGGATGAGCGCAGTGACATTATGACAATTTGTAATATGTGTGCGTCCGTACCATGCAGGCAGAAAAATGCAGCCAGCAGCAAATACTCAAGAAGCATCCATCCATAGCAACGAACTAGGTACTCCAACGAAAATAACTGTGCACTCATGTGTGAGCTTCTAATTCAGTGCTTGTGTGAGTGAAGCGGCACTTGAGCCCAAGCAAAACGTGATGCTGAAAGATGTCTTACCAGTGAAGTATAGTTGTACATAAGTTACACGGCACAGCACTAGAGTGCGGCGGCAGAGCATGCAACAGACAGTGGGAAACAGAAAGAAACAAACAGCAATTAACATGAACAAATATGACGGAATCATCTGCAATAGAAAAATACATGAAAAATTAGAGTGAAGGAGGTAATAAAAACATTCCGCATCACCGTGTGCTGTAAACATAAAATGAACCCCACTCCTGGAACACGCGTACAAAGTGGCACTGGTTCAGTATTACCGCAGTTTGACACAGACGCTGTCGCATTACCGAGGAGTGCAGAAAGGAGAAATGCATTCAGTTTAGCTGTCAAAATATTTAATGTTTCCGTCACTAGGGAAACACTCAGACCAGTTAGTTCAGTCCGTCCGATGTATCGACGCTGTCATAGGCATTTAAGGTTCAGATCCAGCAGGGTGAGTTTTTGTTGTCTTCGAATGATGGATATGCAAAAAGAATCGTCCATATAACTATAGTGTTCATTGTAATATGAAATGTACTTTTTTTGCAACTAAAATCAGCAAATCGTGGCGTATTCATTATCGATACAAGCAACAGAAGAGCGTGCATAAATTTATTGCTTGAAAAATGCATGGAACAGAATAAATTTTTGTGCAAGTCACATTAGTGAGCTGAAATGATAAACGGCATTACCCCACTTTAAGAATGATGAAGATTGTGATAGAGTTAATTTTAAGTACATGGAGCGATAAAAAAGTTTCCGCTTGAGGGCGTTACTGCAAAGTAGCGACACTACGATTCACTGATCGTGACCAGGCCAATTATCTCACCAAATAACCGTCAAACGAGAAAACTACACAGAACGAAACTCGTCTAGCTTGAAGGGGGAAACTAGATGGCGCTATGGTTGGCCCGCTAGATGGGTCTGCCGTAGGTCAAACGGATATCAACTGCGTTTTTTTAAACAGGAACCCCCATTTTTCGTTACATATTCGTGTAGTACGTAAAGAAATATGAATGTTTTAGTTGGACCACTTTTTTCGCTTTGTCACAGATGGCACTGTAATAGTTACAAACATGTGGCCTACAATTTTAGACGAACAGTTGGTAATAGGTAGGTTTTTTAAATTAAAATACAGAACGTAGGTACGTTTGAACATTTCATTTCGGTTGTGCCAATGTGATACACGTACCTTTGTGAACTTATAATTTCTGAGACGCATGCTGTTACAGCGTGATTACCTGTAAATACCACATTAATGCAATAACTGCTCAAAATGAAGTCCGTCAACCTCAATGCATTTGGCAATACGTGTAACGACATTCCTCTCAACAGCGAGTAGTTCGCCTTCCGTAACGTTCGCACATGCATTGACAATGTGCTGACACATGTTCTCAGGCGTTGTCGGTACATCACGATAGCAAATATCCTTCAACTTTCCCCACAGAAATAAATCCTGGGACGTCAGATCCGGTGAACGTGCGGGCCATGGTATGATACTTCGACGACCAATCCACCTGTCATGAAATATGCTATTAAATACCGCTTCAACCGCATGCGAGCTATGTGCCGGACATCCATCATGTTGGAGGTACATCGCCACTCTGTCATGCAGTGAAACATCTTGTAGTAAAATCGGTAGAACATTACGTAGGAAATCAGCAGACATTGCACCATTTAGATTGCCATCGATAAAATGGGGGCCAATTATCCTTCCTCCCATAATGCCGCACCATACATTAAACAGCCAAGGTCGCTGATGTTCCACTTGTCGCAGCAATCGTGGATTCTCCGTTGCCCAATAGTGCATATTATGCCGGTTTATGTTACCGCTGTTGGTGAATAAAGCTTCGTCGCTAAATAGAAAGCGTGCAAAAAATCTGTCATTGTCCCGTAATTTCTCTTGTGCCCATTGGCAGAACTGTACACGACGTTCAAAGTCGTCACCATGCATTTCCTGGTGCATAGAAATCTGGTACGGGTGCAATCGATGTTGATGTAGCATTCCAACACCAACGTTTTTGATATTCCCGATTCTCGCGCTATGTGCGGATAAGCCGCGACAGCAGATAAAACACGTACTTGGGCATCACCATTTGTTGCAGGTCGTGGTTGACGTTTCACATGTGCCTGAACACTTCCTGTTTATTTAAATAACGTAACTATCCGGCGAACGATCCGAACACTTGGATGATGTCGTCCAGGATACCGAGAAGCATACATAGCAAACGCACGTTGGGCATTTTGATCACACTAGCCGTACATCAACACGATATCGACCTGTTTCCCAATTGGTAAACGGCCCATTTTAACACGGGTAATGTATCACGGAGCAAATACCCTTCCGCACTGCCGGAATGTTACGTGATACCACTTACTTATACGTTTGTGACTATTACAGCGCCATCTATCACAAAGCAAAAAATGTGGTCCAACTAAAACATTGATATTTCTTTACGTACTACACGAATATGTAACGAAAAATGGGGTTCCTATTTTTAAAAAACGCAGTTGATATCCGTTTGACCTATGGCAGCGCCATCTAGCCGGCCAACCATAGCGCCATCTGGTTTCCCCCTTCAAGCTAGACGAGTTTGGTTCTTTGTAGTTTTTTCGTTTGATGCTTATTTCCTGAGCTATTTGGCCCGATCACTATCAATGGACCACCCTGTATAAGCACCTACATGTGGAGGAAGAGATTGTGTTTAACGTCCCGTCAACAACGAGGTCTTTAGTGACGGAGCGCAAGCTCGGCTTAGGGAAGGATGGAGGAGGAAATCGGCCGTGCCCTTTCAAAGGAATCATCCCGGCATTCGCCTGAAGCGACTTATGGAAATCACGGGAAGCACCGACATGTAGGAAAGGGATTAATGTGGCAACCGCGTAATTCGGACGTACGAAAGGGAATGTGGACTATGGCGACTTTATTGCCAAACACGTCTAAACAGGACCAACGTGTTGTTATTGTTTCCTTGGTTGCCGAAGGACAAATAGCGGTAGACACCCCTCGGAGAATGAAGAATGTGTGTGGCACAGCACGACTGCCGTAAGCTATCGTTGTGGAATGGTGCGCGGCAAGGGATGCTGATGCCTCGTGACAACGCACGTCCACATATCGCGGATGTCGTAACGCAGAAGTTATGCCATCTCAAGTGGCAGACACACCAGGACGTGGCCAATAGTCCTAAACTCTGTTCATGCGAGTATCACGCCTTCGGTCCCTTACAAACGGCCATGAAGGGTCGGAGCAAGACACGGTATTTTACCCAATTGGTGCCTTCAGCTTGGTGCGTAGGGTAACTACCACAATTTTACCTGATTGGCTTACCGATTCTGGACCGAACGCTCTTAGAAAGGAAACTTTTTGATCGCCCCTTAAACAACATCACAAGATGATTCACCGTGTTGCCGGGCTTGAAGGCAGAGTATTCAGTTTTATTTTAAACAGGGAATGGATGAACATCTTGGATGTATCCACGAACTGAGAAAATTCCATTTCTATAAGGTTACTGAGAGTACTACTTAGAGAGATTTATACGAGTAACAGTTACTCCATGCTGTCACAGAAGATACGAACGTCGTCTCCTGCTGACATGAAGACTAACGCTCAAGAACAAAACGTTTGCGCTCTCTCTCCTATAGTACTGAAATACTCATACACGTTACAAAAAATGGTGAGCTGGAACAAAAACGGCACTGCAGCTTGATAAATCTACACTATGAGCATACTTTTGCGCTGTAAGTCACAAGTGAAGAACGAACTTCTCGGTATTACGACGGAGAAGAACACTGTCAGTTTCTTCGTTCTTGTCAAAACTTAAAGCTATCGTTACTTTTTTTATTGTTGTTGTTGCTGCTGTTATTGTGTTTTTAGTCCGAAGACTGGTTTCAACAGGTCTCTACCGAACTCTAACCTGTGCAAGCCCCTTCATCTCTGCATACTACTTCAACGTACATCCGGTTGAAGCTACTCGAGACATCGTCTCCCTCTACAATTTTTAAGCCCCACACTTCCCTTCATCACTAAATGAATGACTCCTTGAGGCTGGTGGAAGGGACATACCAAAAGATGCTCAATTTGATTCAGAGAGAAAAAAGAAGTCTTTTTTTCTGTGCATTTTGGCCAGTATTTGTATTGTAGTTCACTCTTATTTCTGAAGATGTTTAATAATTTTCTTGTTTTTCTGTTAGGGGTAATATTTTCACATTTCTGTATTTTTTTATAGTTGTAATGAACTATTTATCTACCTTTGTAAAAGGCAGCACACATTTCTTTAATGTGTCATAAACGAAGCACCGCTGTTTCTTAGACCAACAGATCCAGCCCTTACATGTTTGCTGATTTTCTTCACCCAGTGCATTTGCAAATCAAATCTTACTTATAAGAAAAAAATGAAATTATTCTATTTTTATCGTTGGTCGAATTAAATTTTGTATGTAACAGAGAACGAGATCGTTCTACGACTGAACAAAGTGTTTGAGTAAAATCAGAGGAGCAGTGCGATGGTTGGCAATGCTGCATTTCGTTCAGTAAGATCTAAGTGGAAGTTGTAGAAACGGAGGCAGTAAACAAATTGTCCTGTTACCGGCAGCAGCTGGATTAGTGGTGAGTTATATGTATTCTAAATCCGGCTTTCGAAAGTGTGACACAACGTGGGAATCAAGCTTCTACCCTCTGCAGTTTAAGTTGTCTCATTTATTATTGCTTGTATCATGATTGTATGGTCTCAGGTTGCTTCAGTGTCGTAAATGCGTTTCGACAAATTCGCCAAACAACGAAGGACATTATTTTCAGGACATCTGATCTGGCAACTCCCATATATTAGCCAAATGTATTCCAGAATAAGTTAACAACGAGCGCTGGTATTTTAGAGGAAAGAGATATTTATATGCTCAGATAAAGTAAACGATTCAGTGTTAACCTACAGAATCTTCTCCGCCAGTAGTGGTGATCAGACCCTCAGCCCATCTTAACTGTACAGATTTCCTGACATCTCTAAACAATAACTTACGGAGGTATTAAGAGAATAATGCAGTGCGTAAGTTACTTAAAAACTTTCCTCAATATAAAATATCGCTGATGTTTTCCATTGGTGAGATATTTACTATGAAGATTCTGAAAGCAATTAGAAGCTAATTACTAACGCACGGAAACAAGTCAGTAATACCCTCAAGAATACCGAAAGTTAAGTGTGTTGTGGTACTCTATTTGACAACCGAACAGGAAAGGAAATGACTGACTAGTAGAGATTAAAGGTACCCTCCGACATACACCATAGGGATGTTTGCGGAGTATGGATGTAGATTTGGATAGTTAAAACTGTGTTATTTCCGTTCGTACTCTTTCAGTTCCTGGTACTGTTGAATGCAACCACACACACGTTTGCAGTTGTCGCAAATAGAGGGTGAAAATTAATAACACCGACAAGCTGCAGGGACTGATTCCCTGGAAATGGAGGAGCAAAAGGTCTAATGAACATGCGTCCTGAAATGGACCATGTGCAAACAACGTCATCAAATCGTCCCGAACACAGTCAGACCTGCATCGCATCCACGTCACAACAGATGTTCATGGTGGCTTCCATGGGATTGCAGATGATACGGATAGTAGCGGTTCACATGCAGGATACACATAATCGTAAATTGGCTGACACCCTGTTGGTGGCCACTTGCCTGGAGCTTGTGCTAGGGTTCGTCAAAATATCCTGTAGAACCCGGTCCTCCACATCTGGTGTATGTGTACTCCCCCGCCTCCTTGCACGTTGGTCTGTCTGAAAGAACTCATGATCATACAAACGCCCAAAAAGGAATTGAAATGTTGGGTGATATGGTTGGTGTTTATTCTTTGTACAGCCATGCTGGCTCTCGACCGTTTCCACCTGCTTAGCCTTACACAAACACAATATCGGCTTGTTTCGGCTTGTTCCCTACATGAATAGCAGACCATTCTGCTGTCTGCAGTACGCTGCATCAGACAGACATCGTCCAACACACAAGGGACACGCGGCACCTGGTCAGAGGAACTGGGCAGTTTGTCGGTGTTATTAATCTACATCTACATGGTTACTCTGCAATTCACACCAAGTGCCTAGCAGAGGGTTCATCGAACCATTTTCATACTACTTCTCTACCATTCCACTCTCGAATTGCGCGTGGGAGAAAGGAACACCTAAATCTTTCCGTTACAACTCTGATTTCTCTTATTTTATTATGATGATCATTTCTCGATACGTAGGTGGGTGTCAACAAAATATTTACGCATTCGGAAGAGAAAGCTGGTGATTGAAATTTTGTAAAGAGTTCTCGCCGCAAAGAGAACCGCCTTTGTTTCAGTGACTACCACACCACCTCGCGTATCATATCAGTGACACACTCACCCCTGTTGCGCTACAACACGAAACGAGTTGCCCTTCTTTGCACTTTTTCGATGTCCTCCGTCAATCCTACCTGGTAAGGATCCCATACCGCACAGCAATATTCCAGCAGAGGACGGACAAGTGTAATCTAGGCTGTCTCTTTAGTGGCTTTGTCGCACCTTCTAAGTGTTCTGCCGACAAAGCGCAGTCTTTGTTTCGCGTTCCCCACAATATTATCTATGTGGTCTTTCCAAATTTAAGTTGCTCGTAATTGTAATTCCTAGGTATTTAGTCGAACTGACAGCCCTTAGATTTGTGCGATTTATCGTGTACTCAAAATTTATCGGATTACTTTTAGCACCCGTGTGGATGACCTCGCACTTTTCTTTGTTTAGTGCCAATTGCCACTTTTCGCACCATACACAAATTCTCTCTAGATAATTTTGTAGTTGGAATTGATCGTCTGATAATTCTACTAGACGGAAAATTACAGCGTCATATGCAAACAGTCTAAGGGCGCTGCTCATATTATCACCTAGATCATTTATGTAAATCAGGGGCGGCTGGAGTGGCCGAGCGGTTCTAGGCGCTACAGTCCGGAACAGCGCGACCGTTGCGGTAGCAGGTTCGAATGCTGCCTCGGGCATGGATGTGTGTGATGTCCTTAGGTTCGTTAGGTTTAAGTAGTTCTAAGTTCTAGGTGACTGATGACCTCCGAAGTTAAGTACCATAGTGCTCAGAGCCATTTTTGTAAATCAGGAAGAACAGAGGGCCTATGACACTACCTTGCAGAACGCCAGATATCACTTCTGTCCTACTCGATGATTTACCGCCTATCACTACGTACTGTGACCTCTCTGAGAGGAAATCACGAATCCAATCACACAACTGAGACGATACTCTACATGCACGCAATTTGATTAATAGTCACTCGTGAGGAACGGTATCAAAAGCCTTCTGTAAATGTAGGAATATGGAATCGATCTGAGGTCCCTTGTCGACAGCACTCATTACTTCATGGGAATACAGAGCTAGCTGTATGGCACAAGAAAGATATTTTCTGAATGCTTGTTGGTTATGTATCAATACGTCATTTTCTTCTAGGTGATTCATAATGTTCGAGTACAGTATATCCTACTGCAAAGTGAGGTCAGTGGTATGTTCACCATCAATTTTGTTTGACCTGTTATGTAGTAGTCTGATGAGTATAATAAGTAAGAACAAAACTGGCGGGATGCCTTTATCCCGCTTGATCGAAAATGGATACAGTGCCCTTCCGGATGCGCACCAATCCGATTTGTTCGTTCGGCTCGGCACGTCACGCCGCAAGCGGCGCCTCTCGGTGCATCCTAAGCGCCGACACGCCCGCAGAAGCAGTGCGAGGGAGAGGGAGAGGGAGGGGCCTTATCGCCGGCGACCTTGGGAAGCTGCTTCTGAAGCGGCAGCCCCGCGGCAGTCGAGAGCGAATGAGGTGGAAAGCGAAGCTGCCCGGCCTCGCTCCAGTCTCCCTACAGCCGTACAGCACAACACTCCCAGGAACTGGCTGCCGCTGGCGCAGCCGCAGCCGCAGCCGCAGCCGCAGCCGCGCTTGCTCACGGAGAGGTGACGTCCACATCCGCTTCTGTACGCCAAAACCCATCCAATGATTACCATAACCTGCCCCCTCCGTATCTCCCTGAGGCGTCTGAAACGGGGTATGGGGTCGCGCCGTAGTTTTACCCCGCAAGTTTGTAATATTTCTGGCTTATTCAGCCATCGTATTAGGTTACAGGAAGCTATTCCCAGGGCAGTGCGGATGCAAGAAGCATAGAGATGACGCAATGTGGGATGAGGTACCGATGACAGATGTTAGATTCGGTACCATTCCAGTGAGAAAGACCGCCTGCATGATGCTGCTGCTCTGTGATTGTCTGCTGTGTTCGGCGGTAGGGCGCCAAAACGTTAAACTTTAGTCGCTATTATTAATTAAACCTGTCATCCAAATTACTTCATTTTTTAAGTAAACATCTCTCAACAGCCAGCTATCAATCAGTCATTTCAAGTTTTATTAAAATCAAAGTATTACTAAAAGAAAAGACTGAAGATACTACTGCCGATGCACTTCGGTGGCGTTCGGGTCACGCCTTGCTGGCTGGCGCGCGAAGTGTCCCTGGCAGTCCGGCTCTCCAGTTCCGACCGTTCCAGTAGACAGACATGTTGTCTGTTATAGCAGTATTTGTTTCATGCAATTTTATTTACTACAGTTCCGACCGTCGTTAGGTACAGACATGTTGTCTGTAATAGTAGTATTTGATTCATTTAATTTTATTCTCCAGTTCTGACGGTTTCAGTAGACAGACATGTTGTATGTGGCAGGACGTATTTCATGTTATTTTAGCCAGATGTAATGACTGTCGAAAGATACTTTCAATACGTTGTGATGAAGTATAGTTTCTCGTGTCTACATCAATAAAAACGCCAGTGGCATCCCGAATCAGTTGTAGTTTATTCGTAGCAGCAGTTCCATGCGAAGTTAATTTCAGCCTCAAGGAAAAGAATCCACGACCTGCGTGCTGTTTTCTGCGCTGGCGACATCATCATCATGAAGACAGCAGGTTAGTGAAGTGTACAAGAACTTATGTATTCCACACAGGGCAGTGGAAACAACTAGGCACCTCACGTGTACTGCATGCACAGTACAAATGTGCTCAGTGACACGTCATCTGCAGTAATGCACAGGAGGTAAAGAAGGGTGAAAGTATTGACACTCCTTTTTTCTTTCCGTAAGTTTCAGCGGATTGCGTTACCGATGTTCGTTGTGACGCTAAATGCTTTTCAAAGGAGCTGAGGGCAACGGTTAAAAACACGAGACTAGCAAACAGAGCAACTTTTCTCTCTTTTGTATGCGCCTCGCTCATCTACACTAATAAACGCCTAAACCGATCGTTGTGCTCCACGTTGCCTACCTAATGGCTTCAGGACAGCAAAAAGCTGATTTTCGGTGCGATCTCTCAGATTATCTCGTCACAAGTGATTAATAGTTTCCACTTTGCACACTATATTTCGACCAGCCGTCTCGATCAGGTGCTGCGGTGTTTACTGTTATGTGTGCTCGCTGCCTGGACTCGAATCACACTGTGAATCGTTGTTGCTCACACGCCGCTATTTATTGCCGAAATCAATTCCCGACGCCCGCTACGCGGTCTGATGCTCTTTTGTTTTTCTGAGCTCGCGCTGGTATTTATACAGGACAAACAGAGAGCGTTTAATAGCTGCTTTCGTGGCCACTTGCCCAACAACGATGGTGAAAAATCAAAATTTGCAGAACATCTTAAAATCTAGAAACACGCTCTTCCGTCCTTGCTAAAAGTGGACATTTTCCGTATAATTGACAATGGCTACAAAATGGATCTCTTAGTAGTACTTTAAATATATTAATATTCCCATCTAAATTCAAAAGGTTGTTGAACGATCAGCTTGCATTGAAAAACAGACGCCATTGTGATTGTATAACATCTCTTACAAAATGTGGAAATTTGCCCTTTCCTTTTATATATTAGAAAATGTGCTATTTTTCAAATGTATTACGTATAACTTCCCTACATACCTTAGATACACTTTTTATATCGTTTTATACAGGTTCCTAGCTGCTCACACAGCAGCTACATATGTGCATAGATATGATTCATTTACTGTGAATTACCAATTTATCAATTGTTTTTAGAATAATCACATACAATATCGACATTTTGGACAAATCATGGCATTATGCTTCTGTGTAGAAGACATCCCATAATACACTTCATATACTTAAAGGTATAGCGAAATTCTTAATATTTATAATATCCCCCAAGCTTCTGAAGATGACAGATTAATTTGTCTGAACCGGCAAAGCGAAATAAAACTATCTGTGGAACTGATTTGTAACGTGATCAGACCTTGGAAACTGTTTTATACGCGAGAGTCCGATTTTTTAAAGACTCAGAGGTGGGGTTACTGGTTGGCATGGCTCTGTATCTGAGTGCAAAAAGTCTGTTGTAAAAAGCTGAGTGAAGACCAATGATGAAATATCGAACATGTAAAATATCGTGCAATTTAGTAGTTTTCATGCATATCAAATCAACAGTACCTTTGGTGCAGAGTTTGTAGTAAAACGAAAGCAACTCACTTTGGCAGTAACTGGTTGTTTTCGCTCGCTATATCTTTAACGTAATATCTTCGTTGGAAGGCATTCCACAGTCAGACAGAATTCTTCGTATTTTGAGTAAGAATCACAAAGTAATGGACATTTCTGACCAACTTGTTCAACAGACAATATACACTGATACGCCAAAGAAATTGGTATAGACACGCGTATTCAAATACAGAAATATATAAACGGGCAGAATACGGCGCTGCGCTCGGAAACGCTTATAAAAGACAACATGTGTCCGGCGGAGTTGTGAACGTGGTGTTGTAGTCGGCGCACGACCGATGGGACATAACATCTCCGAGGTAGCGTTGAAGTGGTTTCACGACTGTACCGTCAATATCAAGAATCCGGTAAAACATCAAATCTCTGACACTGCTGCGACCGGAAAAAGGTCCTGCAAGAACGGAACCGACGACGACCCAAGAGACCCGTTCAACTTGACAGAAGTGCGACCCTTCCGCAAATTGCTGCTGGGCCACCAACAAGTGTCAGCGTGCGAACCATTCAGCGAAACATCATCGATAGGGGCTTCTGGAGCCGAAGGCCCACACATGTATGCTTGATGACTGCTCGACACAAAGCTTTACGCCTCGCCTCGGCCCGTCAACACCGACGTCGGACTGTTGATGACTAGAAGCATGTTGCCTGATTGGACAAGTGTCGTTTCAAATTGTATCGAGATGATGGACGTGTACGGGTATGGATACAACCTCATGAATTCATAGACCTTGTACGTCAGCAGAGGATTGTTCAAACTGGTGGAGGCTCTTAATGGTGTGGGGTGTGTGCAGTTGGAGTGATATAGGACCCCTGATACGTCTAGATACGATTCTGACAGACACACATACGTAAATATCCTTTCTGGTCACCCGCATCCATTTATGTTCATTGTGCATTCCTACGGACTTGGACAATTCTAGCCGGAAAGTGCAAAACCCCACACGACCAAAACTGCTACAGAGTGGCTCCAGGAACACTGTTCTCAGTTTAAACACTTCCGCTGGCCGCCAAACTTCCCAGGCATTAACCTTATTGAGCATATCTGGGATGCCTTGCAAGTGTTGGGCAGTAGAGATCTCCACCCCCTCGTACTTTTACAGATTTATGGAGAGCCCTGCAGGATTCATGGTGTCAATTCCCTCCAGCTCTACTTCAGACATTAGTCGAGACCTTGCCACGTCGTGTTGCGATACTTCTGCGTGCTGGCAGGGGTCCTACACGATATTAGGCAGATATACCAGTTTCTTTGGTATCTTCAGTGTTTAATAATTACAGATTTGTTACTGATTTACAACTTTTTGTACTCTTTTGCTATTAGGTGAGAAATGACGGCAGAGATAAATTTTTATAGCACAGGGTTATTAAGATTGAATTACTAATTGCTGTTACTTGAGATCTCTTATCTTATTAGCGCATATGTGCTGTCCTGGAATTGTACTTACTTGGTATGCTTACCCAGGATGTGCAATTTTAACATTTTACTGTCACATTTCGATTTAACATCTCACTTCGACTATTAACTGTGTTTGGGTGTTTAACGTATGTTGCGTTGCAAACTGACGCTCTGTATTTTTCATGCGTCGTTTCTTCGATTTGTGGTGTGTGGTTTCTGCAAGTAGTTTTATCTCTATTTGCTCTCTCTCTCTCTCTCTCTCTCTCTCTCTCTCTCTCTCTCTCTGTGTGTGTGTGTGTGAGTCGCTAGTAATTGGCTGATTACCTTAGCCACCAAAACAATAACAAACAGAGATACAGAACATTGCCAGACTAAATAATAGCCCCCCAGTAAACATCATGGATCGTAAGTGAAAGCAAACAGCAATTTAACTTCCCAAAATTTGTGCTCCAAAAAATTGTTTCTCACCTAACAAAAGAATACAAAGAAGCTAATATAGCAACAAACCTGTAATTATCGTATAATGTAGTTATTACATGCAAAAACATATATGTATTACAGGTCACTGAATATGAAATGCCTACGGAATAAAGAGAAGAATCTTTTATTTTTTTGCATTAGACGAAACCACATCTCCAAGAATACAGAAGCAACTAAGGTACGACGGAAAATATATAGTTCTCTCCCCTATTTCAACACAATAAAAAAAAGAATTGCCCCTATTTGAACTTTTTCCACATCCTTCTCCAATCCTATGTGGTAAGAAGTCTTACACTATGCAGCAATAGTTCAAGAAAAGGCGCACAAGCGTAGTGTAGACAGTCTCTTTAGCAGATCTGTTTCTTCTTCTGAATGTTCTGCCAGTAAAATGCAGTCTTAGTTTGATTTCTCCACAACATAGTCAAGGCGATGATTCGAATTTATGTAATTCGTAATTTTAATCCCAAGGTTTTTGGATTTATAGACAGTCATTAAATTAATGTGGTTTATCGCGTGAAAAACTGTAAGTTTAGCAGCAGTATGGGATAAGACATCGGAACAGCTAGGTGTATACGTATAAATCTTCTGAACTTTAGATATTTATTAGAGAATAATGCTGATTTTGAGGAAGGCACCAAAATAATACGCAAATAAATCACAAACTGGATCCTCAAATGAAAAACCAATGTCACCATGCAAAAACTACTGAAATTCTGGGCCTGTTTGATCTCGTATACTATTTGTGGCAGCGACAAGTTTAACACAGTTTCTATTCGTTGTAAAATCGGAGTGTGGTTGACGGCAGCCACTAGGCAAGATTGACATGTGAAAAAAAAAAAAAACATTGGAACTGGCGTACTGCCACATATCAGATGTACAGTTCTAGCAGTAATATGTACTTACTGTGTTGGGGGGAGGGGAGGAGAGGGGGGAGGGATACTGGACGCCGACGGCTGTCCGATCGACCAATGACCGATCAGATGGGAAGAGGGGGGCGGGGGGGGGGAGGGGGGGAGAAAGAGTGGGAAGGGTGGTGCCGGCCCTCCATCACTCAGTTCATCAGCGCACCTGATCTACATCTACATGGATACTCTGCAAATCACATTTAAGTGCCTGGAAGAGGGTTCATCGAACCACCTTCACAGTTCTCTGTTATTCCAATCTCGTATAGCGCGCGGAAAGAATGAAGACCTATATCTTTCCGTACGAGCTCTGATTTCCCTTATTTTTATTTTGGTGATCGTTCCTCCCTATGTAGGCCACCGAGCGAGGTGGCGCAGTGGTTAGCACACTGGACTCGCATTCGGGAGGACGACGGTTCAATCCCGTCTCCGGCCATCCTGATTTAGGTTTTCCGTGATTTCCCTAAATCGTTTCAGGCAAATGCCGGGATGGTTACTTTGAAAGGGCACGGCCGATTTCCTTCCTAATCCTTCCCTACCTCGAGCTTACGCTCCGTCTCTAATGACCTCGTTGTCGACGGGACGTTAAACACTAACCACCACCACCACCACCACCACCTATGTAGGCCGGTGTCAACAAAATGTTTTTGAATTCGGAGGAGAAAGTTAGTGATTGGAATTCCATGAGAAGATTCCGTCGCAACGAGAAAAGCCTTTCTTTGAATGATGTCCATCCCAAATCCTGTATGATTTGTGTGACACTCTTTCCCATATTTCGCGATAATAAAAAACGTGCTGCCTTTCTTTGAACTTTTTCGATGTACTCCGTCAGTCCTATTTGGTAAGGATCCCACACCGCGCAGCAGTATTCTAAAAGAGGACGGACAAGCGTAGTGTAGGCAGTCTCCTTAGTAGGTCTGTTACATTTTCTAAGTGTCCTGCCAATAAAACGCAGGCTTTGGTTAGCCTTCCCCACAACATTTTCTATGTATTCTTTCCAATTTAAATTGTTCGTAATTGTAATACCTAGGTATTTAGTTGAATTTACGGCTTTTAGATTAGACTGATTTATCGTGTAACCGTAGTTTAACGAGTTCATTTTAGCACTCACGTGGGTGTCCTCACAATTATCGTTATTGAGGGTCAATTGCCATTTTTCGCACCATTCAGATATCTTTTCTGAATCGTTTTGCAGTTTGTTTTGATCTTCTGATGAAGATCAAACAACCAAAGACGCCTACTCAGATTGTCTTCCAAATCGTTTCTATAGATAAGGAACAGCAAAGGGCCTATGACATTACCTTGGGAAACGCCAGAAATCACTTCTGTTTTACTCGATGAATTTCCGTCAATTACTACGAACTGTAACCTCACTGACAGGACATCACAAATCCAGTCACATAACTGGGACGATATTCCACAAGAACTCAATTTCACTACGAGCAGCTTGTGTGGTACAGTGTCAAAAGCCTACCGGAAATCCAGAAATACGGAATCGATCTGAAATCGGTTGTCAATTATGTCAACTTGGTCGTTTTGCCAAAATATTGTGCCCACTGGACACTGACATCCGATAGTTCGCCCGTGAAATGTTTCGACATGAAGTACGGCGAGAGATGCTGAAGAAATACATCCTCTTTTCAGTTATTTAGCTGCAATTCGAGGGCTGTACAATGGCAGCTTCCGTACTGGCCACGAAGAGTCAGCTGTATGGGCTAGTACAGGCTAGACTTTTGCGGATATGTGGCACATCAGCCGCTGCTATGTGTCTTCGAAATTTGTCGAGCGACTGATCGAGCGAACTGTAATATTCTTGCTCTCGTGAGCTCGGACAGGCTTTCCACAGCAGATGTTGTTGGCTTCTACTATGAATTGCAGCAGGGTGTTCATCACTTTGTATCGTTGTACACTGCGGGACATAATTGATGGGACTGCGATATGCACATACGCTGATGGCCGTAGTATGACTTAGACAACGTGTGGAAGGGCAGTGCATGCCGGAGCTGTCATTTGTACTCAGGGGATTAACGTGAAAAGGAGTCCAACGTGTATATGGCCGACCACAGAAATCAACGGACGTTCAGCGCAGAATGGTACTTGGAGCTGGACGCATGGTACATTTCATTCCGGAATCCGTTAGAGAGTCCAGTACTCCGGGATCTACAGTGTCAAGAATGTGCTGAGAATATTAAAGTTCAGGTGTTAGCTGTTGGCACGGACAACGCAGTGGCCGACGGCCTTCACCTAACGATCCAGAGCAGCGACATTTGCGTAGAGTTGTCAGTGCTAACAGACAAACAGCACTGCTCAAATTACAGCAGAAGTCAATGTGGAACATTTGACGAATGTGTTCGTTAGGACAGTGCGGCAAAATTAGGAGTTAATGGGCCATGTGAGCAGACGACTAACGAGACTGCCTTTGGTAAGAGCACGACATCGCCTGCAGCACCTCTTCTGGCCTCGTGACCGCATCTGTTGGATGCTAGACAACTGGAAAACCGTAGACTGGTCAGATGAATCCCGATTTCAGTTGGTAATGGGTGACGGTAGCTTTGGAGTGTGGTGCACACCCCATGGACCGAAGTTGTCAACAAGGCTCTGTGCAATCTGGTGTCGACTCCATAATGGTGTGGGCTGTGTAGGACTGGGTCCCCTGGTCCAACTGAACCTACCATTGACTGGACATGGTTATGTTCGGCTACCAGGAGACCATTTGAAGCCATTCACGGACTTCCAGTACCTGGACAATGTAGAATTTTTATGGATGGCAATGCACCATGTCATCGGACCACAATTGTTGGCGATTGGTTTGAAGAACATACTGGACAGTTAGAGCGAATGATTTGGCCACCCAGATCCTCCGAGATGAATCCCATCGGACATTTATGGGACTTAATCGAAAGAGCTGTTCATGGACAGACTGCGGCACCCGCAAAAGTTTCGTAATTTTGGATGGCTGTAGAGGCAGCATGTTGAGTCGAATTGCTCCGTTGCTCCGGGCAAAAGGAGGTACGACACGATTTTAGGACTTGTCCGACGACTTTTGCCGCCTCAGTGAACATCACCTGCTTGTATGTCGTCCCGCGCTCAGATCGTCGCCCAACAAGTTTGGCGCGTTGTCAGAAGAATGTACGTTACCAGGATTCCTGTAGAGAGTGTTCCGCAGCTGTAGAGATACCACGTGTATCAAAACGCGGGAGTGAAATGTCGCCGCAAATGGTGACATATTACAAAGTTTGTGTACTCGAGATAGTACGATTCTTCGGGAAAAAACATCTAAACTGCACACATATTCACCGCTTAACTCTGTATATGGCTGGCAAGCTTCTGCATGGTGGCTGGGCCAGACCAGTATGTAAGTGCCGCCAGGCTGTCGGTGGGGCCAGAGCGAACGAGGCGGAGTTGAATTTCTTCACAGGGGAATGGGGTAGAACGAAGCTACCACGTGGCGAAATTCCGACAGTGTATGAGATTAAAACATACAAGCTGTCCCTGGAGGAATGGTCAATATTTAGGGATATGACAGGAACAGTTGTTCGAGGCAAAGTAGTTTACTCAGCATGGGCCCCAAAATGCATGTCTTAAAAGAGTTTGTTCAATAGAAGAGATGTGTTTCACAGAAGCGAAGACATGCTTGCAGCTATTAAGATATGCGTTTTGCAGCCCATGTTTCTTAGACTTTTGCTTCGAATGATCGTTTCTGTCATATCCCTGAATACTGGCGATTCATACAGCGTGATTCAGTTGCCCTTTCCACCGGGTTCTATGCAACCAGCAACGCCTTCAAATGCCACGCACAAGATTTTCATATTCTCCAGCTCACTACGGCCGCATTATTAGTCCTACAGAAAAATGAAGAGGACCATCTTACAAGAAATTTAACGTAGTTAAATTTTGCAGCGAGACACGTTTTTGCTGGAGGGCAAGGTTTTCGATTTATTCAAGAAAAACGCGTTTGGAGATTACTTTCCTGCGTTTTTCTTGAATAATTCGAAGAATTCGGTCTTTAGCGTAAACGCATCCCAGTACCACATTTAAAAATGTTAAGTGTCCTATGAAAATGTCCGGTTCATTTTTTCTGTAGGACTAACAGTTAGTGCGTAGCAAGCGAGGGAATATGAAAATCTTTCACATGATATTTGAAGGCGTTGTAGATTGCGTAAGACCCAGTGACAGGGGCAGTTAAACCTCCCTGCATATATTCAGCAAAAATACTAAAATCACTTCGAAAGGAACTATAGAAAATCGAAAGACAATGGTGAAATCGCAATGAAGAGGGAATTCCTATGAAACATATTTAAGTTTGAAACATATTTATCAATGAAATTATTAACATTTGTGGATGAAACTGTCTATAACAACAGTAACAAAAGCTATAGAAATTTTACATATGCATAGGATACATCATTTGTTAGTGCCCGAGATCCAGTATAAAATAAATGGACTATGTACTCATACTTACTGTAAATAAAAATATACATTATTATTGCTGAGGGCGCTTAGTGCAAAACAAGAGTTACACGAAAAGGTCAGCCACTTTGGGAGTGGTTTATTCCACTGCTTTTATGGTTTACGTTCATTTAATAAGAAATTTGTGGATTAAAATTTATAAGGGAGATATCTGAACGACGTAGTGTGAAACTGACAAGAGAGAATAAAGATGGTTTGTTGATTAGCAATCACTGTTCCGTTTGATGCAAAATATAAAACGTAATCTTATGTTAGGAAACTAACAACGTTTTCTAAAGCTAAACAAAATTTGTTTGTATATTATACTGCAGTCAGCATATTTCCTTGCACTAACGCACTGCTCCTATATCCTTTCTTTAGCTGGTGCCTTGTCCCGCGGTATCACAGGGTCAGCATGGTTAGGAACAGATTTGGCGAGGTTAGTTTTTTAAGAAGTGGCCGGATGCCCTTCCTGCCGCCACCCCGAACCTCCCGGGATGGAATTAGAGTACCCCAGTTGCCTGTGTCAAGCGTTATCCATGGAATAGGGCGAATGCGTTCAGATGTCTGCGAGTTGCGTAACTGAGGCGAAACGTGGGGACCAGCCTGGCATTCACCTAGCGGGATGTGGAAACCCGCCTAAAAATCACATCCAGGCTGGCCAGCACACCGGGCAACGTCGGTAATCCGCCGGGTTGATTCAAAAAATGGTTCAAATGGCTCTGAGCACTATGGGACTCAACTGCTATGGTCATCAGTCCCCTAGAACTTAGAACTAATTAAACCTAACTAACCTAAGAACGTCACACACATCCATGCCCGAGGCAGGATTCGAACCTGCGACCGTAGCAGTCGCACGGTTCCGGACTGCGCGCCTAGAACCGCGAGACCACCGCGGCCGGCCCGGGTTGATTCGATCTGGGGCTGGCGCGAGTACCCGAGTCCAGGAAGCAGCGCATTAGCACTCTCAGATAACCTGGAGGGTTATCATCTTACTTAATACTTCACATTTATTTGTAAATTATACACTCCTGGAAATGGAAAAAAGAACACATTGACACCGGTGTGTCAGACCCACCATACTTGCTCCGGACACTGCGAGAGGGCTTTACAAGCAATGATCACACGCACGGCACAGCGGACACACCAGGAACCGCGGTGTTGGCCGTCGAATGGCGCTAGCTGCGCAGCATTTGTGCACCGCCGCCGTCAGTGTCAGCCAGTTTGCCGTGGCATATGGAGCTCCATCGCAGTCTTTAACACTGGTAGCATGAGGCGACAGCGTGGACGTGAACCGTATGTGCAGTTGACGGACTTTGAGCGAGGGCGTATAGTGGGCATGCGGGAGGCCGGGTGGACGTACCGCCGAATTGCTCAACACGTGGGGCGTGAGGTCTCCACAGTACATCGATGTTGTCGCCAGTGGTCGGCGGAAGGTGCACGTGCCCGTCGACCTGGGACCGGACCGCAGCGACGCACGGATGCACGCCAAGACCGTAGGATCCTACGCAGTGCCGTAGGGGACCGCACCGCCACTTCCCAGCAAATTAGGGACACTGTTGCTCCTGGGGTATCGGCGAGGACCATTCGCAACCGTCTCCATGAAGCTGGGCTACGGTCCCGCACACCGTTAGGCCGTCTTCCGCTCACGCCCCAACATCGTGCAGCCCGCCTCCAGTGGTGTCGCGACAGGCGTGAATGGAGGGACGAATGGAGACGTGTCGTCTTCAGCGATGAGAGTCGCTTCTGCCTTGGTGCCAATGATGGTCGTATGAGTGTTTGGCGCCGTGCAGGTGAGCGCCACAATCAGGACTGCATACGACCGAGACACACAGGGCCAACACCCGGCATCATGGTGTGGGGAGCGATCTCCTACACTGGCCGTACACCTCTGGTGATCGTCGAGGGGACACTGAATAGTGCACGGTACATCCAAACCGTCATCGAACCCATCGTTCTACCATTCCTAGACCGGCAAGGGAACTTGTTGTTCCAACAGGACAATGCACGTCCGCATGTATCCCGTTCCACCCAACGTGCTCTAGAAGGTGTAAGTCAACTACCCTGGCCAGCAAGATCTCCGGATCTGTCCCCCATTGAGCATGTTTGGGACTGGATGAAGCGTCGTCTCACGCGGTCTGCACGTCCAGCACGAACGCTGGTCCAACTGAGGCGCCAGGTGGAAATGGCATGGCAAGCCCTTCCACAGGACTACATCCAACATCTCTACGATCGTCTCCATGGGAGAATAGCAGCCTGTATTGCTGCGAAAGGTGGATATACACTGTACTAGTGCCGACATTGTGCATGCTCTGTTGCCTGTGTCTATTTGCCTGTGGTTCTATCAGTGTGATTATGTGATTATGTGATGTGTCTGACCCCAGGAATGTGTCAATAAAGATTCCCCTTCCTGGGACAATGAATTCACGGTGTTCTTATTTCAATTTCCAGGAGTGTAGATTGCGGCAATCCGGCGTCCTTGCTTAGATTTTACTATGCAGATCTCGATTTCAGCTAGAGTCTAGCCATTCTCAATGCACTATTATTTTCGCTCAGAGCATGTAAGTCCTTGTTGATCGGGCTTCAACCATTGAATACTAAATGAGTATTCAATGAAATGCGGGTGAAGCCCGATCAACAGGGATTTACATCCTTTGAGCGAAAATAATACTGCATTGAGAATGGCTAGACTCCAGTTGAAATCTAGATTTGCATAATAACATTTAAGCAAGGACGACTGATTGCTGCAATCTATAATTTACAAGTCAATATAACAATCGCCGACTGCAACAGCTTTCCAAATGGAAGGTGACCTGATGAACATTTACTTGTGTTTTTGCAATTTATTCATCGACTGTTCTTTAGGCTAACTTTCACGATTCAAAAGATTCATTAGGACTCAATGCACAACCAGACCCTAGACTTGTGGTTGAGTTAAAGTGATATACGGTTGTGTGCTCGTCCACGCAGTAGCTATAAAGTAACATTTTGGTACAGCATACAATTAGTTTCACTTCACAATTTTGCTACCGTTAACCACCCCGGTATGTCGCAACAGAACGGATGACGTGCGGCCTTGCGTGATCTTGTTGGAAGACGAGGTGGAGCAGAGCACGAGGCGCTGTCGCGACGAGCAGAGTTTACCCGCGGCCTCCGTCCGACTGGCGAGGCGCGCGGCGCGGTGGCCGCGTCACGCCGGTATAGCAGAGCGCCCCACTGCCGGCCGCGACAGGCTGGAGGGCCGCCGCGCCTCTGCGACGCGCCACGCCCCCGCAGGCGCCGGCAGCGGCTCGCAGTTTCAGGACTCGAGAGGCCGGCAAGAGCTCTTCGCAGAGTTTTAAGACTGACAACTGCTGCATTAATTTATTTATTTACGATCACGATTTCTGCTATAGTGCCGTCCTCTTGTAACGACTTTAACACCTATGTTACTTTTCTGTTGACACGGTCGCAGGTACAGGTTGCCAAGCTAAAGGCTTCCAGGGTTTCAAAAATTGATTTTCAATATTTCAGTCTCCATGCTGCTTATTCTTGCAAGCCTCTTCATCTCCGAGTAACTACTGCAACCTACATCCCTCTGATTTTGCTTAGTGTAGTCATCTCTTGGTCTCCCTCTACGATTTTTACCCTCCACGCTTCCTTCCAATACTAAATTGGTGATCCCTTGATGTCTCAGAACGTATCCTACCAGCCGATACCTTCTTCTAGTCAACTTGTGCCACATATTCCTGTTCTCCCCAATTCTATTCAGTACCTCCACATTAGTTATGTAATTTACCCACCTTATCTTCAGCATTCAGCACCACATTTCGAAAACTTTTATTTTCTTCTTGTCTACACATTTTATCGTCCATGTTTCATTTCCATACATGGCTGCACTCCGTACAAATACTTTCAGAAACGACTTCCTGATACGTAAATCTATACTCGATGTTAACAAAATTTCTCGTCTTCAGAAACGCTTTCCTTGCCATGGCCAGTCTACATTTTATATCCTCTCTACTTCGACCATCATCATTTAGTTTGCTCCCCAAATAGCAAAACTCCTTTACTACTTTAAGTGTATCATTTCCTAATCTAATTTCCTCAGCATCACCTGATTTAATTCCACTAAATTCCATTATCCTCGTTTTGCGTTTGTTGGTGTTACTCCTACATCCTCCCTTCAAGGCACTGTCCATTCCGTTCAGCTGCTCTCCTAGGACATTTATTGCCTCAAAGTTTTTATTTAATCTGCATTGATTTTAATTCCTTCTACAAATTTTTCTTTTGTTTTCTTTACTGCTTGCTCAATATACAGACTGAATAACATCGGGGATAGGCTACAACCCTGTCTCACTTACTTCTGAACCAATGCTTCCCTTTCATGCCCCTCTACTCTTATAACTGTCTCTTGGATTCTGTAAAAATTGTAAATAGCCTTTCGCTCCGTGAAGTTTACACCTACCACATTCAGAATTTGAAAGAGAGCATTTCATTCAACATTACCAAAAGCTTTCTCTAAGCCTACAAGTGCTACAGACGTAACTTTGCCTTTCCTCAGTCTGCTGCCGGAATCTATAACGTGTCCTCAAATGGAAAAGAGACTACAGTTATACGTAATGACATTTTAATAATAACATTAAAATAACACTTGATTCGTAACTTTTCAGCTATACTTGATTGCCATTGGCAACGAACCTAGCGTGTAGGAAGGGAGTGGATGGCTTCAGTGTTGCTGATGGATCAAGTTATCCACGATGTCCTGTACTTCCTTATCACAGGTGAACTTCTGACCTTTCAGATACTGCTTTAGGGGGACGAAGATATGTGAGTCGCAATGGAACATAGCGGGTCTGTAAGGAGGATATTCCAGAACCTCCCATCGAAAGACCTGAAGGAGCTCGAAGGTCTTGGGGCCTAGCGTTGTCCTGGAGAAGCACTATCCCATTCGAGAGCTTTCTCCCTTGCCGTTGTTCTTCATGGCGTCTTATGAGCCTCAGCATCTCGTTGCAATACTGGTTAGTGTTATTTGTTGAACCCAGGGCTAGCCAGTTGATGAAGACACTGCGCATCACCGCTGTGGCCTTAGAGGCATAGTGGGCATTTTTTGGACCGGAGGGGGGGGGGGGGGTGCGGAATGCCGGCACTCCATGCTCATCGGTTTGGAGGCAGCTTAGATGTGGTGACACCACGTTTCATAGCATGCCCCGATCTGAGCAATGAAATCCGTTCCTCGCGCCACGTATCTCAACACATAAGACGCTTGGGCATCAGATACGCATAATCTTCACCATAACGAAACTTCCTTTACTTACGAACAGTCCAACAGTAGTGTCACGTGTGGTGTTGATTCGACGATTCATTGGTAAGAGCTTCTCCACAGCCGAAATCTTGGCATTGCTGGTGACAACGAGCGCCTGCCCAGGGCGTGGCATGTGCTTCATGTGCACACTTGATGTCTACACAACGCCGACCCCACCGGAATATAGTGCTCCGTGCGATACACTGCTCTCCGTACACGTTTTTCATCCTATGGTACATTTTTGAAGCATGCTTCCCTAACGCGCGAAGGAATTGGATAACCACATCATGCAACGAACTGCAAAAACGACTCTCCAGGAAGTAGGAAATTTCTGCGAAGCACTTAACTCGACTTGCGATACCGGGAATACCATTAGGCCATTTCCCGGGCAATACATTTTCCCACTGGGATTACGTACAACGCGGTACAGCGAATATCTCATTTTCAACTGGACATACTTTACAATTATTAAGAGCTAAAATCTTATGTTAAATTTTGAACTCCATAAGACAAATATTTCACGTAGATATTCATCCAGTATTTCAGAATGAGAGCTGTTAGTGACTTGCAACAAACTATACACACAGTTTGAAACCTTTACGAAACTTTTTCTCCTCCATGAGATAATGAAAGAAAATATTGTATATTGGTTACTATTTTTTCGCTGTTCATTCAGTAATATATCAACATCAGGCATGACGTTTTAATTTATTACTTTTTTCTACAAAATCTATTAGTAACATATTTTGCAGACGTTATTCACTTACACCTTTGAATATACATGCAAAATTATATCCTTGTGTGGCACAAACACTAAGAAAAACTGCACTGCGAGAGAGTTACGCAAATTGGTGAGAAATTGATATCCATACACATATCGACGGAAAATTCAAAATTGTAAAGTTTGGCGGCCAGTGAGTGAATGTGTGGCCCTGCAGTCTATTTTACTCTGCAGCTGGCAAGGATAGTAAATAGGGGACATCTCGATACCAGCGCTTAACGTCTTTGCGAATTTTATTCCATGCACCCAGTTTGGCAGTAACTATGCCTCACAGACAGATACGCACAATATACGCAGACGTCAATATTTGACAGAGGACTTGTTGGAGTGATCGGGGAATCGCTCGACATCTGAATAGGAGTGATGCACTATTCGACAGTTTTGGAAGAAATGGGTGAACCATAGCAGAACAGTGTCAAGAAAGAAGCGGACGATCTAGAGAGACTACAAAATATGAGTAGCGAGTAGCCTTCAGAGAGGCACTCAGAGCCCCGGATCCACCATTACCGCCAATCAGACGTGCAGTAGGTGCTGCAGTGACGACTAGTTTACTAGGCGGCTCACAGGAAGACAGTTCGCCTCAAGGCGTCCCTTGCGCAGACTGCCATTAACCCTTATACACCAATAAGCCCGTTTGCAGAGGTGTAGGACACATTCGGCCTGCAGTCTCATTGACTGGTGCAGTATTGTCTTCAGTGAGATCAGCGAAGACTTTTCTGGACAGATCCCGAACAGCGGTGCGATACCAATTTGACAGTCCCCCCCATACGGACCGACAACCAGGAATGGTGGTCTGGGATGCAATTTCTTTTCATAGCAGGACGACTTTGGTTGTCATTTGCGGCACTCTTACATCACCACGGTACGTGGACGATATTCCACGCTCCGTTTTGTTGCCCTTCACGACGAGCCATCCTGGACTTACATTTCAGCAAGATAATGCCCGCCTGCACGTGGCTAGGGTTTCTACTGCTTGTCTTGGTCCTTGCCAAACCCTATCTTGGCTAGCAAGGTTGCCATATCTCTCCACAATGGAGAACAATTTGAGCATTGTTGGCAGGGCCCTCAAGCCAACTCGGAATTTGGACGATATAACGCCCCAGTTGGACAGATTTTGGCACAATATCCCTCAGGAGAACATCCAACACCCCTGTAAATCAATGCCAAGCCGAATAACTGCTTGGATAAGGGCCAGAGGTAGACGAACGTGTTATTGAATAGCTCAATTTGTGAAGCTCTTTCTCTTGAGTAAATCATGCAATTTTTCTGAAATTGTAATCATTTGTTTGTCGGCGTGTGTACATCCCTCCTACCGAGTTTATTCTCAGTCGGATAAGTTCTTTGTGGTGCGTATTTTTCTTTGTCTTAGAGTGTATTTCAGGATATATGACAACATAAACGCATTAAAGTAAGAAGGATTTCATTTTTTAATCTTATCAGTTCATTAAGTTATAAATTGTACAATAAAATTTTATACAGTTATATAATAAACCGTGAATGTTTCGTTGTAGCCTTTGAATTCAAGTATTGCTCTAAAATAATGTTTTGTTG
Source organism: Schistocerca gregaria (assembly GCF_023897955.1). Lineage (NCBI taxonomy): Eukaryota > Metazoa > Arthropoda > Insecta > Orthoptera > Acrididae > Schistocerca > Schistocerca gregaria. The sequence goes on along the minus strand of NC_064924.1, from coordinate 671,020,401 downwards.
CGTCGTTATCTCCATATTTCCTGTGGTAGAGCCTGCATTACAGGTTCAACCTTGCGGTCTGCAGGTACTAAAATATTACGCGCAGTCCTGGCTGCGTGAATGACGCGGCAGAGTAGCTCAGGGGCGGAAATTTCCAGCCGCCTGCCGCTGAGCTCTGAGCGGTAGCGAGCCCGCAGGACAGCCGCGTAAATCTTGCAGCGGCACAGCTGCCGCTAGGCGCGTCGCATCCCGAGGAATTATTGAGAGTGCGCTGCGCTCATCTCGCCATCTCGCGCCTGCACAGCTCCCAACTCTCCCCGCAGCTGACCGGCCGGCGGCAGAAGCGCTCTGCAAGAAACGGACACTCTCGCGACACATCAGGTGAAACGTGTCTAATCCTGCCACCGCACACGATACTTTCACCTCTGTAAAAGAGCTCACTGGTTGCTTTGGAGCGCCGTAGACTCTCTTGGACATGTACCAGCAGACCTGTGACCCTCTACCACAGTCGAAAGTCACGGGAGTGGTGTTAGTGGGCAAGTAGGTTGTATAGAATCGGCTCAGTAAGACAGCAAAAAGAGGAGTAACGTGCGTAAAGTTTCTACATTTAGAGAAATGACAAATTCGTTTGTAATACACGACACAGAGAGTGTCTTCTGATAGCTGAATACATGGGCGGTATGTTGTGCTAGGAGCAGATGATGTCACTGTCGCTCTGAAGCGAGAGGTTGTCGGTTGTCGGTGAGCGAGCAGGCTGGGTGGCGAACACGGTGGGCAGAGGATGGTTTTCTTGATAGTCTTTCTCGTGCAACGATCAAAACAAAAGTAAGAAGGAAAATTTCATCTAACTTAAATACTGGCAGTTGTTTAGTTGATGTGTGAATCAGTCTCATTGTTTGTGACAATGGCTAAAGGGAAACTGGGGTTCTCATGGTAATGTAATTCATATTTTTTGTCTTTATAAGTCAGAATATAATGTCGATTTGAAACAACGTTTTCTTTTAGTTGCCACGAGTTCGTTAACCTTTCCTCCCACAGTGATTCTTACTCACGAAGCTCGTCTTTGTTGATTGTCCATCGCGCAATGGAAGAAGCTTCTCTGCTCTGCTGTAACATAACTTTGCTGCCGTGCCTTGTTCTATTACGTAATCAGTTAACTGCATTCTTGGCAAGATATCAGTCCTTACTGGGAAGGAACTAAAATAAATTTGAAGGCTATCAGCCACGCAGTAATTACATTCAGGAACAGTAAGCTCACTGCTTTAATTCAGACACTGAAGCACAGCAGAGCAGAGCAGAGAAGCTTCTTCCATTGCGGGATTGACAGTCAACAAAGACGAGCTTTGTGAGTAAGAATCGTATTTTTCATATAACCCAAAAGTTGCATTTTATAACAGCATACATATTTAATACGCGACAATTGCATTTTAACTTCTGATAATTGATTAAATTATTCCGTATGTAGCAGAAAGTTACTCCTTAATTTCAGTTATTAATAATGTACAGATGTCAAGTTCAAGGAGCTTATTGGCGCTCAACGGCGAGATTGTCAGCTTCGTGAGACTCTGTTCAGAGGAATACAGGATCAAATTTACGAGGTTAATGCTTATATTCGAAAGTAGTACAGTTATTGTACTTCTAGATCACGTCGTACAGCTAATGGTTATACACAGCCACCAACGAGCGTGAAGCTGGACCACGTAGACTGACACACAGACAGCAAAGTTAAAACCCAAGATGACTTACGCTAACCTCAAGAAAACGTATACGTCTTCGGACGTGCGCATTATGACACTGTAACTAAAGTCGCCCGATTTCTTGGTGTATCATCGCGGGCTGTCCAAAGAGTCTGTACGGACTTCAGACCTGACAGGAACTGATATTGTTAGTGAATGCAGGTCCATCGAAACCAGTTCCCAGCTGAACAGAACTGCATGCAATCTCTAAGGGAGACAGTTAAATGAAAGTGAGACGCTTCGAAAAAAGTAAGTAAACTGTTCATTATCTCAAAAGTAACCGCCATAACTGATAATACAACTATCCCGCCGAGGGAGAGGGCGGTCAGTACCTTCACGGAAACACTTTGTGGCTGCCTACGAAACCGCCATTGTTCCCAGGCGTGCACGTCTTCGTTCGAAGCCCGGAATGTCCTCCTTCGGGGCTCCAAAAATATGGAAATCACATGAGGAGACATCGGCACAGTCTTGACGATATGTTATTGTTTTTAGATCTTGAATGTGTACTGTTTGTATGTGGTTTTCCCATGGTTTGCTCCAGATCTGAAAATGGTCATCACTGAGCAAAAACGGTAATTTAAGGGTAAAAGTTCTGAAATAATTCTCGGAAATAAAATAAATTTATTTGCTTGAAAGACTTTTTATTTTCCGTCTGGGCGAAAAGTTATTTGGGGTTTTCAAGACAAACGGGACAATCTGTATCCGATAGGCAGTAACTCAGAATTTTGCAAACAGAAGTGTGTGTGTGTGTGTGTGTGTGTGTGTGTGTGTGTGTGTGTGTGCGCGCGTGCGTGTAAGAGCGCCTTTGCTTTGTTCTTGTTTGTTTGTAACCAAGGGCGTGGAATTAAATTTGGCGGGGGTGGGGGGAAGTCTCGCAAGGCGGGGACGCGGCGGAAGTTGCACGTGAGGCACCGCGCAGCGCTGCTCTCTCCCCTTCCCCCCCCTGCACCTTAAAAACGCGCCCGTGATTGGGTTATGCAGCAGGCCACGCCACCGCGCTCCTAGGCGACTGGCCGCCGCCTCGAAACCCAATAACATTCTTATTCGATTACCCGGCCGCGCCACGTTTATATCGATTGTCGTGCTCCTCAAGACACCGAGCCGCGTCTCTGGCGCTTCCACCGGCGTTCGTGCGTCGCACGAGTCGGTCGGCCTGCGAAGGCAACGCCGAGCTATTACTGGCATAACACGAGCACTCTGTTAGTTCGGAGAACTGGGTGAGCAGGTTTGCAGTTTCAATTCCGAACGATAGTTCCGGTTTATATGGGATGAATCCGAACCACACCGGAAACATTTCGAAGGCTGTTCAGGGATATTTTCTGACTCTTTTCAAAAAAGGGCACTTCACCTCTACCTTCTCGTTAGAGAGTAATAAAGTGGCCAGCGGTAAAATGTGCCTATCGTATTACAAAAAATTTGAGTATATTTCTGTTTATACATAAGACTGACTGAAAATTGCGGTACCAACTACCTCATTCGACCTTCCTCATCGCGTTTGAAAATTTTCTAGAAAATTTTGGCATGCGAACAACTTGAGCTTTTCTTAACATGCACTTCACCTCAAACTCCCACAAGCTCCCCTAACTTTGACGCTTTAAGTCTCTCATACCCATCTATTCTGTTACAATTTCCCACTCTCATTCAGCGCAGCTCATTGTAATTCTCTCCTTGCGGCCCTCCAACTGCCGCTGTCTCCTGCCTCACATCCACTCTCCCCTTCGTTCTGCCTTACTACTACTCCGTCCCTCTTTTCCTCTACTATCTCATTTATTCATTCCCACTTCTGTTGTCTGTTCTCACGGTCACTGCCTCTCTCTTCCTCGTTGTCACTGTCATACGACTCTCATCATCACTGTCTCTCAGCTGTATCCACTTTCTTCTTCTCTTTATTCCTCTCACACTGCCACTGTCTCCTTCACTCTTTACCCAGCACTGTTCTCTCACTATCAACAATGTTCCACTGCCACTCTGTCCCTCTCTTCCTCTCTCACTGGCATTGCCTCATTCGCTCTTTCTATAATACTACCACTGTTTCCTATCCTCCAGTATTTATTACTTTTCCGCCTCTTTGCCACTGCCACTGTCTTCTTTTCATAAAATTGCGCGAATATGTTGTCAAGCCAAAATTTTTGGGAAAATTTTTAAAGCTGCTGAGGAAGAGTCTTTAACTAAACAGGAGTATATTCGCATTTTTTGTGATTCGATAGGATCATTTCTCCTCTGGTTCTTTTCTTTTCCCTGTTGCATCAGGGTATGCAACTCATATGAAAAGACATGTATTGGTCTGTAAAATTTGGATAGCTTACTTACGTGAAACTGAAATAAAGCAAAAGTAATTTTACGCTCCAGACCGGATTATACGTGCAAAATAATTTGCTTATGCTTCAGTACTACAACATAGGGTTCCAAAATGATAAATGAATTACTTTAGAGAGTATTTGTCGGTACTAAGTCACTTTATAAGCTACGTTTTTGCCTCGCACCAGGTTTTACGTGCGCATTTTACATATATAAGTAGGTAACTTTGAACCTCTCTATCTCGTTAGCGGTTACATATACGAGTGTGGAGACAATTTTCAAAATTGCTTGAGATCTTAGAAATACATTGTAAAAATGTCAGCCATGTGCTGTGCATAGCCATCCTGGAATCGTCAGCTGAGTTTTGGTTCGCTGGTGGCGGCGAAAGTGTAATAAAAGGAAACCTTTTCTGGGGTTTTCCCAGAAACTACCCTTGAACTAATGGTGCCTCCACATGTCTGATCAAGCTCACAGTGTACCACATCAAATGCAAAGAGAACCAACCATTGGCTCCATTTGCCTAAGCAGGAGGAAGTGTATAATATTCATACTTTGATCCTTTACTTTAAGTTGGTAACACTAAGACGATCCTTCTTTTGGGTACACAAATGGTCCTTAGCTCAAGGGCTTTTCAAAACTCTTGACCCCCACCTTTTTCCACCAATGGAACCCGAGGCATGAGCTCTCGAAACTCCCGCGCGGCGTTTTGGAACATATTAAGAACTTGTATATCGACCCATTCCTCATCAGTAAATCTATCTTACTATCCTGTGCCACTGTTAATGGAAAAACAAGCGCGAGACAGAACCGAGCAGCACAAACGGAAGCTAGAGAGCGAAGAGTAAGGTGGGCCTTACTTTTTGTCAACAGTAAGTACTGTCAGTGAATGGAACAAATTTTTCCCAAACAAGACACACAGTGTCTACTCACGACATATGCACCGTTGTGCAGACATTTTCAGGGCAATACAGATAGAAACGTAAATAGGGTTAAGCGGGTTGCGGGAGCTAAGAAATGAAATACAGTGTAATTATTGCCTAAAGAGGCACCGAAGGTTATTGGTTTCTTATTCCAAACTGGTCACTGCACGTCGCTCAACAAGCTTTAAAATTTTAATGGTGGAGTTTAAGTTCACCCTGTGTATGTAGAGGGACATGCTGTTGATAGCTGGTAGTAACGGACACAACGATAAGTATTTAATTTTTTTTATAACTGACGACTATGATCTTAATACATGGACATCACGAGAACGTAAACTGCTTGCCAGAGCGACGAATCGCCAGTCTCAAAACACACACACACACACACACACACACACACACACACACACACACACACACACACACACACACAGAGAGAGAGAGAGAGAGAGAGAGAGAGAGAGAGAGAGAGAGAGAGAGAGAGAGAGCGCTATTGTGAAGGAAGAAAGGTTGCAGTTTATCGTCACGCCGCAGGCAAAATCATTACGGACGGTGCAAAAGAGAAATCCATCTCATCAGGTACCGCAAGACGTACAGGTACACCGTGACGTACCATTACTGCATACTTTCTCGAAGATACGAGCATCAAATAACTGTAATTCCTGCCTTATGCCAATGCCTGTCTCTGGAGAATATCTGGCGTTGTATTTCGCGCCATACTGTCTTCCGTATTTCATCACAAGCGGACAGCTGAAGCAGGAAGAGTTGGGTTCAACTTCCTGTCGACTAAGGGCCTTCAGAGGCGGTGTAAAAGAGGGTACTGGGAAAGAAGGGTGGAAGGAAACTGGCCTTTTCCTTTAGAGCGATTAAAGGAACTCATAGAAAACCTAAATGTGGAAGGGCGCACGGGCGCTTGAATCTCCGTCATCCGGAATGAGTCCTCTGCGCCATCTCACTCTATTTTTTTTCATGTCAAACTTGTTATCACAACAGCTGTTTCGATAGCATCTCCACATTTCAATAATTATAATCGTCCCATAGCACGGACTACCGCAATAACAATCTGCGAGAAAAAAAAACAAGCTCATAATGGCTTGCCACGAATGGCAATGAAACGGGGCGTAGAATGTCATTGGCGTACCGCTATTCTGTACGGATGTCGCGGATGACAACCGATACTTCCTACGAAGAGATATGCCACCCAGGCAATCACCTTTGATTGTCGGGGCGCACGGCGGGCAACAGTCATGTTGATGTCCCACCATTCTTTGGGACGTCGCCCGACGCATCTTGGGCCTGGAATCTAATTGAATGGCGTAGAAATATCATCAAGTGACGAGTCCCGCTGGAAATTGAGCCAGTGAAGACATCTCTGAAGCCGCCTCGCACAGTGGTGGTATATTAGCCTGACTATCGCCCAGCATGCGGCCCGACAGCCAGATTTTACGGTCAGGGGTGCCACTTTTTTCATAGCAGGTGCCCTTTTGTTGTCATCTGCGGTGCCCTTACAGCACACGGCACGTCGATGATGTTCTATGTACCAATTTGTTGACCTTCACGGGAAGCCATCCTGGACTTACATTTCAGCAAGATAATGCCCGCACGCACACGGCGAGAGTTTGCACTGTTGTCTTCGTGCTTGTCAAACGATACTTGTGCCAGCAAGGCCACCGGATCCCTCCCCAAATGAGAACGTTCGGAGCATTATCGGCAGGGCCTCCAATCACTGCGGCAATTTCGACGATCTGACGCACCACTGGATAGAATTTTGCAAGATATACCTCAGGAAGACATCCAACAGCTCTATCAGTGAGTGCCAGCAGAACAACTACTTGCATAAACGCCAGGACTGGATGAACACTTTATTGTTGCGCTCAGTTTGTTAACTCCTCTCTCTTGAATAAACCATTCATTTTTTCTGAACCTGTAACCATCTGTTTGCCTGTACATGTACATCACATGTAGAGATTTCCGTTCCATTCTTTTTGGTGTGCCTTTCTAGAGTATTTCTACTCTTCTTTGAGGGTCAGATTCCTCACATAATGACAACAAAAAAAGTCCGTAGTTCTGACAGATTCACTGAATGATATTTTACGGAGTTTTCAGGTCAGTGAGTAACAATAATATACAAAAATGAGCTCCGCTTGCTTCTACATCAGCACCTACCTACAGACATACCAGATTTTGAGAATCTGAGGACCATGTCGAATATTTCTAGGACACTTTAACGAAGCGGCGCTGTATCAATAATGTCTGTTGTACAAACTAATAGTTTCAGTGCCACGATCGAATAGACTGAGGTAGGGCTAACGCGCAGATATCATTTATTCACCCGTCATCCCACATAACGTCCAGAGCTTCACGGACAACGTAACTGAAGCCCCACCACGCACAAGCCACGTACTTCGCCTTATTAGCGTAAGCACATCCTGCTCCAGATCCTAAAGAGAGTTCTAAATGGAGGCTTTGTAGCCAACACATGTAAGACGTGCCAGGAGAACATATGGACCGAACAGTCACTACAGTTTTATCCGAATCGTCAAGTTTAAGTTGCCACGATTTTCCAACCGTCTACAAATTTCGGTTGTCAGAAGTAGAGCACAGTCACGTAAGAATTCATTGATAATTGAAAGTCTCAGGACTTCAAAGATGTGTTTGTTTTCTTCTTCTGTGTGGAGGAAATACGATCCCCAAGTTTCCAAATTCTTTTTGGTTACACCATCTGTTGGAATATATTATCTCCAGTATCACTGACAGAGACAACAGCCAGGCCTGTCTGCCGAATACAGCTGCGTATCAGCAAGTTTCTGTACTAATTGTGCTTCCAGCAGGACGCAGAACGGTGCGCGTTGAGGCGACGTTGGCAGCCCTGCGTTATGGACGCTGGCTCGGAAGGGCGCGGCTGTGTTGTGAGACGAGCGCTCCGGCCGCAGATTTCCCTGTGGGCGCGACCTACGGCCCGGCAGACACACGGCGCCAACGTTTCACAGAACACGCACTCTGTGGACTCCTATAACGCGCAAAGCAGCCCACGTCCATTCGTTACTACAGCCAGTACCACTACCTCTGCCATGTTTTAATCGTGTAACGCCTTTCCTGTTGCAGATATTACTTTCATTTTGTGACATTCGCAACGAATAAATGCGATTACCGAATGCAGCGGCTTAAACAATATGCAGTCTAGGCGTACGCATTTCTCAGAACCAAGTCAACTCTACAGCAGAAAAGCCGTGTACTTCACACACTATCAGGGTCATTCGAAAAGAAATCTGCAGGAGGATGTACAATGAAAACCGCTGAAAGGGTGGCCACTACCTCTGGAAGAACGTGTGATTTCTATAAGGACACTAAAACACCTAACTCACCACTAGAGGGGCAGAGCCACACACAGACGTTAGGACAAAGCGCTAACCGTTCACTGATGTCAGTCGCACTGGAAACAGAGATATGAAGACTTGAAAAGAAGGCGCTGGAACGATACTTGGCAGTGGAAGGATTACGGGGAAAGGAAATTCATCGAAGAATGGCCCAAGTGTACGAGAGCACTGCACGTCCGCAGCAATGAGCAAGACGTTGCACAAGCGACTCAAGGAAGAATGGATGTTATTGTTAACCGATGATGTGCGATCTGGAACGCCACACTGCCTTAACGAAACCATTGTCCAGCATGTGAATGCCCTCATTATTGAATACAGGTGAGTGGAGAATGCCAATCATTGCCCTAGCGGTTTGACTGAGCGTCGGAATTTCGGAATTGCAACGGACATACAGTGCTCTCCGTACACTTGTGCCTTTCTTCGGTGAATTTTTGTTCGCCGCACTCCTTTTGCTGCAAGGAAACGCCCTACACCTCTTTGCTCTACATTTGAACTTTTCAGCACGAGTGCCTGCAGTGAACAATCGAGGCGTGCATCTGCTCGCTCTGTCTTCACGTCCGTATGCACCCTCGTCCCTCTAGCGGCGACTTTAAGCATTTAGCGCTCTTATACTGAGCACATCTTCTTCCATAGGCAACGGCGTTACGATCCCTTCAACGATTTTCATTTTACAGCATCCGCGTCGTTTCTTTATTAATGAACCTCACAGGTAAGCCTTCCGAGTAGAGGACAACGAGGCGGCTTCCATCCCCGAGTATAAGGAGTATGTAGCTTCGACAGTGTTTTAAGTTAGAAATATGATTATTTACAGTACGAGTTGGAGGAGTTGTCAATGAATGATGGTAGAGGGCTTGATGTTTAAGATCCCCTACAGTGCAGGTTGGTGCTCGAAATTCAACAGTAAAGTTTTTGATTGAGTACTGAAGTAGTTACGACGTATGAGCGTCAATTTAACATGGATCAATGTATCAGAACTTAAGTTCTGTAATAAGAGTGACGAACCGAATGACGATCAAAGCCGGCCGGAGTGGCCGTGCGGTTCTAGGCGCTACAGTCTGGAGCCGAGCGATCGCTACGGTCGCAGGTTCGAATGCTGCGTCGGGAATAGATGTGTGTGATATCCTTAGGTTAGTTAGGATTAATTAGTTCTAAGTTCTAGGCGACTGATGACCTCAGAAGTTAAGTCGCATAGTGCTCAGAGCCATTTGAACCATTTGACGAACACAACAAGTCGCTAGGCGCTTAAACTCGAACCAGTTAATCCTTACACATCGTGATTATACCTAAGGAAACGCTGATAGGTGGAAGTAGAATGAATTACAACGACATTACAGTCACTTTACGTGCTCGCGAAATAAGTATACTTCCGTTAGTACGTCGATTATTAATTGGTCGATAGTCTGTAACTTGGATGTTTTAGAAAAGAATAATTAGTTTTCTGTATAAAATACACGAAATAACATACTACCAATAGTGCTTGCAAAACCTTGTCTTTCTTGACTGTGAGAATATATGATTTTTTTTTAATTTTATTGGAAGCTCACGTTTCGTAAATACACTGAGGTGACAGAAGCCGTGGGATAACGATATGCACACATACAGATGGGGTGGTGTGGCATACACGAGGTATAAAAGGGCATCGCATTGGTAGCGTTGCCATCTATATCCAGGTAATTGCTCCCGACTTAATTATGGCCGCGCGACGGGAATTAACAGACTCTGAACGCGGAATGGTAGTTGGTGTAGACGCATAGGATATTCCGTTTCGGAAGGCGCTAGGGAATTCCACATTTCGCCATCCGCAGATTCAAGAGTGTGCCGAGAGAACCACAGCTCAGGCACTTCCTCTCACCACGGACAACGCAGTAACCCACGGCCTTAACTCAAGTACCGAGAACAGCGGCGCTTGCGTAGAGTCGTCAGTGCTAACAGACAAGCAACATTGCTTGAAACAGCAGAAGAAACCAATGTGGGATGTGCGACGAATGTATCCGTTGGGACAGTACGGCGAAATGGGGCATTAATGCGCTTTCGCAGCAGACGACCGTCGCGAGTACCTTACTCACAGCACGACGTCGCCTGCGGCGCCTCTCCTGGGCTCGTGACCAGATCTGTTGGGCCTGGAAAACCGCGGCCTGGTCAGCGGAGTCCCGGTTTCAGTTGGTCAGAGCTGACTGTAGGGTTCCAGTGTGGCGCAGACCCCACGAACCCATGGACCCAAGTTGACAACAAGGCACTGTACGAGCTAGTGGTGGCTCCATTATTATATGAGCTATGTTTTCATGGATCGACCTGTGTCCTCTGGTACAATCCTCTAGTCGAACTGGACCGTTCATTCACTGCAAATGATTATGTTCGGTTACTTGGAGACCATCTCCAGCCTTTCATGGACTTCATGTCCTCAACAACGATGGAATTTTTATAGACGTCAGTGCTCCATGTCATCGGGAGACAGTTTTCCGCGATTCGGTTGAAGAACATTCTGAACGATTCGGTCGAATGATTTGGTCAGGCAGATCACCCGAAATTAATCCCGTCGAGCATTTAAGGAACATCCAGAATGACCTTTTCACTCTGCAGCGGAGTGTGCGCTGATATGAAAATTCCTGGCAGATCAAAACTGTGTGCCGGACCGAGACTCGAACTCGGGACTTATGCCTTTTGCTGGCAAGTGCTCTACCAACTGAGCTACCCAAGCACGACTTACGTCCCGTCCTCACAGCTTTACTTCTGCCAGTACCTCGTCTCCTACCTTCCAAAATTTACAGAAGCTCTCCTTCGAACCTTGCAGAACTAGCACTCCTGGAAGAAAGGATATTGCAAAGACCTGGCTTAGCCATAGCCTCTGCAGAGCGAAAATCTCATTCTGGAAACATCCCCCAGTGCTAGTTCTGCAAGATTCGCAGGAGAGCTTCTGTAAAGTTTGGAAAGTAGCAGAGGAGATACTGGCAGAAGTAAAGCTGTGAGGACGGGACGTGAGTCGTGCTTGGGTAGCTTAGTTGGTAGAGCACTTGCCAGCAAAAGGCATAGGTCCCGAGTTCGAGCCTCGGTCTGGCACACAGTTTTGATCTGCCAGGAAGTTTCATTTAAGGAACATAATCGAGAGATCAGTTGGTGTACAAAATCCTGCACCGGCAACACTTGCGCGGTTATGGACGGCTACACTGTGGCTCAGTACTTGGGCAGGGGACTTGAACGACGACACGTCCGGTTGTTGCACTACGCCGGGCGAAGGGAGGTCCGACTTGACATTACGCGGTGTCCCAAGGCAGCTCTCCACGTATTGGGTAGCAGTTGCCAGGGAAGACTAGAAAGCAACAGGCTAGAGACACCGTCCATAATAGCACACCGCTCTTCTACCTACGGTAACTGGCGAGACTGTATAGCGGAGATTGTTGTACCTGCATGATAGGTTACCCAGGAACACATATTTCTGGTCGCTGTTTTAACCTAGTCACCTAGAATGACGTGAGGGAATGCGCACTTGGGACAGCCATAAGCACTTTCCGACTTTTTCTACTGTTTTCATTGTTGAGTGATGTGAGGAGGTTCTTTGGGTAACATTTGTAAGTATTTTTAGTCCTGCTTGTTTGAGTGCTGTATAATGTGTTAAGGGTATCTGTAATATATTGACAGATCTTCAACTACAGAATTATAAGATACGTAATATTCTTTAAAGTTTTGGAAGTAGTCGTACATATCGGTGTGGTCCATTAAGGCATTTTGAACCGAAGAAAATCTTCTGCCATCAAACATGTAACACTGGAAATGATCTGAGTTTCTTTAACATATTAACAATTTTGCTTTTCTTGAAAATGGAAATTTTGTGTTGGTTTCCAATAAATTTTATTTCAAAATGTTTTTAAGTTGTAGCTGGTTTTTGATAATATAAGGTGCAGTCAAAGCAAAGAAGATGAGCAATAAGTAACTGAACTGCTTATTGTTTCAAAATTAGTCGCCGTAACTGTTAATACCTTTATCTTACAGTGAGACAAAACGGCAATGCCTTCATGGAAAAATGTTTGTGGTTGCATAAGGAATCATTATTGTACCCAGACGTGCATCTCTTCATCCGCAGCAAATCGACAGGCAAGAAGGTTCTTCTTCATGACTCCAAAAATGTGAAAACCGCATGGGAAGAGACCGGGACTGTATGCAGGATTGTGTGAGGGCTCGTCAAGCGAAACGGAAACAACAGGAAGTCCGTGGAAGTCATGATGAACTTTTTCTTTGCCTACATTAACCACTTCTGACTACCTTCTGGAGCACGGCGCCACACCTAACGTACAATGGTACGTGGACACAATGCAAAAAATTGAATTGCGCCATGAAGTTAGTTAGTTAGTTGCGTGTTCCGTTGATCAGCCGCACAGGAATGTTGACGGACGGCATCTTTCTGTTGCAGCATAATGCCCGTCCACATGCTGCAAAGTAGTTTCGCTGTGAAGCTCTTGTTCATCCTCTGTACGGTTCAGACTTCTGCCCACTGTGACGTCCATATTTTTGGACACATTAGCGGCCACCGATTTGCCTCGGGTAAAGAGGTGCTCACCTGGGTACAGCCATGTTTGCGTAGGCAACTGGAAACATTTTTCTAAGAAGGCAGTGACCGCCTTGTCTCACAGTGGTATAAACCCATTAACAGCTCCTTCGATTGCTTTTAAAATAATAAATAGTTTTCTTGCCTTTCATTTCGCAACTGTCTCGTTTTCATTTGACAGCCCTTTGTACTTAATTTACTTTCACTAACAGATTATTTGTGTGTAGCAGACTAAATACATTATTGACCACATTTAATCGATTGCAGTGCATTTTAATCTTAATAGACTGAGTATTCGGGGGTATATGAACATGGTTTACCTTGGAGCAGTTTTTCTAATTTATAGAGTATTTTCAATAATTCAGGAATATACTACCGCATACAAAACTTGAATGCTACTATTTAAATATGGAGTAAGGAAACATATTAAACATCTGTTACAGTCATTTTTGGTAGGTGACTATGAACAACCATCAAGTAATGTATGCAATACATGTTAGACCATCAGCTGCTTTTATTTTAAACCCAAATTTCAAACGGTTTCAGACATGGACGATCTTCGCTGATACTATCCAAAGATACAACTAATTATATGTAGTAGAAAGTTTTTTCTTTGAAAACGAACTGTTAACATTTCATTTATTCTACATATAATTGTATTGTGTGTATTGTATTGTATTGTATTGTATGTGAACCGGGGACCTAGTAACGACGGAGAGGCTCCGTCCCCGCCGCAGCCGCAGCGGTCCACAACCCCACGACGACTACCGCAGTCCACTTCACACCTCCATCGCCCCACACCGATCCCAGGGTTATTGTGCGGTTCGGCCCCCGGTGGACCCCCCAGGAAACGTCTCACACCAGACGAGTGTAACCCCTATGTTTGCGTGGTAGAGTAATGGTGGTGTAAGCGTACGTGGAGAACTTGTTTGCGCAGCAATGGTTCAAATGGCTCTGAGCACTATGGGACTTAACATCTGAGTTCATCTTAGAACTACTTAAACCTAACTAACCGAAGGACATCACAAAGATTCATGCCCGAGGCAGGATTCTAACCTGCGACTGTAGCAGTGGCGCGGTTCCGGTCTGAAGCACCTAGAACCGCTCGGCCACAGCGGCTGGCTAATGTACTCAAGTACCGTTATTTAATAGGTAGTAAGCCGCACTAAGAATGGAATTTGTTATATGCTTATAAAGTCAGGTTCAAATTATTCTAGGTATTCAAATGTTATGCTCACACACCACTTTTTTCCAACGTCTACCCCCCCCCCCCCCCCACTAGATGGTAAGCCAGACGTGAATTACATTTGGCTCAACGTATGTCATCCCTTTCTCTTCCAGACCCCCCCCCCCCCCCCACTCTCATTCCATTTCGACACCTAGTCTGAATCTCTAAGACGCTACAGGCGTTATAGTTCCACCCTCTTTTTCTTCCACATCGTCTGTCATGCTTGTTCCATGTTTATTTGAAACTGCGTTCCAGAGTTACAAACCACTCCTTCCTATCACCACTACTTCGCTATGGAAAAAATGTCATGTGGGAACAATCATCAACCTGAGCAGCACAGAGCTCTATGAATTTATTTTCTATTTTATGTATTGTCCCTTCACTTCTCCACGCCCTCACTAAGCGTTCTATGCGCGTCTTACCGCACTATTACATTTTTACAGGTATTTAATCACATATGGTCCGTGGCTTAAACCGACTGATATTTGGGTTTAAATGAAAGCAACTGACGGTCAAACATGCATTTTATATGACGGAACTTATTCCAAGGGATCTAGAGCTGTTGTTGTTGTTGTCTTCAGTCCTGAGACTGGTTTGATGCAGCTCTCCATGCTACTCTATCCTGTGCAAGCTGCTTCATCTCCCAGTACCTACTGCAACCTACATCCTTCTGAATCTGCTTAGTGTGCTCATCTCTTGGTCTCCCTCTACGATTTTTACCCTCCACGCTGCCCTCCAATGCTAAATTTGTGATCCCTTGATGCCTCAAAACATGTCCTACCAACCGATCCCTTCTTCTAGTCAAGTTGTGCCACAAATTTCTCTTCTCTCCAATCCTATTCAATACCTCCTCCTTAGTTATGTGATCTACCCATCTAATCTTCAGCATTCTTCTGTAGCACCACATTTCAAAAGCTTCTATTCTCTTCTTGTCCAAACTAGTTATCGTCCATCTAGAGCTATGCCAATATATATTCATCGGAACATTGTTTGCGGTGCCAATCTTAGGATATTTGGAATTCTGTTTTGTAATTAGCAGCTGGAGACAGCCCTAACAGATACTAAGGATTACGTCTTTCATACGACGCCCATTGTCGGTGGAATAGGCTTTTTTGCGTTGCAAACAAAATGAATTTAAAAGCAGAATGTCACGTAACCATTCGATAGAGCGATCCAAAATTAGTCTAGTACAATATTCGTTTTATCGATATATGTCAACAGACAGTAGTAGTAGTAGAAGAAGAAGAAGAAAAAGAAGAAGAAGAAGAGTAGCCAGTACCTCAGCACCATCCTGGGCATCGCTGACTGCTACCGCCACGCAGCAGCGCTGCGCAGTCGCTGCTGTGGTACTGGCTACTCTTCTTCCTCTTTTACTGTCTTTGTTAAAACGTACTGATAAAACAGATATCGCAGTAGACTAATATGGGACCGTTCTATCACAAGGGCACGTAAAATTCCGTTTTAAAGATACGTTTATTTGTAATGGGGAAGAAACAGACGCTTCCCATCGACAATGGGCGCCGCCTGTAAGACGTGATGAGCAGTGTTTCTTTGGGTTGACTCCAGCTCAACACTGCATCGTGTCAGTGACTTATTCACGATTTCCCTACAGGCAGCCTGTCAACTTCTCGTTATCCTCACTTGGACTGCTACTTACAGACGAAAATTACGGACTGATGTCGGCCCAAGTGGTTAAAAAGCAGAACGTGTCTGGCTTTTTACGAGACACGGAAAGGCTGCTATATACAGTGTGTTCGGGAATCACCGTTACTAACTTCCAAGACTTGTAGAGGGTAGCGGCTGGATAATATTTTGAATAGGAACCCAAGTTCGGAAACGTCATCCAAGGACGCAAGAGTGCGTCAAAGTTACAGGCGCCGGCACTTGTAAATATGTACATGTATAGATGAGACGAGTCTATGGTAATGTTACAAACTTCCTTGGATAATGGAGTAGGATACACATATTAGTCTGCGGTAAGAGTCTCTGTACCGTAAATGGACAAGTCGAAAGTTACGAGGAATCGAACTTGAATAGTGGCAACTATTTATTCACAACCGATACAAGAGAGTGACATGTTTGCACCTGTTACTGTCCTTCAGAGTAGTCACCAGGGTTGTGTAGAGCCCTTTGACAGCGATCTGGAAGGCATAGTATACCGTTAGCAGATCCTTTTGCTGGTGCAAATGGAGCGGCCTACTGCCTATCGAATCTCTGGAACAGTTCTGAAGCGAATGCCACGAAGTGGTTCGTTCATTTTCGGAATCAAATCAAAGTCAGGACGACTTAAGTCCGGGGAGTATGGTGGATGGTACAGTACTTCCCAGTCCCATCGACCGAACAGAGCAGCCACAGCTTGCGCTGTATGCGCCCGCGCATTGTCGCCCAAAATGATGGGTGGCTTGCGAAGAATGTGTCGCCGCTTCTTTCGCAAAGCTGGTCGCAGGTGATGCTCCAAAAACGAACAGTAATACTGTGCATTGACGGTCTGTGGTGGAGGAAAGTAATGCGTTAGGATAACACCATCAGAGTTGTACACGAGAATCACCGTAACTTTAGACCGCTCCAGTCGCACCATCAACAGAACAGGCTCTGCTAACGGTATACTACGCCTTCCACATCGCTGACAACGGGTTCTATACAACGCTGGTGACTACTTTGAAGGACAGTAACAGGTGCGAACATGTAACTCTTTTGTATCGGTTGTGAATAAATAATTGCCACTATTGAAGTTACAACCCTCGTATAAGCGAAAATGGTTCTGATACCTCTGACAGTGGAACACGGATACTGATACTGTTGCTGCTAAGAATGTAGGCTAGGCAGCTTTGAAGCAGTAGTATGTACCAAAACAGGGAAACAACGTCGTGTAAAGATTGGCTCTAAAATACGTACCTGAGGAGGTATGAGCATTTGTTCATCTCCTCTACTATGAAACCTATGTCCTCTATAACTCTGGCGCACCGTAGCGTCGTTGGTTGACGTTTCCGGACATGGGTCCCTATTCACAATATTATGCGCCCACTAGCCTCTGCAAGTCCTAGAAATTTGTTACAGGAATTTCCGAACGTCCTGAAAATTTCGAAACATATTGTTACTTGTTCAGCCAAATGTCCTATAAGGGTTGTTTCGAAATCTTCGTGATAAAGCCTGCAGGGGTGATGGATCACGTAATGCAGAAGAACATAGATCAAGTCATACAGAACAACAGTTGATGGAGACAAACTGCTTGCTGACGCTTCCTGGCAACCTTAGGAATGGTTTAAGGTCAGCCTGTGGCCCTGAGAGGCGGCACGGCACAGGCACTCTCCGGCGTTCGTACAATGTGTCTCGCCAATCACTCAGCCACCTGCTCCACGTGGAAGATGGTAAGACGTGCAAAACTAAAGTTCCAGGTTCGGCTCTAAAATATCTTTGTCCCTAAGCCGAGACTCAGTGTTATGCTTTCCTTGTTGAAAACCACTAGCAATATACTGAGGTAGGTAGTGTGCTGTACACCTGATTGGTAGACCCTGGTAGTTCGGTAAAATTTCGTCCCCTCAGAGCCGATGAATTCCGAAAACGCTTGGTTTGCAGGAAAGCGTCAGTGAACGTTTTATCTCTAAGATTAGTTGTTCCTTATGATGTGATGCATCACCCGCAGTCGTTTGTCACAAACACTTTGAAGCACCCTGTATGTCAATCCAAGGCCTGCGTGTCCAGAAAGTTTGCCTCAGACATTTCTGGCAAAATATGTACGTAAAACATGTAAACACTTACAAAAATATGTAGATTGAAGTCTCTCTAAAATCTCTAGAATATTATGAAAATGCTGACAATCCTACCAGTGAGAAGAGAGGAACTTCATAG
Source organism: Schistocerca gregaria (assembly GCF_023897955.1). Taxonomy (NCBI): domain Eukaryota; kingdom Metazoa; phylum Arthropoda; class Insecta; order Orthoptera; family Acrididae; genus Schistocerca; species Schistocerca gregaria. The sequence goes on along the minus strand of NC_064924.1, from coordinate 671,002,474 downwards.
AAGTGAGCAGCATAAGAACACATGATTAACTCATACCGATGCACAAAAACTAACTCGTTAACCAATTAGCGACATTTTGATGTTGGATTACTTATCTCTCGAGAATTCAATAAATTGTTTAACGTTTAGAGTAGCACGAAAGACGAAGATAATGACGCATAAGCTCCTAGCTAGCAAAATCTAATTACATTTACGTCATAGAAGTGAGAAGAACGTAATGATTTACTGCAAAGAACTGCTGATAAAATTCTTGTATCGAGTACTCAGCTTCGGTCGACGGATCGTTATGAGGTTCATAAAAACATTTACAACTTCATACTAGGCGATAATGATGTAAATGTTTTAATGAACCCGACGATGGTCCGTGGACCGAAACTGGTGGTTCTGTACAGGAATTTTATGAGCAGCTCCTGGCGATAGATGACGACATTCTTGAAATATTTACGAGTTTCTGAAAATTATAGAAGATTGCAATTCCGTTTACGGAGTGGGAGTAAGCTCATCCTAAAACAAAGGACAGCGTAAACAGCCTGTGTATCGCTGATGTAGACATTAGAAAACGTTTAAATTTTATCATTAAGTTGTGTGTGGCCAGCTAGAAGGTATGACAATAAACAAAATGAATAGGTTGCATAAGGATTTTAGTCTCTGAGACATAGTGTGTTAAGCCTGATGCCGCATATGAACGTGTTTACTGAGTGTGTAGCGTACACTGACTCGGCCAGTAGACTTCTCATTGCGAGAGAGATGTAGACAACCGTTTTCTAGGGGAGACCAGGGAGTGCGTTATAACAGCCGAGGTTTCTGGTATGAAGAGAGGAGTGGTGCCCCCTGCGAACTGCGAACAGATGGCTGATGGCTGGGGTACGGATTTGCCCCCCAGTGCTCTGGAGCTACATTCCTAAGGATTGCGTTGTAGGCAGGCAGTGTCTACGAGACCGAAAACGCGCCAGTTCTGAGTACTGCGACAGCATCAGCCCCCGCGATAGTGGGTTCACCGTCAGTGAGGCGGGTGATCGGAATCTCGAACAGGTTTTGCCATTGTCAGTGAGCCAGGGACGAAGTGTTCCCGTAGGGGAAGAGCATCGGTAATAAACTTTCCCCGTGCTAAAAATAGTACTGGTAATGGTAGTAGTAGTGGTAGATTTTGTGGCAATATAGCCCACCCGGTTTCCCACAAGACCCTGCCTATACTTACTGCCTTCCGGCGTGGTGGTGATGCTTGAGTCATCCTCCAGAAGCTTCTCAAGTCAGTCAACATAAGTGATTCGCATGGCCGTCATGATAACCTGTTGCTGCTAACGCAACTCTCTCAAATAGCGAAACAATACTACAAACAATTTCACAAGTTGCGACATTGTCGGGAATGAAACAGTGACTCGTATATAAAATAAGTTTCCTTTAATTTACGTCTATGGTCACAAACGTTTTGTTAACAGATCACCGGTTTCGGTCTATAACGAGCATCATCAGATCTGTTTTATAAAAAGAAAGTCCTAATGTACTGCAGCCATAGTGGCATCGTCAAACGTTAAATGCAAACGACGATGCCACTATGGCTGCAGTACATTAGGACTTTGTTTTTATAAAACAGATCTGATGATGGTCATTATAGACCGAAACCGGTTATGTGTCAACAAAAAGTTTGTGACCATAGACGTAAATTAAAGGAAACAAAAACATTTCTTGTTATGGTTGCTGTCAGCTAGGATACTTTCCCAGCAACAGCTGTGTAGGTGAGTTGCCATGGTCAGTCTTATGTCCAGATGCGACCACCAAGTCGGCTTATTCTCTAGGCGAATACCAGACCAGCGTCTACTGCACATGGCCAGTCCAGCAGAGTTAGCAATAATTGTGGAAATGAATAACGGAGAAGAGAGGGGGTGCGACGGACGACGGCTGGAATGTACTGCACACGGTGGGCCGTGTTACGACTGAAATAGTTTCTCCGTTACACGCCAGTGTTTCCCGCGTATCTTCATGAGACCTTGTCCTTTCGAAAATCGTCTCCCGCAGTTTGTCCGCACTGTTGAAAACCATCCAGTCTTGTTTTACGTTTCCAACCGCGTCCACCGGTGTTGTAAAGAAAGCGAATAGCGATGTGAGTACAACACTGGAGACTTTTCCCCTATAGTGCGTTGACGGGAGTTATGAACTGTCAAGTGGCAAACACATCAATGCTACTGATTCGAGCTCCGTAAACTGAATTTTCTTTAGTCTGCAAACCATGTTTGGGTCGCAAATTATTTTGCACTGATGAACCGCAACACGTCGCGTATTACTCAAGTTACGTGACTATAGTCCGGTTAAAATTACTTGACAGTTGATATCTATCACTTGGCGCTACAGTGTTGCGACATCGGCTGCTGGCTGTCGCGACACACACATACCGCGTGCCACTTCGAGAATGCTGTTAATATGCAACGAGGAGCATGTTGGAAGCCGCCGCCGCGAGGTATGTCGGAAATACGAGATGCCGTGTCGACAGCTTATATTGAGTGACCAGTGACTGAACTGCGGCAGAAGACGCGTTTTGTAGCCCTGAATTTATTCTGCCCTAACCCAACGACAGTATCCTGCTGAGCAATGTATCCGAGAAAACGGCGGACAGCAATCGGCGGCAGAACTAATATCAAGACAGATTTGTTCACGACGATTAAAGCTGACCTCTGTGAGGAGTCTCAAGACAGATAAATTCAGTTTCAGGGATAAAAAGAAACTGTAATTTCTTACTGTCACTGGGTATCTGGAACTGTTCTTATGTTGGATACACGAGCTGCAGCGTTACCAACCAGTGAGCAGACCTTCTTGGCACTTGGTTGTATATTGTAAGCGACTCGGGGAAATCACAAACTAAAAAATTATGACAAGAAGAAAAATAAGAGCAAATGAAAAAGTCAATACGGTGAAGAAAATGAAGCGGCAGAAATTTAGAGAAAATTACATTTAAAATCAATAATTGACTAAAAATAACAATCAAGGTCTTCAAATTTAGAAATAATAAGAAAACCGCTCCAACTGATTTAGTCGCAACGATGAGTTGTAGCCCTTTAAAATTCGGCTTCACGCAGTGTCGAGCGAAACTTATCTAATGTAAACCGACCTCTCTGACTAACTACACAGGGCGTATCATAATTAATGGCGTAAACGCACAAGACTTGAAATTACACCACACTAGAAGCAAAAAAGTCTCGGTAAACATAGGGCCGAAAAAGCATACCTTAAGAGTTACGAGCAATTTTTCATCTTTGATACTGTGAACCTAATCTCTTCTAATGCAAGCTCTTTGCTTTCAATATTTTGGGGAACGGTAATATGGACCAAAACAAGAAAAAAAGTCCAGTAAAAAACATGTGCTCTAAAATGCATACCTTAAGAGTTATGAGCACGTGCTCATCTTCGCTACTTGGAAACACAACTCTTCTAATGAACAATTTCTCATAACTTTTAAGGTATACATTTTAGAGCAAATGTTTACTGGACATTTTTTCTTGTTTTGGTCCATACTACTACTTCCAAAAATATGGAAAGCAAAGAGCTTCCAGTAGAAGAGATTAGGTTCACAGTATCGAGGATGAAAAATTGCTCGGAGCTCTAAAGGTATATATATTCGACCCTATGTTTACTGAGACTTTATTGCTTCTAGTATCGTGTACTTGCAACTGTAAGTGTTTATGGCATTAATTATGATATACCCTGAATATGTAACGCTGAATCACGTTCTGTACGAAAGTATCCAGTGGTGTTTGGTTAGTGCTGTGTGCGTGTGTGTGTGTGTGTGTGTGTGTGTGTGTGTGTGTGTGTGTGTGTGTGCGTGCGTGTGTGTGTGTGTTTGCTGTGGTTGTGTGTGGCGAAACACGAAATAAAAGGACCAAACCCAGGATTTCTGGATCCAAATACGTCCAGAAAGAAAGCCAGGGAAGGAATTCGCAGTAACTGGCCAATTGTTGTGACAGTTTGGCAACGGCGAACTGTTCGAGCGTGACGCTGAGCGCTCTAGTTTTGAGTAATCAGATGCAACGCGCGAAGTGTCAACTATCAAGTAATTTTAATCAGACTTTAGTTTCGCACATTATATAACTGAAGATTATATTTAAGAGAATTAACTGAATAAAAATAACAATCACGGTCTTTTGATTAGATTTAGAAAACAAAAATCGCTGCAGCTGACTCAGTCGCAGAGAAAGTAGTCAAACAAATCAAGTAACACCTAACTATCGGCGAATTGTCTGTACATCACATTAAAAGTCACTGTGTCCGTCGCAGGTGATGCCTGCGTTTGCTACATTTATTTGAAGTCCACAGAAGTCTATTACGAGTGCTTTAGAAAGTATACTGCGAGTGCTTTTACTGGTAGAGAATGCTAAGTGAATGTCAGACGGGAGCTTGGAACGGCCTTCATCTTAGATAATACTGGTGAGCAGACAGCACCTATAGCAACCCACAATCGTCGCTGCTCTGCTCGCTATTAATCATTTACCTCGTGTATTTCAGGAGTAGTCCGTTGAACTGGTGAGGGGGTCGAGGGGCGGGAGCTGAGAAGAGGGGGGTGTAGGGATGTAGGGAGCTGAGCGACTGGCGACGGGGTCGGGGTACGGCTTTTAGGGTGCTCCGCGCCGGCTGTACGGCAGTGTGAGAGAGCAGCCAACTAGTCGGGCGACGCTACCTCGTTCGCGGCGTGCTGTGCGCATTGCGGAAGGACGCTCGCCGCTTTGGGCCGCCGAGGGAATCGATTCGAGGACCGGCACGCGAAACCGGGACAACGGGGCGCGTCGCAGCAGTCGGCACGCGAGCCAGCACGTGAGGAGTGCCGGGGGAGGGGTGGAGGGGGAGGGGGAGGGGGAGGCAGCTAGGGGGAGGGGGGGAGGGAGGGGGGAGGGGGGCGCCGCGACGCCGCAGCGCAGCGCTATCGACCCCGCTGCCGCTGGCGCACGCAGTCGGCCGCCATCTTGGCTCACGCAGCAGCCGGCGGCCGCTGGAGCCACACCAGAGCTCCGCTGCGCGCTCCCTCTCCTCCGGGTCGCCTCTTGCAGCGTATGCTACCGACGCTACGGTTAACTCAAGTGCCACTCCATCGTTTAAGTACTATCGTACGAGGCACTAAACAAGATGTGTGACTGGAATGAAAATTTATTGGTGGGGAGGACGGAGTCCGATCAAAAGTATCCGGACGCCTATGAATGGAATTAATGTGGAGGGTGTGCACCCTTCACCTTTACGACGGCTTAAAATCTACTGGGGACGCTTTCAAAGAGGTGTCTGAATGTAGAGCAATTCCAGCACATCTTTCCTTAAGAGCAGTAAACAAAGAAAAGTGCGAGGTCATCCACATGGGTACTAAAAGAAATACGATAAATTTTGGGTATATGATAAATCGCACAAATCTAAGGGCTGTCATTTCGACTAAATAACTAGGATTTACAATTGCGAGCAACTTAAATTGGAAAGACCACACAGATAATATTATGGAGAAGGAGAAACAAAGACGGCGCTTTGTTGGCAGAACACTTAGAAGATGCGACAAACCCACTAAAGAGAGAGCCTACATTACACTTGTCCGTCCTCTGCTGGAATATTGCTGCGCAATATGGAATCCTTACCAGGTAGGATTGACGGAGGACATCGAGAGAGTGCAAAGAAGGGCAGCTCGTTTCGTGTTATCGCGCAATAGGTCACTGATATGATACCCGAATTGGGATGCCAGTCACTGAAACAAACGCGACTTTCTTTGCGGCGAGATCTATTTACAAAATTCCAATCACCAAATTTTTCTTCCGAATGCGAAAATATTTTGTTGACACCCACCTACGTAGGGAGAAATGATCATCATAATAAAATACGAGAAATCAGAGCTCGAACGGAAAGATTTAGGTGTTCCTTTCTCCCACGCGCCATTCGAGAGTGTAATGGTAGAGAGGTAGTATGAAAATGGTTCGATGAACCCTCTACCAGGCACTTAAGTGTGAATTGCAGAGTAATCACGTAGATGTAGATGTAGAGCCGAAACCAGAGGAGGTAGTGATGTTGGATGCTGGGGTCAGGAGCGAAGTCTACATCATAACTCATCCCAAAGATGCACCACTCGGTTCAGACTGTGACTCTGTGCAGGGCATACCATTTCAGTAATGCTATTGTTCAGAAACCATTGCCACGCAGACGCTGCTTTATGATAGGGTACACTATCGTGTTGACACAATCATCGTCTCCAAACGATTCCTCTGCAGTATACTGTAAAATTTGTTCTTATTCCGCCGCATTTAGCGTTTTCTTATGAACAATAACGAGACCACATCTTAACCGTGCACAACATCCCCACAGCACAAAACCACCTTATCGGTTCTTCACAGTTGCCACTACACACGATGGTATACCACGTTTTCCAGTCATTCGCCAAACGCAAACCCGTCTATCGGATTTCCACAGGGTGTAGCGTGATCCATCTCTTCAAATCACTCCCTTCCAGTCATCCACGGCTAGTGCCGTCGGTCTTTACTCCATCTCGAGTGTCACTTACCAGTGACTACAGAAATTTCAAGAGGCGGGTGCTCCACCCGTTGTACCCAATCGTTGTTAACTTTCTAGGCACGGTCATTGTGCTAGCTAGACTACTGGCAACTCTCTGAAGCTATTGGATGTTCCCTTCCCCTGATTTTATGCGATTTTTTTTCAACCATTTGCAATCCTCTGCAGTCCCTGTCCATCATTAAATGATGTTTACCCGGAGTTGGTTCAGCTGTGGTGGTTGTTTCACATTTCCACTTCACAATCACAACAGTCGACAGCTCGTGAGAGGGTTGAAATGTCCTTGATGGATTACTCGGGTGACATAGACTAGTTCAGTTTCTAAATCACTCATCTCTCCTGACAGAGCCATCCTGCCTTTACGGCTTCTCTGCTGACATTGCAGCACGCCCCGCCTACTTTTATACCGGTTGCTTAGTCTCTCGTTACATCTAGTAGACAATTAAACATTACGTAGGGGCGTTCGGATGTTTTTGATAAAACAATCTGTTTTGGATGGAGTCACCGACAGCGAAAATGATTTCAGTCTCGTCCATGATCTTATGCTCAATATTAATACTGACCTCAGAATTTTCACAGATGACGCCTTTACTCGAAATGAATTACTACGTCATAAAAACTGCACGAATATTCAATCAGATCTCGATAAGAATTAAACTTTGTGCTAAGACTGGCAGTTTGCTTTAAATGTACAGCAGTGTAAAACTGTCAATGCAAAACGCTGAAAATCAGTGTACTCTGACCATAACAGGGACGAACCACAGTTGGAGTCAGTCGACTCATACAAATGCCTGGGTGGATGTGAAACTGAGTAATGACACAAGCTTACTTGTAGGTAGAGCAGGAGCGAAACTTCGCTGCCCCTGGAGTATTTCAACATAAGACAGTTCACAGATACACGACTCACGTATGGGCGAGCACATGACGAACCAAGTTGTCCGTGACGTACCGTTGCGCTGTCAGAGTTCCCTCGACCGCTGCCAGCTGCGATCTGAAGTCATACCCGACGGCACCTCAAACCATGACGCCACGAGTAACATTTGATGTGCCTCTCGAAAACACTGGAGGATGACACCTCTCCCCGGGTCGCTACCTTACACACGCCGACGACGGTGATTCGCAGTAAAGTAAAACTGCGACTCATCACCGAAATCGGTGCGACGCCAATCGTCAGCAGTCCATACTTCCCAATCACAGCATTACTCAAAACGCACGCATTTCGATTGTGGTAGTAACTGCACCCTGTGCGTGGGGCGGTAATTTCCTAGTCCAGCCGCTGCTAGTCTCCGACCATTGGAGATGGGGGACACAAAATGTTGCAGGGAGCGCATTACTTGTTCTCGGACAGCAGGTGCAGATGTGAATGGCTCACGTGTACTTACGGTGGTCCTCGTTTGTGGTGGTCAGACGTGTTCGAACGGAACCTTGACTACCAGCATGCCTGCCAACACGTTCCCATAAATTGCAACACTGGGCCACTGGCACATTCGAATCCCGATGGTATACAATTCGACCGGCCTGCCAAATGGACACACGGAATGGCGTCCCTTTCAAACTTTGTCCGGTGCTGATAACGGCACCTCTGTGTCCTCCACAGTGACCACCCAACGCCTGACGCTTTCGACGTCCCCTTTATACGCACAGATTGACTGTGCCGTCAGATCTTGGTAGAATACTTTGCACACAACACCAGTGTCGTGCGTCTTTCATTCATAATCCCCTTTGTATGCTACCAGGCCTGACAACACTAAACACGAACAACTCTTATGCATTCTGATGGCAGTTCTACCTGCAACACGCAATTGCAAATCTAATCATTTACGGTTTTGGTTTAAAAATAAAAATTGCCTTTTCTTTCCTGCACTGTATTTTATTTCCCCCAGATTCGTTTTTTTTTCTTTAAGGCATCTTTAGTGGTATCTAGAACGATACTGTTTTGTTTTGATATGTGTTATTTATTTATTACAAAACAGTTCACTTCTCGTTCATCATATAAATAAGTGATTTCTTAGAGTTATTCGTGCTTTTGATTAGCATCTGCGTTTCCTCATATCTGGTCGCGTGATGGAGGTCGCACTACCACTTCTTTTACGAATTTTTGCATTCACAACCTTTTTCTTCCCACTGTTGTCTTGTTTACCCTTACTGATACGGTGCACTATTACTTTTTTGCCATTATGTATTTATATATGTTCGAAAATTGTGCGTTAAAGACATAAACACTGTGAGTTCACGATGTCTCTCATCTCGTTTGGGTTGTTTACCTACATGTTTTCAACCTAACGAGTATAATCTGAAAACTAACTTCTATTCTTTTTCTGATGTTTCTCTCTCTCTCTCTCTCTCTCGTGTGTGTGTGTGTGTGTGTGTGTGTGTGTGTGTCTGTGTGTGTGTGTGTCTGTGTGTGTGTGTGTGTGTGTGTGTGTACAACAATGAGGAGTCTTTCAAGCAGTCATCCTTCCAGCGCTCCATACACTGTTGGAACAGGACGACACACTAATGTGTCGTACAATGGCAAGTACCTCACACTTCACAGTGGTTTGCTGAGCTCGTATGTAGATGTAGCTGTAAATATCCACTTAATGAGTAACATGGGAAAACGGTACGATTAAATTTTCCCATCCACTTGAGTCATCTGCAATAGTTGGATAATAGAATATGAAGAGCAACTGAATACACTATCTCGCCACATTTGGTTATAGAAAAGTCCAAATATTTCATGTACATCGATGTATATAAATTGTGAACAGTGTTGAGTGAAACTTTGTACTATTTCCTGCTGAGTAATAGCTTTTGGGGCACTCGGGAAGAGGATAGGTAACTGGCCTTCCTTCATGGTAACCATAGTGACTTCTCTTGGCAAAACGCAAGCAGTGTAATGAATGGAAAACTTAATAATAAAATCCGTCTAGTCTCTTAGCAACAGTGTTTTTACTCCACCAATAAACATTTTACTTCGCCAATATACATTCTGAAGTCATAGCGTTATCATCTAGGGCTTCTGTTGTGATGTCAACATGCCAAAAACGCGTGCCTGTGAACCTCGCAGGTTTCTCCTGTGTATACACTTAACAGTGAAGTAACTTCCGCCATGCTGTGATGATCAGTGAGATCTGTATATCTTGATGCAAAACTGTAAACAACATGTGGAAGTGGTACCAGTGTAATGTCATATACAAAAGTAATCAACAAAACTTGCAGAGATGCATTTCTACATAATAACGAATCACGGTACATACACAATGTGGCGATACGATGGCAGGGTGTGGGTATGGCGAATACCCGGAGAACGTCATCTGCCAGCGTGTGTAGTGCCAACAGTAAAATTCGGAGACAGTGGTGTTGTGTGGTCGTGTTTTCAATGGAGGAGGCTTGCACCCTTTGTTTTGCGTGGCAGTATCACAGCACAGGCCTACATTTATGTTTTAAGCACCTTCTTGCTGTTCAAGAGCAAGTCGGGGATGGCGATTGCGTCTTTCAACACAATCGAGCACCTGTTCATAATGCACGGCCTGTGGCGGAGTGGTTACACGACAATAACATCCCTGTAATGGACTCGTCTGCTCAGACTCCTGTCCTGAGTCCTACTATAGAATGCCTTTGTGATGTTTTGTAACGCCGACAGACGTCGATACCTCCCCTCAGTGCAGCTCTCCGTCCCCAAGGGATCTTCGAGCACCTGATTGAACGTACGCCTCCGAGAGTGAAAACTATGATTGAGGCTAAGGGTGGGCCAACATCATATTGAATTCCAACACTACTGACGGAGGGCGCCACGAACCTGTATGTCATTTAGAGCTAGGTGTCCGGATACTTTTGATCACATAGTGTATGTATTCATATATGTAAAAGAAGAAATATAGATGAAAGTTGGAACACACCCACAGTTCTTTTACGATGAGATAGCTTTTCCATTCTATTTTCATTTTTATTTACTTTACGCGCCTAGTTCTGTAGGATCAAATTGAGCAGCCTATTTCCAAAGACATGGAACGAGTCAGTACATGAAACATCAGAAAAATTAATAATAAACAAAACTAAGTTTACGTGAATCCTATGCATACTATATATATATTAGCATAATCTACTATATAACACAGGAATGTGCCTAATTTTTTTCAGCAGCTCCCTGACAGAATAGAAGCTTTAAGCCATAATCAAAGTTACCAATTTAGACTTTAAAGTGCGAAGACTGCTGCTAATATTTTTTAGTTCTTGCGCTAGCTTACTGAAAGTTAATGGAGTAGAATACAGGAAACGTGCAATCCAAATTCAAACGTGATTTCTGACTAGTATTAACTGAATGAAATCTGCTAATTCTTGAGACTACGCTCGAACTGTTATCAACAAATGACATTAAGAGAATATGTATTTTGAGGGTAATATCAGAATCCCCAGCCTCCTGAACAGCGGTCGATGAAACGTTCGTAAACTTATAAAATATATTGCTCGGCCTGCCCGTTTCTAACCCAGAAATATCCTTTATTGGGAGGAAAAGTTTAACCCGGTATATAATACCGTACTTCATAAACGAATGAAAATAAGGCAAGTGAATTAATTTTAGTGTTGGACTATCACTTATTGCAGATGCTGTTCTAAAGGTAAATACAGCAGCTTTCAATGTTTGTCAAAGATCCCGAACAGGGGCTTTCCATGACAACTTATCATCAATCTGAACACCCACAAATTTTGGATGCTCACGCTCACTATTATATCACCATTCTGTGTAAACAAAATGTCGGTTTTAAGCTGAATTGTATGAAATATGTTGTAAAAACTGAGTCTTACTGTAGGTTAGCATAAATTTATTTTCTGGAAGCCATGTGCTTGTATCTTTAGCTGCACTATTTGATAAATTATCTATGTTGCACTCAACATCCTTCAGCGACAAGCTGGTGTCAATAGAAAACATTCTACCACCCTTGCTCTTTAATAAGTTTAAAAAAAATCTCTGATGCCTCTGGATTAACATTTCTAAACAGTCTGTAATTATGTTTGACATGTCAATTTTCACAAATTCGTTTTAGTATTAAAATTTGTGCATGTCGTCTGAAAAGCTATTTACCCATTTTACTAATGGATTGCTCCTCTAGTAATGAAGAATGAACGAAACTTTAATACTGTTATTACACTCAGGTTCAAACTGGAGTTTAACGATCGAAACATGACAATCTTGTGAGTATGAATAGTTACGTATGACTGTTAGCTACTCGCCGGCCGCGGTGGTCTAGCGGTTCTAGGCGCTCAGTCCGGAACTGCGCGACTGCTACGGTCGCAGGTTCGAATCCTGCCTCGGGCATGGATGTGTGTGATGTCCTTAGGTTAGTTAGGTTTAAGTAGTTCTAAGTTCTAGGGGACAGATGACCACAGATGTTAAGTCCCATAGTGCTCAGAGCCATTTGAACCATTTTTGTTAGCTACACACATCAAAAAAAGTTTTGCATTACCTCGGTTCCGAGAGTTCCGGAACCTATACAAAAAATTGGAATAGAGATCAACATAAACATCATTTCCTCCCTTTTTATTGCTCATGAAAATCAGACATTGCATGTTGTACCATCATACAGGGAGACCTTCAGAGGTGTTGGTCCAGACTGCTGTACACACCGCTACCGCTAATACCCAGTACCACGTGCTCTTCCATGGATACATGCCTATATGCGTCATGGCAACTAGCCACGAGTTCATTAAGGCACTGTTGATACACATTGCCCCACTCCTCAATGCTGATTCGGCGTAGATCCCTCAGGGTGGTTGGTGAATCACGTCGTCCATAAACAGCCCTTTTTAATCTGTCGCAGGCATGTTCAATAGGGTTCCTGTCTGGAGAACATGCTGGCCACTCTAGTCGAGCGACGTCGTTATCCTGACGGAAGCCATTCACAATATGTACACGACGGGAACGCTAATTTTCGCCCATGAAGACGAATGCGTCGCCAGTATGCTGCCGATATGATTGCACTATCGGTCGGAGGATGGCCGTTACGGCGCTTTCCGTGACCACCAGCGGCGTACGTCGGATCCACGTAATGCCACCCGAATACAGCAGAGAACCTCCACCTTGCTGCACTCTTTGAAAAGTGAATCTAAGGCGCTCAGCCTGACCGGGTTGCCTCCAAACACGTCTCCGACGATTGTCTGGTTGAAGGGATATGCGACACTGATCGGTGAAGAGAACATGATGCCAATCCTGAGCGGTCGATTCGGCATATTGTGGGGCCCTTCTGTGCCTAACTGCATAGTGTCGTAGTTGCAAACATGGACCTCGCCACGGTCGCCGGGAGTGAAGTTGCCCATCATGCAGCCTATCGCGCACAGTTTGAGTCGTGACACGACGTCCTGTGGCCGTACGAGAAACATTATGCAACATGGTGGCGTTGCTGTCAGGGATCTTCTGAGCCACAATCCGTAGATAGCGGTCATCCAATGCAGTAGTAGCCCTTGGGCGGCCTGAGCGAGGAATGTCGTCGACAGTTCCTGTCTCTCTGTATCTCCTCCATGACCGAACAACATCGCTTTGATTCGCTCCGAGACGCCTGGGCCCTTCCTAGCACAAAGTAACAATGCGGAAGCGATCGAACCGCGGTATTGACCGTCTAGGCATGGTTGAACTACGGACAACACGAGGCGTGTGACACCTTCCTGCTGGAATGACTGGAACTGATCGGCTGTCGGACCCCTCCGCCTAACAGGCGCTGCTCATGCATGGTTGTTTACATCTTTGGGCGGGTTTAGTGACATCTCTGAACAGTCAAAGGAACTGTGTCTGTGATACAATACACACAAAGTCTATCTTCAGGAGCTCTGGGAACTTTTTTTGGTGTGTGTGTGTGTGTGTGTGTGTGTGTGTGTGTGTATGCCTTTTAGCATACGTAGAGGCGCACTGTGGAAGCCGCTTTCGTCAGTCTGTTAACAAGTCATACCCATTGAAAAACCGCTATTTTCACTTTCACTGATTACAAATTGACAGTAAAAGCGACGCAGTTACGTATCATCTATAAGTTAACAGCTCCAAACGCCGCACATAGAGCATAGAGACCACCAGAGGCCAAACAGGGCAGAGTTCGGCAGAGATAGAGAGTTTTGACGAATGGTGGCAACCTCGGATGAACGAGCATACAACAGCAGATACTATGTACAAGGATGAGCCAAAACATTATGACCACCTACCTAACTGCCGGTATGTACATCTTTGTCACGGGTAACAGTGGCATCGTGGCATGAAAGCAATGAAGCGTTGGTAGGTCGCTGCAGGGGGTTGGCAACACATCTGCACACCCCTGTCAACTAATTCCTGTAAATTCTGGGACAGGGTGTCATGGACTCCGACACCACGTTCTATAACAGCCTAGATATGGTCGATGGTCGAGATGGGGGGGCCAACACATCAGCTGAAACTCGCCACTTGTTCCTCGAACCACTCCACCGCACTCCTGGCCTTGCGAGATGGCGCATTATCTTGTCGAAAAATGCCGCTTCCGTCGAGAAACACGATCGTCACGAAGGGGGTGTACATGGTCTGTAATCAGCGTGAGATGCACAGCGGCTTTCATGGTGCATTGCACGAGCTCCACTGGCCCCATGGCTGCCCACGTGAATGTCCTCCACAGCATAATGGAGCCGCCGCCACCTTGAGTCCGTTTCGCAGTACAGCGGTACAGGTGTGAAGGAGCTGTTTCCCTGAAAGAGGACGGCTTCGCGACCTACCGTCGTCATGATGCAGAAGGTATCGGGGTTCTCCAGACAATGCAACGCGCCCTGCCGCGGCGACCACGTGCAGTGCCGATTCCGATGTCACGTGCTCATTTCAGTCGTAGCTGCCGATGTCGTGGTGTTGGCATTGGCACATGCATGGGTCGTCAGTTGCGGAAGCTCATCGTTCGGTATGTTCAGTGCACTGTGATTTCATTCATACTTACACCCTGCTCAGCATTGAAGTATGATGTTAGTTCCGCTACAGTTGGACGCCTGTCCTATTTTACCAGTATTTATATCTGTAATGAGGGGTGGCTGGGCAGCTTCAAAGTCTGGACGTGGTTTCACCTTCGTTTCGCCGCGTGTTGAAGACATTCACAGCGGCACTCTTCGAACACCCGACAAGTCGTGCGGTTTCCGAAATGCTCGTGTCGAGAGGCCGGGCCATCACCAAATGTCCTCTGTCAAACTCAGATACACCGTGTGTATTCCCCGTTCGAAACGAAGACAGCACAGTCACGGATACTGCATGCACCGTTCGTGCGTCTGACTAGCAGTCATTGCTCTCCAGGTGACGTTGCTATCGCCTGGACGGGTCTACATCGACAGTAGGTCGGTGATCATGATGTTCTGTCTGAGCCTAAGAGTTCGATTAGAACAACACAATCTGTCACATCCATGATTCGTGGCCAGTAGTATCATATATTACCGCATCTTTAAGTTACAGGCCGAGAGAGACATTTACTCTAGTAAACCATGAATGTGCTTTTCTCCGTGTTCATCGCTAGCACGCAAAGAAGCGTAATAAAAAGCAGACCAGTAATCCAACCCAGAGCTTCATTTCACTATTATCACAGTATCTGCCTCGTTTAGCCTGACATCCAAGTCATTTTGTGTTGTCTCCATTCAATGAGACCCGAAAAATCTCGGTTCTGCACCGTCGCCGTTTCACCCCTGTTCGCAGTCGGTCTTGTACCAGGAAATGGATGCCCTCAAAACAGCGCATCACCTCTGATCTGAAAGTGAGCGTCTAACGTAAGTACGTCCCCGCCCACGCCGGCTCACTACAGGGGGGATTTACTGTGCTGGGACTAGACACGCTGAATGACTTCTAGATGTCCACTAAATACTCAGTAGCTTTATATCTACATAGCGTTCTCACCAGCATCAAAGCTTCAATTATACGCGATAGTTGTCTATTGCTACAATTATTTTGCTTCTGAGATCGCCTTAAATCCAGTAGCAGCAAGTTTTGTCTGGTACACTTTTGTATTTACACCCCCTTAGTAGGCAAGGACGGCTATAAAAATGGCTCTATTCATTACTGAAACTGCTGCGAAAATTAATTCTTCTGACGCAAGGGACGACATTTAAATAACGCAGCAAATAATGTAAATTAGGTCTCAAAAGGTATTAAGAAAGACACCGTTATAGTTATGACTGGATCACTATCACTGCAAAAGTTAATTATAGTTTTGAATAAGAATCTTTCCGTACGACATTTGAAGCATTGGTGTCGTTCGAATCGAAATTTCTTGACAACAGTGGGTTTAAAAACAGCCCATTTAGAATCGTGGAAGGGGATTACGACCGCGCATAATTTGAAGTGAGTTCCGCGTTTAAAATTGCTCTGTGTTGGCGCGAGACATCTGCCTACACACCTTGCTGAAGCTTGAGGAGAATGAATACAGATGCAGAAGACGGAAGAGAAAGGACTACACCTGTACCGAAAACAGTCTTCCTTCGTATTGGGAAAGGGCTTTTATAACTTTTCTATTAAAGTAAGAGACACTAAGAACGAGAAAGTGCATGTCATGGAACTACAAAGGAAACACCTGCTTTATCGCTCACAGTTAATCGTGCGATTTTTTGTTTTCCGTTGTGCGTTTGATGACACGTCATAAAGGCATGACGATGTTGGTGAGGATTGAGGCCATGGGTTAGCGAAGCTTAAGCATTTGCAACGCCCGCTTCACACTGGCGAGTGACCGACTTATTCCTGACGCCTTTTTGCCTGTGGCGTTCTTATTCCCCTCTATGACTTGGTAGAAAACTTCTGCCACTTCAAGCAAGACAAAGTTCACTTATATTTCGAAAACGTTATGAAATCAGTAACTTAATAAAATTGTATTAAATGTAAGTCCTTCTGCTATTTACAGTGTCAGTTCTATTTTTAGTCCATTCACTTGATGATTTTCGCCGGCCGCAGTGGCCGTGCAGTTCTAGGCGCTTCAGTCCGGAACTGCGGCACTGCTACGGTCGCAGGTTCGAATCCTGCCTCGGGCATGGATGTGTGTGATGTCCTTAGGTTAGTTAGGTTTAAGTAGTTCTAAGTTCTAGGGGACTGGTGACCTGAGAAGTTAAGTCCCATAGTACTCAGAGCCATTTGAACCAATTTGATGATTTTCAGCTACTAGAAAACAGAAAGGAGGAGATGTGTACATTCTTGAGGAATAAATTATGTACGTGCATCAATTCATTGTTATATTTGACGGCTATTTCTGACGAGAAGTATGGTGCATCACTTATTAGTCCATGGCCTAAAATAAGAGTGGAATTTTTCAAGCAGTAATTACTCTGAAGTTTACAAGTTGCAATAGACTGAGTAATCGGGTTAAACGAAGGACTGGGTAAGTGTTTAACGATACAACAAAGAGAATCTGATACTAAGATGCAGAATGAATTGCTTTCATACACTCGTTCGATTCGAGATGATGCTGACTTCGAGATACCAACAGAACGTGTTCAGACTGGCCAGTCGCAAACTCTGGAAGGAAATAAGGCATATTTGTCTTCGTGGAATCAGCTATTTTATGAACTATTTGTTGTCGTTTGTTAATTCCAATGAAAGTAAATTTCATTACAGCTGTGTTATTGTTCTCACATCTTCAGTCTGAAGACTGGTTTGACGCAGCTGTCCATGTTACTCTATCCACTGCAAGCCTCTTAATAACAATGATAACAGCTGCAAGTTAATCCTCTGAATCCACTTCTGCATTCATCTCTTCGTCTCCTTTCTATTCTCTTCCTGTCTAAACTGCTTATGATCCATATTTCACTTTCATGCAAGGCTACACTCCATACAAATACTTGCAGAACAGACTTTCTGACACTTAACTCTATATTTAACGCTAAGAAATTTCTCACCTTCATTGCCATTCTGCATTTTATGTACACTCTATTTCGGCCAACATAAGTTATTTCGTTGCCCAAATAACAAAACTCATCCATTACTGTAAGTGTCTCGTTTCCTAATCTAGTTTCCTCAGCATCAACCGATTTAATTCGACTACCTCCCATTAACCTTGTTTGCTTTTGTTGATGTTCGTCTTATATCCTAGTTTCAAGACAGTGCCTATTCCATGCAGCTGCTCTTCCAAGTTCTTTGCTGTCTCTGATAGAATTACAGAATCATCGGCAGTCCTCTCGAAGTGTTTATTTCTTCTTCTTGATCTTTAATTCCTACTCTAAATTTTCCTCTGGTATCCTTTACTGCTTGTTCAATGTGCAGAGTGAATAACATCTGGGTTAAGCTGCAACCCTGTCTCACTCCGTTCTCAACCGCTACTGTCTTTTCAGGTCCCTGGACTCATAAGTGCGGACTGGTTTCTGTAGAAGTTGTAAAGTTCCTTCCGCTGCCTATTGACTTTGATGCTTATCTCATGTACGTACAGTCTATTTTAGGGTAGTATTGTCTATCTTCAGTACTTATTAGCCGTGTTTCATTAATCAAATGGCGTAACTACTGTGACTGCCGTTCCATCAAGGGAGGCGTCATGGAGCTTACAGCATTTGATTCATCAAACACGCCGTGAGGTACCAATATAGTGTTCCACTGATTTTCTGGATTGCAGTTGGGGGGAGTTCTAAAAGGAGCAAACACACTGAAAAACAGCTATAGAGTGCTGAATGGCTGTCAGCCGAAACTTCATGAGAAGTGTTCGACGTCATCCAGCTAGAATCGCGAAACTTAATGTAACACTCATTAGGCGCAGAAATCTTTAAGAATCACGTGAGGCAATATTGCCTTGAAATCGGTTGTACACATATGACGTCAACACCAAGGAAATTTATTTTCTTTGGAATAAATAAAGCATACTGCCCCACAATTACTAAATCAGTACTTTCAACGTGGAGGAAATCATTCTGAAAAGTTAATTAAAATTTTGTGGGAGGGAAAAACAAAAAGGGTTCAATGATAATTTAGTAAGTACTTTGTCAAATTAAAAAAATCTCTCTTGTGACTATACTGGTAGACCCTAATATTTAACACATCATCAGCACCATAATCGACCAACTGGCAACGAATGATGATTAAATGCGTCCTCTGTACATGGCGACCTTCAGTGACCTGCATCCAAGTCACCAGTGGAGAACTTTCTTATGCCATATGTCGACATACTGCTGGATACACGTCCCTCTCACATCCATTCAATTTTTATTTAACTCAGCACTACGTCTTCCACCCCATTCTGTCCAACCCCTCCTCCAACACACACACACACACACACACACACACACAATTTTAAACTTTGGTTGGTCGGTGGATTTTGAGGAGGTAACCAAACAGCGAGGTCATCGGTCCCATCGGATTAGGGAAGGAAGTCGGCCGTGCGCTTTCAGAGGAAGCATCTCGGCATTTGCCTCAAGCGATTTAGGGAAATCACGGAAAACCTAAATCAGGATGGCCGGATGCGGGTTTGAACCGTCGTCCTCCCGAATACGAGTCCAGTGTGCTAACAAGCGCATCACTTCGCTCGGTTATTATCCTTTGTGTATGTCAATGGGCATCAGGCGAATACCAAACAAGAAATCCATTGACAAAGAGTCGAACCTGGAATTCCCTCTTCCTGCTAGGATATTTAGCTGGAACGAAGTTCTACGACACTGCTCTTAAGAGCTGGCAATGTAAGATGGAAGAAAAAACTAATATTTTGTTTGTTTTTCTTGCTCTCTTACTAATTCCCATCGTGCATCATTCCACAGGTCGCCGAGAAACGCTAAATTTTATCGACTAAAAGTCCAAGTGTCACTCCAGTCGGTAAGAGGAGGTCACGTCTGATCGCAAACTTTCAGGTCAAACAAATCGGACGCTTCATTTTGAAAAGGTCTCTAGTTTACTAAAATCACTCAAGGCCATTTTTGCTCTTCTATTTCTTTGTTTTGCATCACATGTTATCAGTAAACTTCACATTATCATTGAATCTTGAAGTGAGGGCGCTTCGGTGAGCGTATCGTGAGTTTTTATCGAGATATTTCATGATGACACACTGAACCACTTGACAGTATATGCATTCACAGTGCGATGCGTCTTCCTTATCCAGCGCTTGTGCACTGCTGTAACGGCAGCACACGTCACGGCAGACCAAGTGCTGCGACATCGTGGTCGAGCAGTGAGTGTCCACCGCCGCCTCGTTCTGTCTGTATGGGTTCCATTAATAGAAACAGAATGATTCGCGAGGAAGGTTTGTTTATACAATCTATTACCGCTACACCAGACAAATCGTTCGGCCGTAGATCTTTAGTGCTCGCCTTGCAAAGCCGGTGCAAGTAAATTCTAACAGTAACTGTTTTCTTGATTTGTAAAATTTGCAAGGGAATGCCACGGTTCTAATACCATTCTTACTGAATGAAAGAATATTTTCAGATAGCGAAACTCCATCCACGGCCCAACTTCTTCGACTCCACAAAGACAGTATACGAAAAACATATAACAGAACTAGCAATTTGTTCGAAAGTTCGGTTTATAGTAGCCATTAATACTGAAAAAGCTCTTACGGTATAAATATTTAATTCGGTCAATTAATAGATGTGAAGGTGGACTTTCGACTACAGTGGCAATGAAAACCAAGGCGAGGATACCAAACTAAATAAGAAGAAAGGGTTGTTACGGGATAAGCGTAATGAATTGTCTCATCGACTCACTTTGTTTAGTAAAAGACATATTAAAACTCACCAGTATATTTTTTTTAGTATTTAGCACTCAACACTCTAAAAATATGTTAATTATTTGCAAAGTAGTAAACAGTTTCGATGGGTCAGAAATATGTACACGGTGAATCACTTAAAACTTGGCATGGAAAGTGCTATTGATGTGTGGTTTTGACAGAATTGATTGGTAGTCAGGGGATCACATTGTTAGCAAATCTACAGATTGTAATAATACTCAGAAATATATTTTTTGTGCAAAGAAACACTTTTTTAAATGCACCAAGAGATATGGACATTAGCAAACTAAAAGTAAGATAAATTAGAATATTAGTGGTGTTTGTTGCAGAATTATAATGCGAGTAATTTACCAGACATATTATTTTCAAAAGTTTCCACACCGACATTTGTCGGTGCTATTCAGACTGCTTAGTTTCTAGGTACGGCGTTGGTATGTTTGCTTACAGTGTGCGTGTGTGTTGTTCGGCTGCACTGCAACTTGATAGTCAGTAAATATGTGACGGTCCAGTTGTGAGTGGACGATGGGATTCACCAATGCAGAAGAAGCCGACATGCTGATGTTGAATGGAGAGTGCAGGAAGACTGCAGTTCATTCTTGTGCGGCGTATGCGACAAGATATTCTAACAGACGTCAACCATCTCGTCAATTATTTGCCAACCTTTTCAACCAATTACGTGAACGTTGTAGTGTAATACGTAACAGTAGAAAACAAGTGACGGCAGAAAAGGGGGAGATTATTGTTCTTGCTGCTGCTGCAGAAGTTGATCAGCACGTTAGCTGCCGCTCACGAGAAAGTGGCACGAGTCAGAAAAGTGTCCTACGCATCATTCATCGACATAATTTCCATACGTATCACATCACTCTCCATCAAGAGCGCCATAGAAACGATTATGAGAATCGTTTTAACTTCTGTACGTGGCCTTTAAGACAGGATACTCAACACGTATCATGTATCTTGTTTAGTGATGAAACCACATTTACCAATTATGGCCAGGTATACCACCGAAACATGCACTGTTGGTCTGTTGACAATCCCAGTTGGCTTCGTCAGGTCGAACGTCTGCGTCCATGGAGCGTAAATTGTGGAGTGGGGTTCTGCTCCCGTCACCTTATAGGCTCGTTTTTCACAGACGGAACAATGAAAACGGCCAAGTATCGCAGCCTGCTAACAGACCACCTTCCACGGATTCTAGAAGAGGTTTCGCTGCAGACTGGGAGGAACCTGTGGTACCAACATGATGGCTGTCCAGCCCATAGTGCACGAAATACTGTAGAATGGGGAAAGTTGAAAGACGCTGTCTACAAGGACATACCAGATACACTCGATGTTATACAACGACGTATTATTGCAGCTTGCTTGGACACCTCTGGAATGCTAGCACGTGTTCAGCAGTCGTTCTCCACCAGACTGGAAGAGTGTATTGCCACTGCGGTGGTCATTTGAACATAATCTGTGATGATAGATTGTCTGGTTACTGGTAAGAATCCACATAACTAACGCATGCACTTTTGTCGTTCTTTAGTGTGTACTACCACAGGTATTGTACGAATGCCGGTGTGGAAACTTTTAAGAAATCGGTATCTCGTAAACAACTCGCACTATAATCCTGTAACAAACACCACTGACATTCCAATTTGCCCAACATTTAGTTTTTAATGTTAATAGATATTGTTCCACTTAAAAAGTGCGTCTAACAATACGAGCTCATAACATTAACAGCACTTTGTATTTCGAGAAAGGATAGTATGAAGTACAGCGTCAACAAACATCCAACTCCTTTTGTTGCAGCGACGGGTACTGCTAGCTCACGTCCCTAATGATGCTGCAGCAAATTTGCAATTTAATGTTTAATACTAGACCCTGGCTGGTGCTTTATGACTCCCAGAATGTCCACAGACGTTGCAGTTATGTAAGGGGCCAATAACTTGTCGAACTCCTTACATCTCAGGAAACTAGTAATACCAACGTCAACTCCTGGAAATGGAAAAAAGAACACATTGACACCGGTGTGTCAGACCCACCATACTTGCTCCGGACACTGCGAGAGGGCTGTACAAGCAATGATCACACGCACGGCACAGCGGACACACCAGGAACCGCGGTGTTGGCCGTCGAATGGCGCTAGCTGCGCGGCATTTGTGCACCGCCGCCGTCAGTGTCAGCCAATTTGCCGTGGCATACGGAGCTCCATCGCAGTCTTTAACACTGGTAGCATGCCGCGACAGCGTGGACGTAAACCGTATGTGCAGTTGACGGACTTTGAGCGAGGGCGTATAGTGGGCATGCGGGAGGCCGGGTGGACGTACCGCCGAATTGCTCAACACGTGGGGCGTGAGGTCTCCACAGTACATCGATGTTGTCGCCAGTGGTCGGCGGAAGGTGCACGTGCCCGTCGACCTGGGACCGGACCGCAGCGACGCACGGATGCACGCCAAGACCGTAGGATCCTACGCATGCCGTAGGGGACCGCACCGCCACTTCCCAGCAAATTAGGGACACTGTTGCTCCTGGGGTATCGGCGAGGACCATTCGCAACCGTCTCCATGAAGCTGGGCTACGGTCCCGCACACCGTTAGGCCGTCTTCCGCTCACGCCCCAACATCGTGCAGCCCGCCTCCAGTGGTGTCGCGACAGGCGTGAATGGAAGGACGAATGGAGACGTGTCGTCTTCAGCGATGAGAGTCGCTTCTGCCTTGGTGCCAATGATGGTCGTATGCGTGTTTGGCGCCGTGCAGGTGAGCGCCACAATCAGGACTGCATACGACCGAGGCACACAGGGCCAACACCCGGCATCATGTTGTGGGGAGCGATCTGCTACACTGGCCGTACACCTCTGGTGATCGTCGACGGGACACTGAATAGTGCACGGTACATCCAAACCGTCATCGAACCCATCGTTCTACCATTCCTAGACCGGCAAAGGAACTTGCTGTTCCATAGGACAATGCACGTCCGCATGTATCCCTTGCCACCCAACGTGCTCTAGAAGGTGTAAGTCAACTACCCTGGCCAGCAAGATCTCCGGATCTGTCCCCCATGGAGCATGTTTGGGACTGGATGAAGCGTCGTCTCACGCGGTCTGCACGTCCAGCACGAACGCTGGTCCAACTGAGGTGCCAGGTGGAAATGGCATGGCAAGCCGTTCCACAGGACTACATCCAGCATCTCTACGATCGTCTCCATGGGAGAATATCAGCCTGCATTGCTGCGAAAGGTGGATATACACTGTACTAGTGCTGACATTGTGCATGCTCTGTTGCCTGTGTCTATGTGCCTGTGGTTCTGTCAGTGTGATCATGTGATGTATCTGACCCCAGGAATGTGTCAATAAAGTTTCCCCTTCCTGGGACAATGAATTCACGGTGTTCTTATTTCAATTTCCAGGAGTGTATGGTAACGTATTTCCCGAATTCTGAACAGCTACTAAGCACGGATTGTTCTTAAATGAAATTGCTCGCCATACTGGTGGGAGGTAGGTGGTAAGTACCTATGGCACCAAACTGCTGAGGTCATTGGTCCCTAGGCTCACACACTACATAAATTGACTTTACGTTAAGAACAACACGCACACCCATTCCCGAGGGAGGACTCGAACTTCCGACGAGCGGAGCCGCGCGAACCGTGGCAAGGCGCCCAGACCGCCGGGTCTTAAAACTGTCACGTGTTGTTATGTTCAGTACAGGAGTAATGAAAAACCATAATGGAAACTGAACAACCGAATACACCAGTGTAGACAGGAGAAATGTACGAAACGTTTGTTTTATTCAGCGACAGGTATCGTACCGAATGACGCGGTACAATACTCAGAAATCTTTTATGTCTACTGACTCTGGTGCGGCAGCCATTGCGACTTTGATTTACAAAACAAAAGTAGTTTGAGGAACCGTGTTCAGTCGCAGGATAAGCGGACAACGGCTTGGACACAACAAATTAAGATTGTCAGAATATTACTTTTAGAGTAGCTTAAAACAACTGCAACATTTTAAAAATCTTGTATCATCTTCCAGAATAGATTAACACCCATCTAAAATTTTAAATATCTTATATCATAAATTTATTACAATTCTCATAATCGATTCCGCTTCACAAGCGATATTAGGGCTTCCGAAATCATTAACCTGTGATGGATACTAGCGAGTCTGCGAAGCGGTTAAGAGACTGGGCCCACATTCAAGAGGATCTGTGTCTCACACCTCTCCCCAATGTCATCTTGATTTCGGTTTATAGCGGTTCATCTAAATTTTCTAACGCAGCAGTTGATTTGGGACCTTCAAGGAGGCAGAGTCCTAACCAGTCTTTGTACAACTGATCCTGAAAGCCGACTCTAATGACCACATTGTTGGTGGGCGTTAATGTCTAACATGCTTTCTTCCTCACTTGTTTTCTTGGTTACTTTTTTGCTCACGTAAAAAACAGAACTCTCTATTTGCGATGTTCAACTGCAGAAGAATTAATTTAAAAAAAATGAAGCGGGAAAAAGATTGTAGACGTAAAAAATTTAGTAATGACACATGCAATCAGTAAAAAAGAAAAGAAGGGAACTAGGAAAAATTCAGTAGCATCCTTCACGAAAAATTGGTGGAGCTCAATGAATCAAATTAAAAATCTAAAGGGAATATTGGAAATCATATTAATAATAATATTGGAAAACACATTAAAAATAAAACAAAATAAGACAAGAAACCGAGTTCTACAGAAGAATCAATGTCTATTTGAATTTGCAAACATTAAATAGGGTGTAATTAACGTGTGTTTTAAATACATCAGAAAAATTAGAAAATATAAAAGGAAAATTACGAGAGCGGTATCACTGACAACTGACCTCGTCACCTTTCTAAAGATCTCGACCCTACATACAGATATAGTAGGTGCACAATCAAAAATGAGACGTACGAAAAGCTGCCACCAATGAGTTACTCAGCCCCAAAAATTTCCCAGAACTACATTGTCAGCAGGTTTGTACTCTACCCTCACGGCTGCGGACTAGCCAGACACTAATACTTCAAAATGTTGGAATGTACCCCACGGAAAAAAAACTGCGGGGTAACATGTTCCTGATGTAAATACTTCCGGGAGTTTGTGGAGTTGCGAAATACTTAAGAGAAATTGGAAAAATCATATAAATGACGTTCTGGTCAGCTGGTAGTAATAGAGGAATGTGACTAAGAAACGAAAACAAACGAAAACCATCAAAACTGTGTAACTACTGGTACGGTGACCATAGACAGCATTATGCTTACAGATTGATAGGGAAAATTACGGAAATAAAGCTAGGTCCAGGTTTTAGAAAAGCAAGGGAAAGGGCTAGAGTAAATGCGTAATACGATCATAATAGTAGTAGTAGTGTAGCAGTAGCGGCAGCAGTTATGTTTAATCCCTGCACAGTATCCCACGAAAGTCTCTTCATACCCGAATAACTACTGCAGTCCACCAGCATCTGTAACTGTTTACTGTACATGTTTCTTCGTCGCTTCCCCCCTCCCCCTCCTCTTCCCCCTTCCTCCTTCCCCTTCCCCTCACACACTTCCTTCAGATACTATACCGATGAATCGTTGATGTCTCACAATGTGTACTATCAACTGATCCCTCCTTTGCCTGCAACCGCACGACCCCTACGGTCGCAGGTTCAAATCCTGTCTCGGGCATGGATGTGTGTGTTGTCCTTAGGTTAGTTAGGATTAAGTAGTTCTGAGTTCTATGGGACTGATGACCTCAGATGTTAAGTCCCATAGTGCTCAGAGCCATTTTTGATCCCTCCTTTTAAGTAAGTATTAAAAATTCTCCCCAATTCTATTTAGTGCCGGTACTTCCTTATTAATTATGTGATCTATCCATCTAACTCATATTTTGTAGTTTATGTTCCACAGTTCTGTTAAATTGTAGAAACGACGTATTGTAGCATGTAAAATTGCTGTCTAATTTATTTTTACTTGTACAACTGGCTGCAGGCACCGCAGGCGATGCCCATATTGTACTAGCCTTCTTTACGCGTAGTGGCACAGCTCTTGACTACCAGACCATTTGAGAAGTTCACACTGAAGTAACTTACAACGAACACTTACATTCTGCTAGGAAACTGAAAAATTAAGTGATGCACATTCGTCGTCCTCTCGGTGGACACTAACATACTGCAAAGACCAAAAATTAGGTTCAGGAACTATGCTTTTAAATTCACGATAAAACTTGTATTTAGGAAGGATCGTGGTTATTTCATAGGCAGTAACAAAGCGAATCACCACAGAGCCATGATACTTGGTTAGTTATAAGCACCATGCATGTAGCAGCAATATTTGGGAATGAAACATGGATATAGTTATTTACAATTCGAATCGTAGCCATCAAAACGCGGCAGATATATATGATAGGAAAGTAAGATATTTGCTACACGAGCAGAGGTCAGTACCAAACGTATAAACCATATTTTAAGACAAAAAACTGAGCTGCTGTCATCAGCATATCGGTCATCACAAAATGTTCAAATGTGTGTGAAATCTTATGGGACTTAACTGCTAAGGTCATCAGTCCCTAAGCTTACGCACTACTTAACCTAAATTATCCTAAGGACAAACACACACACCCATGCCCTGGGAGGACTCGAACCTCCGCCGGGACCAGCCGCACAGACCATGACCCCAGCGCCCCAGACTGCTCGGCTAATCCTGCACGGCTATCGGTCATCATCTGTGTCTTATAATAGTCTACCCCCCCCCCCCCCTCCCCCCGGACATGTTCTCGCAATACGGGCGAAAGCTGTATGCTTCCGTAAATAAACTAGAGTTATATGCAGTTATATGACTCACGCGGCTTGCTGGCACCTGCAGCGAGTGACAACACTGCCTGCTACGGTTAGGAATCGTGTGCTTAAGCTGTTGTTACAGAGTGGTACTCCTATTAGCAATGTATGATATGCACACAATATTGATCATACTAACGTCTTATATGCTATCCCCGTTGAAGTACACAACAACGCCCCATCTCACGTCAGTTAAAAAGACACTGAAACACATTCGAAAGCATCGAATGTAGTATGCCGGCCGCGGTGGTCTCGCGGTTCTAGGCGCGCAGTCTGGAACCGTGCGACTGCTACGGTCGCAGGTTCGAATCCTGCCTCGGGCATGGATGTGTGTGATGTCCTTAGGTTAGTTAGGTTTAAGTAGTTCTAAGTTCTAGGGGACTAATGACCACAGCAGTTGAGTCCCATAGTGCTCAGAGCCATTTTTTGAATGTAGTATGAAATCAATGAAAATTTGGTATGTAAAACCCTATCTCCATGTGTGTGCTTATGCTTTTAATACAAATATTGAACCGAGAACACTAAATATTGCACCGAAATCAGCAAATATACTACAAAATAATCAACTTTCCACGTAAATCTGAGAATTTCCATATTAGATCTAACCCCCTATGGCTGAATGTATACGTCGAAGAATTAACTCTATTGCTATTTTGTCTAAAACTGACATGGTGAGACCGTGGCTGTGCACAATTAATGTAGGTTAATTCTTACAAAGAAGAAAACAGCAACCAGCCACTATTAAGACTGCTATTTATTTAGGTAAATAGCGCCGTTACCGGTTTCGAGGTGGCAAGTTCATCATCAGACGGCTATTCACATGATTGTCGAGATACACTTTACATTATCGTCCGTTTTCGATTTTTATTATTCCACTGTGGCGAAGTATTTTTGGTGTATTGTTGCCCTACAGTAGAAAAACACTGTTAGAGGCGCCCTACGTGGAAACAACTAACCTCCAAATGATGATATACAGTGTAGATAAATGTGTGAGGTTAAGTTGTTATGGTGCTTGCGTTGACGTAAGGATTTCTTCACGGGGACAGGGGACAAACATACAGCAAATCACAGAATTTTTACGTCAAATTTATGATGAAATCAATAAATAACATGTCTAAATAAATGAAATTTCAACCTAAAGAAGTGTCAAGCCCCTTTCCAGGTATAGTCTATTTCTTTAAATCGAATATTGTACCGTCAACACTGAATTTTTCGTTTGAAAATATTGAATATCCATTGAATTATCGCCTTAAGGTGTACATAGACTTTTTCTATCATTCAGATAGAATGCATAAAGGCTTCGAAAAGTTCGAGTAGAAGTCAGGGAGACGGGATCTGCCGCCTTCTGGGTCTCATGGGCCAACAGCGCGAGCTGTGCTCCACACACAATCATCTTTTATGCAATGCATGTTGTTATTCTGTGTCCAAAAGCGCACAAGACGTGCTCTAAAAAATGGACAACCGACTAGCGCTAGTGATGTAGACCTTCAGTTATGTGAATCAGCTCGATGACCTTTCTTGAGAAATGGGAATGCATATTTACTAGCGTGTAGGTCTACATCTTTTCTCGCCCAATACAGTTTCGCGATTCTGTGTTACAAGGATTGGACACGTTCTTGATAGGTTGAAAGGGACTGAAATGTACAAATTTTGAACCGTCAGGCCATTTGAGGCTTGGCGACCGACATCGCTCCTATCTAGAGCCTGTGTATCGGGAGGGAATGATTCATGCGTACACAGTCACAGATCGTCTGAAACGGGTTCAGTCGAGTACGTGGTTCTAATTTTCATCTGCTAGAGGACAGCACCGGACAGGACTAAACAGAAAGAACTGTAATGTAGTTAAGAATTTTGACCACCAGAGTCCAGTAGTGCACAGAGACATTCAAACAAAACAGGTCAAGGGAATGTTTTTGTGAACTGTTCTGTTTATTTCTTGAAGGCTTTCTTGTTTATTTATGTTTATAGAGTTTTGTGTATGCTTTTGGTAGTGAGAATGACGCGTGAATGTGGTCTAAAGTAAATATGCAGATCATTGTCCTACTGATGAACGCTGTACGAACTACTGAGAGATTGTTTTAAGACAGTGTGAATGTAGTCGATGGGGAATTTTGTATCATAATAAGTTAAGCAAGTTTACGGCAAAAAGGAAGCTAATGAAAATAGTTAATATCGTCAGGTATAAGCAAAATATCAGAATATTAAATATTTATTACGGGAAAAAGTACATTTCGAAAGCGTGCTAGTTGTTGATTGGTTAGTCATGAAAAGCGCGGACTAATGAGGGAGAATAATGTTTGTCTATTGGCCTTTAAGAAAACTGACCAAACAGGACGGAGTATTCTTCACGCGTCTATTCGCCTTGAGATATAGAATGCTTACAGCAGTCTAAGGGGTCGGAGCCCAGGCTTTCAATGTTAAGATCCTGCGTAGTATGAGGCGGTTTTAGTTACGCTGCATGTTTCAAAAGTGTTTTGAAGGTAAAGACATATTTATTCCAGTGTAGATTTTAGAAACTATGGAATTTTTGAGTGATTTTCCGTACGAGAAAAGACACAGTAATTCCGCGTGGCATATTGAGCAGATCGGTGACTAATCACTTGAGTGTATTAGACAGTGATAAACTTAACAGTATGGCGAGCAATTTCATTTAAGAACAATCCGTGCTTAGTAGCTGTTCAGAATTCGGGAAATACGTTACCATAAACTTGCTAACGTGAAGGAAAGGGTTTGTGCATGACTGTGTTCAGACTAGCATGGGATTGGCATCTCAAGGTTCATAATATACCGAAGTTATGTCAGTATTTCACCTTTCATTCAAAATTAAGACCTTTTCCCGATTCTTGGAGTAGTTACGTTGTATGCAGGCTGGTGCGAGTTGCAGTACGGCAGGTTTCTCTTCGGCTTTCCTACCGGCGATCTGCTGCAACGAGTTCACAGGTAGGTGCAGGTAATGCACGAACGTAACCGTACCGCTCCACATCATTTTTTTTGTGTGAAATGTATTCAGATGAAAACGCTTCCTATTGAATCAGACGTATGCACACGAAATGAGAGTGCAAAACGTACGAGGGTTGCCCAGAAAGTAATGCACCGCATTTTTTTTCTTCAACAATTCTTTATTGAACATAATGAGAATTACACACACGAAAGAATGGTGTTTTATGTACGCCCCCTATTTTCCCACGTAATCTCCATCCCATTCTATGGGCTTCCTCCAGCGCGAAACAAGGGCGTGTACGCCAATCCTTGTCCTGCCAGTGCTTCGTTGTGTGATTGTGTGAACTACCTTTGCTGATGGACAGATGCGGCGCCAACTGCCGAGTCGTAATGCGTCTGTCCTCGCTGCAAGATGTCGGGTGTGACAGCCGCGCTCGGTCTCCCCGACCGCTGCAAATCGCGGAGCTCCTCCGAACCGTCTTCTGATGACGTCACCCTCCGTGCCCAGGGACTAACTTGTATGTAGGCTGTTTAGGTTTTTATATTGGTAACGCCACCGCCACGTAGCGCTCTGTATGAAAATCACTGGCTGTGCTGTGTGCAGTGTGTGGCTGGGTGGCATTGTTGTATTGTAGTGTTGGGCAGTTGGCTGTTAACAGCGCGTAGCGTTGCGCAGTGGGAGGTGAGCCGCCAGCAGTGGTGGATGCGGGGAAGTGAGATGGCGGATTTTTGAGAGCGGATGATCTGGACGTGTGTCCTTCAGAAACAGTACATTTGTAAGAATGGATGAACTGCTATATATATTATGACTTTTGAACACTATTGAGGTAAATACATCGTTTGTTCTCTATGAAAATCTTTCATTTGTTAACAATGCCTATCAGTAGTTAGTGCCTTCAGTAGTTTGAATCTTTTATTTAGTTGGCAGTAGTGGTGCTCGCTGTATTGCAGTAGTTCCAGTGACGAAGATTTTTGTGAGGCAAGTGATTCATGAGAGGTATAGGTTACTGTTAGTCAGGGCCATTCTTTTGTAGGGATTTTTGAAAGTCAGATTGCGTTGCGCTAAAAAAATATTGTGTGTCAGTTTAGTGCTGATCAGAATAGGTAAAGAGCGAAATGTCTGAGTACGTTCAGTTTTGCTCAGCTGTTTGAAAATCAAATAATGTAAGAGATTTATCAGCACAGTAATTCAATAATTTTTCTAAGGGGACGTTTCAAACTGTACTTCTATCGACAGCAGATGTACCACTCACTTTGCACATACGTTTGTGAATATTCACCAGTTTCTTTCTCTGGAGTGAGAAATTCAATGACCGCACGTTGTTTGTAACGTACATCAGTTACAGACGCCATTTTGAAATTGTCCTGCTGCCACGCTATATGTCGGACGTGACGGAAACTTTGCGCGCTCACTCAGGAGATTTCAAACAATCCATACGTAACGTTTCGCACTCGTAGTATTGTCTTCGGCTGACAAAAAAAAAAAAAAAAAAAAACAAAAAAAAAAAAAAAAAAACGGTGCATTACCTCCTAGGCAAACCTCGTACAATGCGAACGTGTTGATAATGATTTAACTCCATCTAATAGTGCTTAGTTCCATATGTTAAAGTAAAATCAATAGAGCAGTACCACATTGACCTGCAGAACACGCAAAACTGCAGTCATCCCTCTTTCACAGCTGTTTGATACAGCTTTTCAACGGAAGGAGCATTCTCTACAGTTCGCAGAACACAGCTCATTATTCAGGATTCGGATTCAGAATGTCCCACATCACAACATACATAAACGACAGAAACAGGCTTCAAACGCCTGTGAGGGATTTCTAAATTATAATCACTTTCCAGTAAAGCTGCATGTCCTCGGGAAAAATTACGGCTGTAGTTTCCCCTTGCTTTCAGCCGTTCGCAGTACCAGCACAGCAAGGCCGTTTTGGTTAAAGTTGCAAGGCCAGATCTGTCAATCATCCAGACTGTTGCCCCTGCCCTCTTCAGGAACCACATGTTTGTCTGGCCTCTCAACAGATACCCCTCCGTTGTGGTTGCACCTACGGTACGGCCACCTGTATCGCTGAGGCACGCAAGCCTCCCCACCAACGGCAAGGTCCATGGTTCATCCGGATCGGTTGGTAGGACATGTTTTGAGACATCAAGGGATCACAAATTGGAGGGCAGCGTGGAGGGTAAAAATCGTAGAGGGAGACCAAGAGATGAATACACTAAGCAGATTCAGAAGGATGTAGGTTGCAGTAGGTACTGGGAGATGAAGAAGCTTGCACAGGATAGAGTAGCATGGAGAGCTGCATCAAACCAGTCTCAGGACTGAAGACAACAACAAGAATCGCTTTCCATGAATTACTGCAAACAGTCGCATTTTGAGCTTGGTTGCAGAAATTTCTGGAAACCTTAACGCATCACAGTCGCAGTGTTCCACTCCATAATGAAAAAATGTTTTGTTTTTAAATTATTTCCGCCGAACACCATCTAAGATCACATTTTTGTAGCTTGACAGAAGAAGCGTGAGTGTCTTGTACAGCAAGGAATTTTGCTTTGAAGTTGGTTTTCCAGCAGTTGGTGTGCCCAACATTAAGCAATCGCAGTCTACATAGTCTCATTGCTAGGGTATCAGCTTGTATCTCAGCAGAAGTAATCTGAAAGGCTTTTACTTACAGATGATATAAATAGCTCTAGACATGACAGAGCAGGAGATTTATAAACAATTTATGATGAAGTGTGTGTGTGTGTGTGTGTGTGTGTGTGTGTGTGTGTGTGTGTGTGTGTTCTTTCAGACATCTCTGTGTCCTACTATATCGTATTGCCAGTATAAGGTAAAGGCCTTTGCTGGTGATAGCAGTTCCGCTTTTAGTTTTGAATTGTGCTTTATTAGTATGGTGTAACCGCTAGCCATGTAGAGAATAACATACTTTTCAGACATATGTATTTGCATTCTGAACACTATGATTCTGCCATCGTAGTAAGGTGGCACCAGTACCCTACATTCGTCATCACGGATTATGACGTCACAGAGATGCACCAGTGTACTTACACAAGAGCAGAGGAAAACCCCTCTAAAATTTGAATTTCCGCCAAAATTTCAATTTCACACAATTTTAGATCTAGGGCAATTGTCCTTTATCAGCATGGGGAAGGAATGGGGAAATCCTGCATGTCATCGGTGATGTACAGTGCACTAGAATGCCCACAAAGTATCTATTGTTAGCTTGCCTGTGATTAGCGGAGTAGAGTTAGAGAGAACAGTACCCTAACTTACGCTGGCAATCATATCACAGTTAACCTGTGGTACAGTGGTACTGTAGTCGATGTAGCTCAAGCCTTACTGCACTCATTGGCAAATGAGTACTGTATAGATTAACCACTTCTTTGTTTTTATAGATTTTAACAGTCCAGGTGACGTTCGTATCAAAACACTTCTTTCAAGGAGAGTGCTAGGCATGATTTCCACTGCTGGTCTTGTGTGTTTGCCTTTGTCAAAACTACAAACTATTTTGTCCAAACATCTATAAGATCCTCTACACTTACGATAAAACACAAATCCTAGCGGAAATTTCACTTTTTCGCATGCCAGAAGTTTTTCGGAACGTGTAAGTTGTACAGAATTCCATGAAAATCTTAAGTTAGGATCGAAAACGGATCCTATGTATTTCTAGCCAGACGCTCAACCCACTCTCTGAATGCAGTTTTGTAGTACGAGGAGTTTGTTTCATCAGGTAAATATATAGAAAATCCTGAAAGTGCCTGCAATTTTGCAACGATCAATCGTTAACTCATGAAAGCAACGTTATCATTCGATTATTTTTCTTGCTGCGGCTTTCCTTCTTCATTTAGGTTGATTCCAATCAATTGTGGTAGGATTTTATGAAAAAAACCTTTTCGGTGTAGAGAAGTAGGCAGTTGTGGTTTTCATAATCACTATAAAGCGTTAGTCGTAGGTCAATTTAATTTATTTGCACCTCAGGGTATATTAGTAAGGATTTTTGGGTTGTTGTGTTACAAAGTGAATGAGGTAAAGTTGTAGATATCAAATCAATAAAAATTTTCTGGGTTTGTGACCGCATTGTCAAAATGTAATACTACCGACGTTTCGGTCCCTTTTGCAAGTGGCCTCCTTCAGGATGTTTTTGTTTACAAAACAACCTAAGAAGGTCACTTGCAACAGGGACCGAAACGTCGTTAGTATTACATATTGACAATGCGGTCACAAACCATGAAAAACTTTACTGAATGTGACAATGAGCGCAGGAGCCCACATTTACATGTGCTTTTGAAGATGTAAGATATTTCTTATTCTCTCTTCTACAGCCACTCCGAACGTTGGAGTCGAGTTCCCCTCTAATACGGCGCTTTTTCTCTTCTTGCCAAGAGTCTTAAGTATCATTTCGCGCACTGAACTTCGTAGGCCTACCATGCTAGCAGCTGCCGACACTGTTCGTCCACTAGCTATGCTGCGAGAGAGAGACCGCGTTAGAAAATTTCTTGAATTTTGTCCCACAAAGTTTGTCTCTAATGGGTGTTGCTGTTAGTCTTGCACATGACATTCGATTTTTCTCCAACACAGCACATCTGTGTCTATTTAGTTGATTATTTCGTACTAGCAATTTATTATTTAAACTTACGCAGCGGAGTAGGCTGCCTCTGCGTTCGACAACTAACTCCCTCCCCCCCCCCCCTCTCTCTCTCTCTCTCTCTCTCTCTCTCTCTCTCTCTCTCTCTCTCTCTCTCTCTCTCGCCCCCTACTCCTCCCCCCCCCCTCTCCCTCCTGAGTCCCACCGGAAATGGAATTCGTTACTTGGTCATTTAGGCCGCTAAGACGGTAGATCTGCGTAGATGAATACAATTTTAATGAAAATGATCACCAAAAGTAGTGACTGACGAACAATCATTGCGCTACTGCATCACAAAGAAGTCGTTTTCGGGAAACAGAGTACTTCTATTATTTTCGTAATAATGTACACACCAAGTTCTTAATGCAGAAGACTACTTCAGTGTTAGTGTAAATTTCTGTGAGATATACTACTTTACGAGGGAATCACCACAACGTAAAATAAGCCAACAAGATGGCGAAGACCAGTACAGCGTACACTCTAAAAACTTTCTCCGAATGGCAAACACAAGCATGCTGAGACACAAAGTACGCAGCATTTTGTCGCTTGCAGTCAGTCAAGTCCCTATCGGAATTCTTGTTACCCCTCCGAAGTGAAGGAACGCCTTATAACAATGCCGTAACCTTCGTTTTCGAACAGAATTTAGTGTCACTAACAGGAAGTGAGTA
Organism: Schistocerca gregaria; assembly: GCF_023897955.1. Lineage (NCBI taxonomy): Eukaryota > Metazoa > Arthropoda > Insecta > Orthoptera > Acrididae > Schistocerca > Schistocerca gregaria. The sequence goes on along the minus strand of NC_064924.1, from coordinate 670,967,287 downwards.
TAGAGCTGTGGAATGAAGATGAGCAGCGAGTCGATAGTTTGGCAGAGCACCAGGAAATGAGGTGTTTAGCATGAGGGAATTACAACTGTTCTGCTGTCACTGTCTAGCACACGTTCGGTGGCGTTGCTTTGCTCCCCCGGTCCCCACGACCTCTAAAGCCTTCGGCCCACGGCCCGCGCATCCGAATGTTGATCGTTGAGCGTGCCGAGTTTCTGACGTCACAGCGTGCAACAGCACGTTCGGGAGTCTTTCGAACGTGCAGAGCAGCATCTGGCCTGTCAGATATTCTGAGCGTCCGTCTGAGCGCTGACCAATCAGACGGCGCAACGCCACATACAGGTACGTCACATTCACGCCATCTCCCTTCAGCATTGAAGTATGAGGCGACAATTGGCATTCAGCTCAAGCCTACCCGTTTCTGTGCACCAGCAAATTGAGAATCACTCGAAAACCCTTTATTAACGGCGTGATTCGTTGCAATAAAAAATGACAGACATCATATTCGTGGCAAAAGAATTATTGTAACTTGCGTGTTATAAGAGTATGTTCAAATGGTTCAAATGGCTCTGAGCACTATGGGACTCAACATCTGAGGTCATCAGTCTCCTAGAACTTAGAACTACTTAAACGTAACTAACCTAAGAACATCACACACATCCATGCCCGAGGCAGGACTCGAACCTGCGACCGTAGCAGTCACGCGGTTCCGGACTGAAGTGCCTAGAACTGCACAGTCACCGCGGCCGGCTATAAGAGTATGTCATTTGAAGATAGCGACATACCGAGGATCCACCAAAAAAAAATTTTGTTATTAGTAAAATTTCTTATAATTAAATTTCAGTTAGTAACATAGTTAAGATTAAAGCACTTAGCAATCGACAACATTGTAAAAATGGCGACTAATAAACTGTTGTCACTTTAGCGTAGTGAATAGCGATGATGATTTGGAACCAAATGGGTCATCTGAAGGTGGTTCGCGTCTCGTTAAATTAAATTTTTTTCCCTTACATTCGCTTATATAATATGTTCTGATGCTTTATTATTAGTTTAATGTAACTGTATACTACAATATTTTATGTTATCTAAACACAAGTTCACCTTCTTTTGAGGAGTGAGTTTGTTCGATTGACTTAATCTACAGGACAGTTTGCGCTACTCGTATAAAGATAGTTTGTTCCTTTTTCTTTTGAGTTTCGTAATTTACATGTTGTAGTGATTCTGCTACTGGGTAGGAACAGTGATCAAGTAAGAATGACCTTAGGTTTTTACTAAAATGTGAGAAAGGTAAAATAGTGTTTATCTTACGTGGAGAACTATCGCAAATTTGTGTCGCACTGTTTGTAAAGGAACTGTTATAAGCCTGTGTCCTTACTAACTGGACATTGTACTTTCTTTTTTGTCTTAAAACATGTACATCGATATTGAAGTTTTTAGTTGTGTATATTACATATAGAACATAGGATATGAAGAATGGAGGAAATGTGCGTTTTAATAGAGCTAACATGGGAATTTTACGCGCGCTGGTTTAGTAAACAGTGTGATTAACGAACTAGAAACATCCCACAACTGCCGCTGGAGTGCGCTGCGATCGCGTGTACCACGCTGGGGCCCACGTACCGTGTGCACGAGTCGCATCGTTCCTGAGCGTCCACCAGCACGTCGGACTTGGCACGCTCAACGTTAACGTTCGACAGCACAGTCCGTGAGCCGACGGCTTAAGGCGCAGCGGTATGCTTACAGGCGTTGCCTGTCTTCTTCTTCTTCTTCCTTTTTTTCCTTTTTGCGCTGAGCACTTTACAGTTAGTACGTGGATTTTACTGACAGATGATGATCAACTGAATCACAGTCGTGTCTTTGTGGTCCAGAAGACAAATAGCGACAGGGTGCACAGATGGCAAATTGAATCCGACAGTGGAAGAAATGTTCAAATACAGAAAGTCTGGTCGACAAGACATCAGCAGCTGAGGATCGTGGAATCAGATTACACCGTACCTCGCGTGGCGTCCACCGTGCGGCGACCACGCTCCTCGCCGATCTTGTTCACCTGAAGTGGGGTTATGACTGAACCGATAACTCTCTTACAACTGAAGCGGTTTATTATCACAGTTCAAATACAGAGTATGAGTGGCAGATGACATAGGGGAGGGGGGAAGGGAGAGGGGAGGGAGGAGAGGGGAAAGAGGAGAGAGGAGGGGGAGGGGGAGGGGGGAGAGGGGAAAGGAGATTCTGAATTAAGAATTGCAATGCCAGCACGTAGATTACTCCTCTCGAAGAGCAGAGTGCAAGTTGACAGACTTTGAGTCACCATATGCCCTCGTTCCACGAGAGACTGCAGAGGTATGTTACATGTTTTGAATGCAGCCCTGGACACAGGAGCAAAGTCTGGCGATCACGAATTTCACGACATTACTTCTGCACATCTTGCCGGTTACATATTGCTGACGCAAACTTCAAGAAAATGTGGCGCTTCTATTATTTTGTTTTTATGAAACTAATATGAAGGGGGAGCGAAGTACATAGAAAAATGACTTTACACGTTATCCAAGAAAAATGAATACGACATGCATAACCAACCTGCAGCGTGGTGACACTTCTAATATTGCATTACGATGTAACAGGTTTCACTGCTATAACAAGTTCCTTTTTATAAATGTGGGTTGTGTGTGGTACGATAGGATCAGTTTCTTCCAGTCTGCTCACTTGTTCCAGAATGAGATTTTGATTCAGCAGCGGAGTGTGAGCTGATATGAAACTTCCTGGCAGATTAAAACTGTGTGCCGCGCCGAGACTCGAACTCGGGATCTTTGCCTTTCGCGGCCCAATGCTGTGCCAACTGAGTTACCCAAGCACGACTCACGACCCGTCCTCAGAGCTTCACTTCTGCCAGTACCTCGTTTCCTACCTTCCAAACTTCACAGAATCTCTTCTGCGAACCTTGCAGAACCAGCACTCCTGGAAGAAAGGATATTGCGAAGATCTGGCTTAGCCACAGCAGCTGCAGAGGGAAAATGTCATTCTGGAAACATCCCCCAGGCTATGGCTAAGCCATGTCTCCGCAATATCCTTTCTTCCAGGACTGCTAGTTCTCCAAGGTTCGCCGGAGAGCTTCTGTGAAGTTTGAAAGGTAAGAGAAGAGATACTGGCAGAATTGAAGCTGTGAGGAAGGGTCGTGAGTCGTGCTTGGGTAGCTCAGTTGGCAGAGCACTTGCCCGCGAAAGGCAAAGGCCCCGAGTTCGAGTCTCGGTCTGGCACTCACATTTAATCTGCTAGGAAGTGCTCACTTGCTATTGATCAGGCCTGCCGCTTGATCTATAGGGTAGCAATGAGATACAAGATAATTTATAACTTGTTGTAAGAGCAATTATTTATCACCTTTCATCGGCAGAAAGACCGCAGTCACAGAGATATCGCTAATTTGCTGAATACAGCCAGAATGACTGCTGGTGCTATAAGACGACTCGATAAGGAGGATCCCGCAGAATCTGTACCTCAAAGAGGACAGCCACGGACGGTAAATGAAAAAGAAAGGCAATTAATCATAAGGCATATTAAGCCCTTACTTCGATTAAATGCAGCTACAACAGCAACTCAGCTGCTGCAAGAATGTGGTGTAACTAAAGGGCACAGCGGAAGAACGGCGAAGTTAATGTCATATGGTAATACCGAACACTAAGGCACAAAATTCCAGTTCGCAAGAGACCACATAACAGTGGGGAAATGATGTTACATTTGCTGGTGAGATCAAATTCGACTTCTTTTCGGCTGGAGAACTACGGTACTTCGAAATCCAAATGACTAACAGTAGGTTGAACTGTTACCACCTAATGTAAAACACGGAGGAAGGAGAGTTCTGTTATGGGGCTGTATTTCGTCGTCTGGTGTGGGATAAACTGTTCCATTTCTAGCATCTAAAACAATGGCGGACCATCATCTTGGACGAAATTTGCAGAGGACTGCAGAAAGGTTGCAGGATCAGACTACGAGGCTTGTTCAGAAAGTAAGGGACGATCGGTAGCGAAATGGAAAGTGCAGTGAAAATCTGACGAAGCTTCACACAGCTGCGTTCGCCACTGTGTCTAGTACGCCCGTCGATCGTATCGTGTCGCTCTTTTCAGTTCAGAGCTCAGAGTGAGAGCGTAAAGACGGCTAGAAATTAGCGTCTCCCGCCAAGTATGAGGGCCTGGCGTAAGCTTCTCCCTGAAGCTATGCAATCCACATAACGTAACTGTCATGCGTTTCGTTCTACACGACAATTCTCGTCCGCACTTTGCAGGGTCAGTGAAGATGCTCCTGCACCGTTTTCGATGGGAAGTGTTTGATCACCCACAATACAGCCAGTAACTGGCTACCCCTGAGGTTCATCTCTGCTCAAATGAACCGCTGGCTATTAAGACAATATTTCGACACAGACAACGAGCTGCAGTCCAGAGTAGAAAATTGCCGGAAAGCACTGGCGGCTGTCTTCGATAACGAGGGAATTGAAAAGTTCGTACAACTGAGAGGCGACTGTGTAGGGAAGTAGCTGGAAGGTGTAGCCAACCGTTGCAAATCAAACAGTTTTGATTTTCACTGTGGCTTCCATTTCGCGGCCTGTCGTTCATTACTTTCCGAATGGCCCTTGTACATTCATATTTTTCGAACAAAATGACGCAAAGCAAACACCGTGAGTGCCTCGTAAAAGGCTGGATTCCGTAAAATTGTTCTAATGCTATTGTGCATACACTACCTCAGTCGCAAGACTACATAGAGAATTTATGCAATGTAGTCGATAAAATCCCGCGCTCGGGTTCCCGGGTTCGATTCCCGGCGGGGTCAGGGATTTTCGCTGCCTCGTGATGGCTGGGTGTTGTGTGTTGTCCTTAGGTTAGTTAGGTTTATGTAGTTCTAAGTTCTAGGGGACTGATGACCACAGATGTTAAGTCCCATAGTGCTCAGAGCCATTTGAACCATTTAATCGATAAAAAAAGCAAGCAGACTTACAATAAGTTCGAACTTGGTGGTCAAGGTACCACCCTGAGTTCACTACCATACTCCTCAAAGCGCTGTTAAATGATTCTGGCCTTTTGACACGGGTAATTGTCCTGCTAGAAGACACCACTGCCGTTGGGTAAGACAACAGCGCAAACGAATACAGGTGGTCTGCAGTAATAGTCTCATAGTCCACAGCTGTCTTGGTGCTTTCGATTACTGCCACAGGTTCCATGGAAAGCGAGGTAAATGTCTTCCACAGAATAATATAGACTCCCACCGGCTTGCGCCCGTGGTGTGGTATGTGTTTCGAACAGCCATTGCCTTGCGTGGTGGCGTACCCGTAAACAGCTATCGACGTGTTGTAACAAGAAAGGTACTTCATCCGATCAGGTATAACATTATATACGCCATCCTCGAGATATATTCATGCTATCCGCATGAAAAACGTGAAAGTATAAGTCATAAAATAAGTGTGTATTGATAAGAATGTGTTAATGCTGGTTGGTTGTGAATTTCCATTTCATTCGACGTGTGAAAGGCTTTAGGTCTTTTGATTTTAAAGACACTTGACCGGAGGCTTTACAAACGAGCCAAGATTGTCGAAACGACTAAAATCTATGTAACATTTTGCAAAAACAAGTGGGGAGGCTTGCTTCATTCTCTGTTGCCATGTTAAGGCACTGTTTCATCGCCAGGCAATTGTAACGTAAACATTCAAATTTTTGTGCACCGTAATTCTGATTGCAATAGAAAGTGTTTTTTTCTTTTTTACTTGTGCATATGAAATTCATTTAAAATATTACACCTGACTATCTCTCACGTTAATACCCATAATTTTGTATCAGTTTTAGAACTTTTTTATTTTGCAGAGGCCGTGGAGAAAAGATTGGTGACGACCTGTTAGAGGATATATCGACCGAACACATTCCGTGTTCTCTCGGTATCGCTAGGAGAACCTTCCGGAAATCGACTTTCCGATAACTTCTTTCAGTTCCTTGCGTATATTTTTTACGCGATAATCGTGATAAGTTGATCGGTGAATTGTTTTCGAACAATAGCGTCGGCAGTCGCTTCTCTGGCTTGATGTACTGTGCCTCACCAAAATCAGGAGTTGTGAACCTGAAACATTACGTGGCGCCGTGATTGTGATCTGTTAACAGCAATCATTAATGGCATTTACATGGAATTTTAGATCAGGTTTGCCATCTTTGGACGTTACTCTCACTCGTCACGGTATAATCATCTTATTTTCTTACTAAAAAATTCTTATCTAAACCAACTCAGGCTTTGTCGTACAGTAAATTCAAGAGGGAAACGTTTCACAGGCGACACGATTCCACTGATACGCGGTCCAATCTCTATAACCCCTTGCCTGGTGCAGTCGTGATTAACGATGTCGTTTGGTCGACAAGGGAACAAGTACCTATCATGTGCGGCAGAGCGCCATGTTCAGCAACGTAAAGTAAACGTGCGCTCTGGAATACTCGTGCCTGCACCAGCTCTGAGCTCTGTATACAGTTTTGCCACCGATCGCCGCATATCACTCACTGCGGAGCGGAAAAGCAAGCGACCTGCACATTTGATGATGAGGCGTGGACGTCAGCCACTTTGCCGTCTACTCGTGACGTCACCTTCCTTCAACAACTTTCCACAGATGCTCACGACAGCAGCACGCAACAACAGACCAGGTTCGTCGTTCCCAGGCCACTTTCCGTACCAATCTGCCCTTTGCCTAAGTCGTTAAAGCAGTGAACTATTACTGTTTGCAACCCGTATAATGATTTTCCACCAGTTTGTGCTCAGCTTATATTCTTTCCCTCCCGCTTTCCGAGCCCACAAGCTGTATCCACTCTGTCTGTGGGCAGTGGTCATACTGTTTTCGCTCATCAATGTATATGCCGCAGTTTACGCAGATTGAGAAAACTAATTTTTCATTTATTGAAACTTGCATTATTTGTGTTGTGTACATAGTTCCTCGTAGTCAACGCGTACACAACTTTCCGACTAGAGCGCGCCCCACTAAGCACAGCACAGCAACGCAGGAGCAGCGCTCGTCCGTCTCCGCACTACGAGATGGCGCTGTCTTAGAGACGGACCAAATTCTGCTTCCGCCGATCCGCGTATTAATATGTAACGCAGCCAATGAGATCGCTGCTAACGTAGAACCTTTTCTCCTCGCGGATCACACTCGCGCAGTGATACCTGAACGCGCGAGGTACTATAACGAGTGTACAGACCTCCGATTAGTTAGTCTGCATTAGTCTGTAGTCAAGTTTCAGTCTGCGCCTAATAAGATTATCTTATTCCATTACATAGCCACGAATAGAAATGTATAAACACTTTGTCAAGTATCAGAGATATGTGAGAATAAGATTAACGTACCGAGACCAAAGGAACTTCAGATTGTCAATTGTAAACAGCATCCAGAATCAAGTTACGTAATGTCTATCCGTTTTATTATTTTAATAAATGTGTGTGACAATTAATCAAGTTCTGTTTAAAGTTGGTCACCGTCAACCTGCTACTCAAAACGTGCAAGTGGCATTTCTATCGTCTGACCTAACGGCAGAAGATAAACACGCCACGATAAGATCACGAGACATATTGCTGACACTCGCCTACTTCGTTAGAGGTTGGTTGGTTGATTTGTGGGATTAAAGGGGCCAGACTACTATGGTCATCGGTCCCTTGTTCCATAAAAACTAAAACCACCCAAAGAGAATAAAAAACGAACAACAGGAAAGACAGCAGACGAAACAGGACATGAAATACTCTGACAGAGACCAGACAAAACAAATTAAAACACACAGTTTGACGGTGGTTGGCCAACCGTAGAGAAAAAGAGGAAAAGCCAACCACCAAGAACACTTTAAAAATTCAGTTTAAAATCAGAGGCTAAAAGCCAGAATCAACACTAAAAAACTCAGATTAAAGGATAAAATCCCCCTGCCCGAATAGAACACAAAACCAAGTCCACCATGGCAGAGTCATCTGATAAAAGAGCAGAGAGCGTGTCAGGCATTGCAAAAGTCTGCCTGAGCACGGTTAAAAGGGCGCCCTCCGACAGAATATGGACCACCGTCAAGGACGCCCCACAACGACGAAGAGGGGGATCCTCACGACACAGTAAATAACTGTGCGTGAGTCGGGTGTGGCCAATGCGGAGCCGACAAAGGACGACTGAGTCCCTGCGGTTGGCTCGCATGGACGACCGCCACACAGTCGTCGTGTCCTTCACGGCACGGAGTTTGTTAGGGGTGGTCAGACCGCGCCATTCAGCATCCCAAAACGAGAGAACTTTGCGGCGTAAGACTGCCCGCAAATCAGCCGCCAGGAGGCCAATCTCCAGAGATGGCGCACTGGTGGCCTCTTTCGCCAGGCGGTCAACAGTTTCATTGCCGGGTATACCAACATGGCCTGTGGTCCAAACAAAGACCACAGACCGGCCGCTACGGGCGAGAGTATGCAGGGACTCCTGGATAGCCATCACCAGACGAGAACGAGGGAAACACTGGTCGAGAGCTCGTAAACCGCTCAGGGAATCGCTGCAGATATCGAATGACTCCCCTGAGCAAGAGCGGATATACTCTAGGGCACGAAAGATGGCGACCAGCTCAGCAGTGTAAACACTGCAGCCAGCCGGCAACGAACGTTGTTCAGAATGGTCCCCTAGAGTTAGTGCATAACCGACTAGACCAGCAACCATCGAACCGTCGGTGTAGACAACGCCAGAGCCCTGATACGTGGCCAGGATAGAATAAAAGCGGCGGCGGAAGGCCTCCGGAGGGACAGAGTCCTTCGGGCCCTGTGCCAAGTCGAGCCGAAGGCAAGGGCGAGGCACACACCATGGGGGTGTACGCAGAGGGGCCCGGAAAGGAGGTGGAACAGGGAAACACCCAAGCCAGGAAAGAAGCTGTTTGACACGGACGGTGATCGGACAACCCAACTGGGGCCGACGTTCTGGCAGATGAACGACTGACTGCGGGAAGAGGACACGATAATTTGGATGCCCGGGCAAGCTAAAAACATGGGCAGCATAAGCAGTCAGTAATTGTTGGCGTCGTATCCGCAGTATGCTGTCCACAGGGCTGGTCCAGAAGGCACCAGTGGCAAGGCGTATCCCGCTGTGGAGGATTGGGTCCAGCACCCGCAACGCAGATGGGGATGCTGAGCCATAAGCCAGACTTCCATAGTCCAGACTCCCATAGTCCAGACGGGACTGGATTAACGCCTGGTAAAGCCGTAGGAGAGTAGATCGGTCGACGCCCCACCTGGTGTGGCTCAGGCATCGCATAGCATTTAGATGCCGCCAACACGCCTGTTTAAGCTGCCAAATATGAGGCAGCCAAGTCAACCGGGCATCAAAAACCATCCCCAAAAACCTATGTGACTCCACGGCTGTGACGCCACGGCTCCGGGTGAACAGTGCGTCGCTCGCAGAAATGCATAACTCAGGTCTTGGCTGCCGAAAACTGAAAACCGTGCGCTACAGCCCAAGATTACGCCTTGCGGATTGCGCCCTGTAGTTGAAGTTCAGCAGCTGCAATGCCAATAGAGCTGTAGTAAAGGCAGAAGTCGTCAGCATACAGGGAAGCGGAGACAGTATTTCCCACGGCCGCAGCGAGCCCGTTAATAGCTATTAAAAACAGACACACACTGAGAACAGAATCCTGTGGCACACCGTTCTCCTGGACTTGGGAGGAACTGTATGAGGCCGCGACGTGCACGCGGAAGGTACGATACGACAGAAAATTGCGGGTATAGATCGGCAGAGGGCCCCGAAGACCCCATCCATGAAGCGTAGAAAGGATGTGATGACGCCATGTCGTATCATACGCCTTCCGCATGTCGAAAAAGACAGCAACCAGATGCTGACGGCGGGCAAAGGCAGTACTGATGGCCGATTGCAGGCTCACCAGATTGTCGGCGGCGGAGCGGCCTTTACGGAACCCACCCTGAGACGGAGCCAGAAGGCCCCGAGACTCCAGTACCCAATTGAAGCGCCGGCTCACCATCCGTTCAAGCAACTTGCAAAGAACGTTGGTGAGGCTAATGGGACGGTAGCTGTCCACCTCCAAAGGGTTTTCCCCTGGTTTCAGAATGCGGACAACAAGACTTTCCCGCCATTGCGACGGAAACTCACCCTCGACCCAAATGCGGTTGTAAAGATCGAGGAGGCGTCGCTGGAAGTCCACTGAAAGGTGTTTCAGCATCTGAGAGTGGATGCTATCTGGGCCAAGAGCTGTATCAGGACAAGCGGCGAGGGCACTTCGAAATTCCCACTCAGTGAATGGAACATTGTACAATTCAGGATGGTGAGTGCGAAAAGAAAGACTCCGACGTTCTATCCGCTCCTTAATGGAGCGGAAGCCCAAGGGGTAGTTGGCAGAAGCGGAATTCATAGCAAAGTGCTCTGCCAAGCGGTTTTCAATGACGTCGGAGTCAGTACAAACTGCTCCATTCAGTGAGAGCGCAGGGACACTGACAGGGGTCCGATAGCCATAGAGGCGGCGAATCTTGGCCCAGACCTGCGATGGGGTTACATGGAGGCCAATGGTGGACACATACCGCTCCCAGCACTCCTGCTTGCGTTGGCGGATAATGCGGCGGGCTCGCGCACGCAGCCGTTTGAAGGCGATAAGGTGGTCGATTGAGGGATGTCGCTTGTGACGCTGGAGCGCCCGCCGGCGAACTTTAATCGCTTCAGCGATCTCAGGCGACCACCAAGGCACAGTCCGCCGCCGAAGGGACCCAGAAGGACGGGGAATGGCAGATTCTGCGGCAGTAACGATGCCGGTGGTGACCGATTGAATCACTGCATCAATGGCATCGTTAGAGAGAGGCTCAATAGCGGCAGTGGAGGAGAACAAGTCCCAGTCAGCCTGATTCATACCCATCTGCTAGGGCGCCCAGAAGACTGACGCTGTGGCAGCGACAGAAAGATCGGAAAGTGGTCACTACCACACAGGTCGTCATGCACTCTCCATTGGACAGACGGTAAGAGGCTAGGGCTACAGATGGCAAGGTCAATGGCAGAGTATGTGCCATGCGCCACACTGAAGTGTGTGAAGGCACCATCATTTAAGATCGAGAGATCGAGCTGCGCCAATAAATGCTCAACGATGGCGCCTCGACCTGTTGCCACTGACCCACCCCACAGATGGTTATGGGCGTTAAAGTCGCCCAGTAACAGGAAAGGTGGTGGCAATTGGGCTATCAGAGCAGCCAGGTCATGCTGCGTGACATCACCATCCGGTGGAAGGTAAAGACTGCAGACGGTAACAGCCTGTGGCGTCCACACCCGAACAGCGACAGCCTCTAAAGGTGTGTGGAGAGGTACATACTCGCTGTGAAGAGAGTTCAGGACATAGATGCAGACGCCACCAGACACCCTTTCATAAGCTGCCCGGTTCTTATAATAACCCCGACAGCCACGGAGGGCGGGGGTTTCGCATTGCCGGAAACCAAGTTTCCTGCAGAGCAATGCAGAGGAAAGGGTGAAGGCTGATAAGTTGGCGGAGCTCAGTTAGATGGTGGAAGAAACCTCTGCAGTTCCACTGGAGGATGGTGTTGTCCATGGCTGAGAAAGGCGTGACGGGACTGGGAAGGGAGATTACGCCGCTGGGTCACCTGCTGCCTCCGATTTAGCACCTGTGATAGTGCTTTCCTGGCGTCTGATGGACTGGCGAGATCGAGGTCCTCAGCGGACGCCAGAATCTCCACCGCATCCTCAGACGCAGAGCTGGAAGGTTGCGGTGGGATGGCTGCCACCGCGAGTTCCTTGGGCTGAGAGCTCTTCTTGGGCTTCTCACGCCGTTCCTTGGGTCGCACCGGCTGGGAGGGCTTCACCGATTCAGTCTCCAGGACGGAGGAGGATCGTGAAGCCCTACGACCAGCTGATTGCGGGCACTTACGCCATTGTCGGTCGTCAGGCTTCTCGCTGGCGGAAACCTGGGAAGGGAGGGACCCAAGGGACCCCTTGCGAGCGTGAGAAGCCGAAGAAGTTGGACACTTCTCCGGCTTAGAAGTGGGGACGGACGTCCCAGATGAGTGGGATGGTGTTGCTCCTGAGGTAGGTGGCGCAGGAACAACCCGGTGGGTAGAGCCCCCCACTGGCGAGGGGGCAGGAGGAGTTTCACTACTCGTCGATCCGGCCACAATTGGAGAAACAGACGGGGCTAGCACAGGTGTTGTAGCAGCAGCGTAGGAAGATGTCATTCTCACAGGATGGAGTCGGTCGTATTTCCTCTTGGCCTCAGTATAGGTTAGTCGGTCCAGGGTCTTGTATTCCATGATTTTACGCTCTTTCTGGAAAATTCGGCAGTCTGGCGAGCAAGGTGAATGGTGCTCCCCGCAGTTGACACAGATGGGAGACGGCGCACATGGAGTATTGGGATGTGATGGGCGTCCGCAATCCCTACATGTGAGGCTGGAATTGCAGCGAGAAGACATATGGCAGAACTTCCAGCACTTAAAGCACCGCATCGGGGGAGGGATACAGGGCTTAACGTCACATCGGTAGACCATCACCTTGACTTTTTCCGGTAATGTATCCCCTTCGAAGGCCAAGATGAAGGCACCAGTAGCAATCTGATTTTCCTTCGGACCCCGATGAACGCGCCGGACGAAATGTACACCTCGGCGCTCTAAATTGGCGCGCAGCTCTTCATCAGACTGCAAAAGAAGATCCCTATAGTAAATAACTCCCTGGAGCATATTTAAACTCTTATGGGGTGTGATCGTAACGGCAACATCCCCCAACTTGTCACAAGCGAGTAATCGTCCTGACTGGGCAGAGGAAGCCGTTTGTATCAGGACTGACCCAGAGCGCATTTTTGACAAGCCCTCCACCTCCCCAAACTTGTCCTCTAAATGCTCGACGAAGAACTGAGGCTTTGTGGAGAGAAAAGACTCCCCATCAACCCTTGTACAAACTAAGAAGCGGGGCGAATAACTGCTACTTCCATCCTGAGACTTACGTTCCTCCCACGGTGTGGCCAGGGAGGGGAACGTTTTCGGATCGTACTTCTGAACATTAAACTGAGCCCGAGAACGCTTAGAGACTGCTGGCGGCTGGCCACCAGCGAGAGACGATGTACCAAGCTTCATTGCGGGTCATCCGCCCTGATGCCACCTACTCCGACCAAGGGCCCTCCCCACGGGCGCCACCCAGCCACGGCAAGAGCCACCTGGCAGAATGGCCTTTGGCGGGAGTCCCGATACCCCAGGAGGATAGGCATATACTCCTTGGCATACGTGGGGAGTTAACGGCGCAGGCATCAGTAGAGCGATCCCTGTGTTGTCAGGGGGCTACAACCAACAGGGTACATGGCGGCCCCACCACAACGGACTGGCTACCGTGCTGGATGTTGGGTAACATGTGGTCCACGGTCGCCGTCGGTGCAGAAAGAGGCACTGCACAGTGAAAGGTGTTATCTGCACGCAGAAAAAGAGTCATGCCCAAGAGATGGAGAGCGGACAGGACTGCAGTTCAACGGTGTATAAGCTGGCGAAAGGTCTGATCGCAAAATGGACACAATGCACCAAGTAAGACGCCCTTCCCCAATCGGCTCGCTCTTCGGAAAATTTTGAGAGATGGAGGTCAAACCCAACAGGGGACCATCATATAAGGCCGAAAAGTTTGAGACTCCTTTTAGTCACCTCTTACGACAGGCAGGAATACCGCGGGCCTATTCTAACCCCCGAACTCGCAGGGGGCACTTCGTTAGAGCGACAAGTCAAATAATCTGATGGTGTGTGTACCGAACGTCTGCAAGTACGCACCCCACGGTTTGTTAAATGAAAATCTGTACGTAAAACACATAACATTTGAAGCAGAGGTGTCCGAATACTAATGACTACTTCGGTATGTGTACCTGCGACTTTCACTGTCATGGCGGTAGAGTTACGCGGAGTTATTTTGTAAGGAATCGTGAAACCCTTTCAGTCTGTTCACTTCGCGCCCCCGATGTCGCGCCCACATCCACGGAGATACGACACGCCGCTTTCGAATACCCCGCCTGGGTCGAGGCTTGCCCTACACCTCTCCCTCCCCCCTCCGCCCTGACGCAGTACAGCGGGTGGCGGTCCGGGCGTCGGTCGTTGCACCCCCGCCGAGGCCGAAGCGAAGCCAAGCCGACGCCTCTTTGCGTTGCTACGCATTAACCGCACCGACGCTTGCCGGGGGCTCCAAGGCGCCGGGGGCGGCGGCGGCGGCGGCGGCGGCGGCGGCATCAGAACGCTTCCATTTGCCGCCCGCTGCATACAGCGGCCACTTTCTCTGACGCAACTACTCGCACAGACGAGATGCGAAAATAAAATGCACTTGTAGCTAGTAATGCGTCACATCGGTCAAAGAAACTTCCACATGCTAAAGTTAAAGTATGACAGGGTACCCCCCCCCCAAAAAAAAGCGAACATTTTCAGTTGCTTTGAGGCAGCAATATCCAGCCGACGGAACAGTTGAACAGGGCCGGTGCACCCCATACAACTGTGCACTTTATAGTAATCGTGGAGCAGAGAGAACGAGTAACAGCGCGTTTTCTGCGTTTAAAAAAATTGTGAAAGAGAATGATCGTTTGAAAGTTACAAAAAGGGAACGCGAACCTATAGCCTTGACTCAGTAGCTGTCCTCCTGAAACACAATAAAAACATGAACTACAAATAGACTGGGTCGGGTCTGGAAAGCATACCGCAACGCCGCCGGAGAAGTGAGTGCACTCCGCGTAATATAGTGGCTACACGAATTTCAATCCTCATTCCTTTACGTTCGTGGAATTTTTATCTAAATGTTTAAAACTGTTCAAATGTGTGTGAATTCCTAAGGGACCAAACAGCTGAGGTCATCGGTCCCTAGACTCACACACTGCTTTAACTAACTTAAGCTAAGAACAACACACATATCCATGCCCGAGAGAGGACTCGAACTCCGGACTGGGGGGGGGGGGGGGGGGGGGGCGCAATCCGTGACATGGCGCTTGAAACCGGCCTTTTTTTTCTAATTTTCCATGTTGATGTTAACTTATCTGCTGAGAAATATCAACGTTTTCTAATATCCATTTTACTCTCTCAGTGTGTGCCACTTTTGGCTGTTTATATTTGAACGCTACTATCTTTTGTTTTACTTGTGTTGCACAACGTCTTGATACTTTACCTCAGGAGAATGATGCGATGTCATTCGCTGCAAGGTAATAATGGCATTCGTTTCAAGAAATGTTCGGTAACAGTTATACCAAGATTTGATTGTACCTCAGCTTAGACTTTGTAATGAACAATAGTCAGTGAAAGCGACAGATTGTAGTGCTGAATACGTGAGTGTGGTGCAGAGAGACATAAATCACTTTCAGACACTGATAATTTTGACTAAAGGGTGCTCACCACAAAAAATTAATATGTTGTTCCTATCAATGAAGTGATTGTCTTAAAATGTTTCTTTTGTTTCCGTGTTTTTTCAAACTTTATTTTTCGTTGACGGGAGAGAGTCCTCTTATCTCGTGGTAGATGCAGGACCCCCCACCCCCCGGTGTACTCACTTAGCAGAAACGAAATACAATTAGAGTCCAATGCAGTGCTCGTCGGGCACAAATTTTTGATTTTGGCATAGAGACGATAATACAAGAAAAAATGTGTCTACCTAACATTTTTGGTCATTTCGTTGCAAATTGACCCGCCCCCTGGCACGCACGGAAAACACACACACACACACACACACACACACACACACACACACACACACACGAGAACACGATTCGCAAAACTCAAACGAGCAAAAAACGCAATAAATTGTTCGCGGTGTCCGGCGATGATGTTTAAAGATGATTCATCTCGATCTGAGAACAGTTGGCTATTAAACCTATTACCAAAACTTACGTAAACACTTTGTCGTTTTAGTGACACAATGTATTACGCCAAGTTCAGAGCTACTCGTAATAGCCTTGGTAGATTTCTGGAAAAAAAAGTACTTAGTCTTAGAATAAGAAAGTCATAGCTGACAGCAGCAGTAGATAGTTCCACTAAAAGAATTCCACATCATCGAGTGTAGCCTGCTGACAGATACGTAACGTCGCCGCCAACAAAACTTTGTATAGGCTTCAGGAACTACGTTGCACAAGTCTTGCCACTGCAACACCATTGCGCAACAGGTGTGGCGGGTGGTTAAGAGAGGTTACTGAGCATGTTCCAGGTCTCCTGTAGAGACTCGTCTGCTCCGGAACGGAAACCAGGTACATCACCGTATGCGAGTGAGATGACGCGGAGAGTGGAAATGTAGTCCGCAGTTGCAGTACACGGGACAGTGCTATTCATGTGAGCAAAACGTCTGAATTTCACAGAGATCCACAGTCAAGTTATGGCGGTGTGTGGACCAAACACAATATCGCGTTCAGCCGTAGCGAAGTGGTGCTGAAATTTGACCTATGCAGCACAGATGAGCATAATGCTAATCTGGAAGTCTATGTTTAGATTTTCCGACGACGAGCATTTCTCGCAGAGGTTCCCGCACGGCTCTGTGAGCAAGGGCGAGGTTCTGTTGTCGAGGAACTGGACGACTGGCAGAACACCATTGTTTACAGACACTTAGTCATTATGTTCAAAAATAATGCCATGTATCCGGGTCATTTTTAAGTGTTGTACAGCATCCAAGAAAAGTTACTTGGCATATCATAACGTACTATTTTGAAGTTCCCTGTACATCGCTAAGAAATTACTTCAGAATTGCGTGATATCACACCAGTGACTGCGGTAGCTCCGATAATCCTCGGCAGGCCTTGACGGAAGCACTTCTCGCATGACTGCATATACAGGGCGCTTAAAAATTCGGTGCTGAAACTAACAGGGATGGCACAGAAGACAGAGCAAATATTATTTGTAAAGCAACCATGTGTCGGAAACCCATATTGAGTGAGCACTGAGCGTACGTAGGTAATACAGGAGTGTAGGAGATAAAAGTCGTTGCGCTGAACATTGTTACACCAAATGTTAGTCTGGGTTACGTAGTATGGTGTGATGTCATGCGCTTCGACACTGAATCAATAAAGAGCGTGTAGCACTTGTGCCTGCGTGAGAGCTGCAGTGTCAACATGGAGAGCACTGCACATGGGGAGAAATGCAAGACATGCAGTTTACGGTGCGGTTGAAGCCAATAGTCGAAGAGATGCCCCTAGATACAGTATCAGGAGGAGGATGTGGTTTTAGCATGATGGTGGCCCGGCGCACGTTGCAGAAGCAGCCCCAGCAGTAACGACCAGTACTTTTGGCAATCTGATGTTCTGCTGGGGAGGACTTGTACATTGGCCTGCAAGGTCCCCGAACCTCACCCCATTAGATTGCTTTCTCTGGGGCGACACGAAGGCCGAGGTGTATTCTATCCCTGTTGACTCAGAGGCGACACTGATTGCAAAAACTCTAACAGCAGTCACACAAATACAGAACACTCCACACATTTTGTAGAGAACACGGGACTCCCTGCTACTCGATACCGGCTCTGCTCTGAGATTAATGGAGTTCATTTTGACGTCTGTTATAGATTCGCAACGATTAGAACAATAATCCACTGAAAAACATTTATCACCATTTTATTCTCAGTCACACACATTAACCTCCTGCATACTCAGTACTCCAACAGTATCCGTTTTTGACACATGTTTACTTTACGAAACAGATTTGTTTTTATCTCCGTCATCCTCCCTTTAGTTTGGGCACTGATTTTTTTGAACACCCTGTATTAGTGATTTAATGTAGTCAATTGCTTTACTAGACAGATTTGTTTTTATTTCCGTCATTCTCCCTTTTAGTTTGGGCACTGAATTTTTGAACACCCTGTATTAGCGATTTAATGTAGTCAGTTAAGAAGTTCCTTTTTTAAGTACACACTTTTAATAAAATTTCGTAAACATCGCAGCACAAGATCTTCATTAAGTGACTTTTAAAATAAAACTTACCATGTCGTCTGAATCACCTGTTATATGTTACCAATTGTGCGTAATGACTAGAACAGAAAAGATGCAGTACATACAAACGAAAAATTAATGTGATTTCGATCTACATACAGAGTATATAGAACAATCAGAACAGAAAATCAACGGGCAATCATTAACACTGATAGCGATATCAAAGTTGTTAACCTCTCGGCTTCCAAAACATGCCTTAAGCTGAAGTCCGCCAAACAGGAAGTAGCCTAGTGGGCTGTTAAGTGCTCCCCCTCCTTTACTGCAGAGAGCTTTTGCTTTAATAGTGTAACAGCATTTAGCCACCAACAAATATTCGGGGAGGCGGTAATAAAAGTGGCCCGGGCAAGAGGATACGATTGGACATGAGTGTATGCATGTAACCTCACCAGCTGGGAGCGTAGTGCGGGCCGTGGCAGTGTGGGTGGAGCAATACAGAGGGGGTCGTGGTTGTCACAGTGGAGCAGAACAGCGAGCGTTCATCGTGGAAAGTTACTTGACAACAAAGTCGTGCGAACGGTGTCGTCAGTTGTTTGCTGAAGTGTGATGGTGTCAAAATGGCAGAGCAGAGTGTCATGCAAGCTCAGTGCGAACATGGCGTCAGACAGGATCTGTTTCGAACAAGTCAGAAAACATTCTGAAACTGCCGGAACGCCAAAAATGTGGCTGCAGTTCACCAGAAAATGCTTCACAGTTTTACCAAATCAACTCGATGCATGTGTTTCTTTGTACCCAGGAATTCTGTTCTCTGGGCCATTTTTATTTGGCCTGCGTTTGTCACTTGGCGTCATTGAAGCACAGTGATCACTTCTGTTCCAGGATACTTGCAAAACAAAACAGTTAACGGCTGATAATTATCTATCTGACACGTCTTAGAAAAAGGTCTAAACATCAAAAACTACCTCTACTTGAAGGGACGTGCAGAACTATAGACCTATATCTCTAACGCCGATCAGTTGTAGAATTTTGGAACACGTATTATGTTCGAGTATAATGCCTTTTCTTGAGACTAGAAATCTACTGTGTAGGGTTTCGAAAAAGACGATCGTGTGAAACCCTGCTCGTGCTATTCGTCCACGAGACTCAGAGGGCCATAGACACGGGTTCCCAGGTAGATGCCGTGTTTCTTGACTTCCGCAAGGCGTTTGATGACCAAAGTAAGAGCATGTGGACTATCAGACCAATTGTGTGATTGGATTGAATACTTCCTAGATAACAGGGCGCAGCATGTCATTCTCAATGGAGAGAAGTCTTCAGAAGTAAGAGTGATTTCAGGTGTGCCGCAGGGGAGTGTCGTAGGACCGTTGCTATTCACAATATAGGTAAATGACCTTGTGGATGACATCGGAAGTTCACTGAGGCTTTTTGCGGATGATGCTGTAGAATATCGAGAGGTTGTAACAATGGAAAATTGTACTGAAATGCAGGAGGATCTGCAACGAATTGACGCATGGTGCAGGGAATCGCAATTGAAATTCAATGTAGACAAGTGTAATGTGCTACGAATACATAGAAAGAAAGATCCTTTATCATTTAGATATAATATAGCAGGTCAGTAACTGGAGGCAGTTAATTCCATAAATTATCTGGGAGTAGGCATTAGGAGTGATTTAAAATGGAATGACCATATAAAATTGATCGTCGGTAGAGCAGATGCCAGACTGAGATTCATTGGAAGAATCCTAAGGAAATGCAGTCCAAAAACAAAGGAAGTAGGATACAGTACGCTTGTTCGCCCACTGCGTGAATACTGCTCACCGGTGTGGCATCCGTACCAGATAAAGTTGATAGAAGAGAGAGAGAAGATGCAATGGAGAGCAGCGCGCTTCGTTACAGGATCATTTAGTAATCGCGAAACCGTTACGGAGATGATAGATAAACTGCAGTGGAATACTCTGCAGGAGAGATGCACAGTAGCTCGGTACGGGCTTTTGTTGAAGTTTCGGGAACATACCTTCGCCGAGGTGTCAAGCAGTATATTGCTCCCTCGCACATATATCTCGCGAAGACAGCATGAGGATAAAATCAGAGAGATCAGAGCCCACACAGAAGCATACCGACAACCTTCCTTTCCACTAACAATACGAGACTGGAATAGAAGGGAAAACCGATAGACGTACTCAAGGTACCCTCCGCCACACATCGTCAGGTGGCTTGCGGGGTATGGATGTAGATTTAGTACTCGTTCTAAATTTCGTGGGAGATTCACAAAGGACCCAGTCATGACCATTCCTCATTTCGTACAGAGAAATATCTCTGTTACATACAACCCAACGGCAGGAGTTTAACACGACAGGTCTTACCCAAGTTTCCTAAGTAATCACAGACACCATATAACTTTCACCTATGGAATCAAGTGGGATGGCACAGTGGTAAGACTCTGCATTTGCATTCGGAAGTATCGGGTTTCAGTTCCCTGTTGACCATCGAGATGCAGAATGTCCGTCGTTTCCCTGAAGTGTTAAATACACATGTGACAATGGTTCATGTGACAATGGTTCATGTGACCATGGTTCATGTGACAGAGCCCAATCGTACCCCCTTCCTTCTCCAATCCGAGCTGCTCCTTTCTCTCTCGTGCCTCATTGGCGACGAGGCGTTAAACCCTAGAGTTTCTTCCTTCTCTCCTTCCGTTATACAATTTTCATATTAACAATGGCCACGAGATAATTGTTCCATACAGTCGTAACTACTGCATAAACGTTGATGTCAAGTCCATGTGTATTACAGGTGCTGGACAGCATGTCTAGAAATACCCTACGTCCAAAAAAGTTGAAAAAATAGCCTACTGATCTCTTGAAGTATCAATAATTTTTGGAAATTTGTGGTAAGGTCTTATGGGACCAAACTACTGAGGTCATCGGTCCCTAAGCTTGCACACTACTTAATCTAACTTAAAGTAACTTACGGTAAGGACGACACACACACCCATGCCAGAGGGAGGACTCGAAACTCAGACGGGAGGAGCCTCGCGAAGCGTGACAAGGCGCCGTAGACCGCGCGGCAAACCATAATAGAGCTACTTTCGAGTTCCCGTAAAACACTAATTGCAAATACTCTTTGTGCATTTACCTAAACCATTCAGCAAATATTAACTCTTTTTTTCTTCATTTTACTCAGTCCTTTTCTTTCTTGTGTTTTTTTTAATTGCAGTTTCTCCTGTAATTTCACAAGAGCGGCATTCGTGCATATTTTTGCAACCATGATAAACCACACACTGCGGATACTTCACAGACTAACAAACGACATCAAAGTCAACAGAGGAGTTGCTCCACTTCTACGTAACTGGCACTTCTGCGTCGACTTGCAAGGTAATCGCAAGTGCTGGACAGATTTGAAACACGGTGACAAAAAATAACTTCTACTACGGAAATAACGAGCTCAAACTGAATACCTATCTTTGCGCTTTTTCTTTTTAAAACAATGAAACATCACGGAAACTGCGATAAAGAGGTTGAGACTACAGCAAGCAAGCCACAGAAATATATAGGAGTAACCACGCACACTTAATTTAAAAAATGGAAACCATTGCACTGACATCAGGGCAAATGTCTGTTCTCGCGATTTCGTACTTTGAAAACAAACGTGTTCGGGCTGGACTGTGCACACATTAATAATATGCGATGCTGGTTAGTTGGAGAACACACTGCTGCGCTAAAACATTATGTCTGCTTGATGGGATACTAGCCTATCTTTGGAACGCAATACAATAGGACACGGGATGGCGTAGGTTTCATAAACACTTGATAGTTTTGCGAAGGTACGTAGCAGCAGATGTCTGGCCACAGATCACGGAATTCCCGTATATTACAGACTGGTGGTATGTTCCATCGGGTACAGATCGAGTGAGTTTGGTGGTTAAGACGTCAACGTGAGTTGACCGTCATGCTCCTCAGTCCACTGCAGCTCGTTCCTGCCCTCGTCAAACGGGCAGTTATCCCACTGGAAGGCGAACTCGTCGTGGGCGCAGACATCAAGCATTGGGGGCTGCGGGAGGTGCACAGCAACGCCCACGCACTCCGCACCTGCCACGGGTGCCTGCGACTTGTGCCACAGGTCCTCTGGCAGCCCAGGTGAACGTCCACCCCCGCGTAACACTGCCTCCACCCCAGCGGCCTGTGCGGCAAGGCGCGTGTTTCCAGCAGCCGTTCGCTTCGACGACTGCCTATCCGGGAAAGATCATCGGCCTGGTGTAGCGAAGAACGTGAGCCATCCGACCACGCCACACGTCTCCACTGATGTGCGGTCCAATCTCTATCATCATATGCCAGCTGAAATCGTAATCGACAATGTCGCTCGCTCAGTATCGGAATTTGTAGCAGTATACAGCTTTGTACAGTATGGCTAGCGCCAGTATCATTACCATTTCCAAATTTTGGACTGATTCATTGTCCATATCTCAGAAGTTTATAAATAATAATTATCAACACTGCTTTGATACTATCCGCAGCTTTAATCCCATTCTATTATTAATTGTTGTTGTGTCTTAGGCCCAATATCTCTTTCATGTTGTATGTTTCCATAGAAATTGTTTATATATAATCATTTCAACTTTTCTGTCTTTTATATATTGGTTGTTAATTTTAAAATGGACTCATCATCTGAAAGTTTCCTTTTTACCTCTGTTCTCTGATTGAAACTGAAGCATTAATTTCTATTGCTGTTGTGATTAGCCTAATAAGTGCTACGGACTTGGGTAAAGTTAAGGTATGTATTATTTATTATGTACAATGTCTTTCTCCTTATGTTGTGGTATCTGGGATGTGTTGTTAGATATAACAGTACTCAAAGACCTTATTCTGGAGAGTAAATAACAGACAATAAATAAAATGAATACATTTTCTTTTCAGTTTGAATAATGTTGTACAAATGATTGCAGAAATTTTTCTGTCCACTCTTGAAATTATTCAAGTGTTTTTGACTGGCTCTCCTCCAACACTTTGGTGACCATTCGTAGACCAGGAAAGTATCGTAACTAATAGCCGACTTCAGTACGTATTCCCTGTTTCACTGAGGCAAATATAAAGCAAAATTTTTGATAGAAATAGTAACTGCTGGCTGTTTCTTGCGCGGATCTCTGACTCATCGAGAAATGTTTACATAATGGTGGTCAAACTGAGAGTTTATGGTTTAATTTCGTTTGTGGAGGCAAACGCAGGCGATTCTGCAGTGAATAAAGGTTTTCTCAAATATTTTTCAGCAGTTTGAGCGATACGCCGACGAAATGAAACAGACGTGTGTATCCGCAGATTTATCACGAAATAAAGCAACTCAGAATTAAAAACTTTTGGACGACATTAACAACATTTGCGATCTCCGCATTGACTACAAAAAACTGCTAGGTTCCTGAAAAATGTCGATAGAAACAACAAATGGAACAAGCTAGAATGAATAGAAGATGACTCTAAAGAGATGGATATGAAGGAACACTTTTCCCCACCTGCACTAAATAGATATTTTTTTAATACAATCCGTTGTTCGTAGGTGTCTCACCTATCAGCTACGATTAAAGTCAGTGGAAGCTCATCTCGTAAGAATTCTGGTTGTAACATCTGTACACTGATTCATCACAGTCAGGTCGTTGACAAACTTCCGCAATTACAATTTATAGTGAAGATGCTGCACTCTTTTTCATAGTTCTTATTCAGCTCATTATAGACTCGTCAGCGCTCACTTAAATCCCAGTGAGACTGTTGTGGGAATATTGAGTCACTCTATATACATCTGACGCAGCTTCTGTGATTATTGATGAAGATGCAGTTGGGACGGAGCAGCGAAGTAACAAAATACAACGACGAATCATGGTTCGGAAACCAATCAGACGAAACTTTTAAGCTTAAATAATTGACACTGACGCCCGAGTAGACGAGTAAACAAGGATAAAACATGGACCTTCATCGAAATGTGAACTACTATAAGTGCTACTCAGTGTTTTGAACAGTTAGCAGAAGTGATCTCGTAGCACCAGAATATTTATCATGACGCATTAGTGGGTATGATTGAACCCGTGTGTTCCACGTGCGCGTGCGTTTTCGAATGCTTGCGTGCGTGATGCTTGCAGCGTATTTACAGTGTAATGTGTAATGCTCCTACCACAGACATAACAAGCATTACGCGGAAGTAAGTTGTATGGTCAGTAGTTTCCCCAAGAGTAATAGAAAAAGCTACGAATATGGCCACTACGAAATTGTTCAGATTTAAGGATATCTAAATTTAATTGTTAATTTTAATCTCTGTAAGTATTGTTGTACACGAAAATGTGGAACGGTTCCTGCTACTCGTAATCACTGAAAATAGCTGAAACTGTAATGTAACTTAATTTTCTATCGAATATCGTATAATAGTGTTTGATACTGTCAGTTCGGGACAGGTATTGACACGTATAATGAAAAAGGCGACCCACATCTGTAACGACTTTTGGTGTGATTCGGGTCGTAGCTTACCTTCCCTCTTGCAGCCGCTATTTCTAAACTCTCTTTCCTATGGCTGCGTGAGGTTGCGTTTTCGCGAGTACGGCGGTTCAGATCTTTATCCGACCACGAAGACACAGGCTTCCGTGGTTTCTCTAACACGCTGTCATAGTTCATTTGATAAGAACATGGCCGATTTCTTTCACGAATCCAAGCGCGTGCTCGGTCCCTAATGGTTTCGTTGACGTCGGCACTTTAAAGCTTCGTCTTCCCTTCTTTCTTTCAACTTGACCATCGTCCCGACCTGTCACAACTAACTTAGACAGCCGTGTACATAGCCGCTGAATAATTTCATACCTTGTGACAGGACCATTACAGACGATCATAACCACTGCAACATCTCACCTAATATGATAGCGACTACCTAATTCCACGGTATTCTTTTCAAAAGGTCTTGTTTCCTTTTCATGCACTGTTATCACCGATTCTCCGTAAAGGAGAAAGAAAGTAACGAGATCGAAAATGCAGACAACGACGTTCTCATCGGCGTATGTGTTTTCCTAAACTTCGAAATCCAATCAATAGAACAATGATAATAGTAATCTTCATTGTGATAGGATCTGCAGCTGCGATGAATTTTTTAAGTGATTTTGTGATGTCGTCAGCAGACATTATCTTAATTTGATGTATAATTGTACAATTTAGGTCTTAGGCCATTTTCAAATTTCTAAAACGGAAGCATTGTACACTCGATGCGTTAATATCACATATGGATTTAACATAAGAAAAAGTCATATCTCAACTCGCATGCCGGAAGGAATATAATTTACTTCCGTCTTTGCTCTTATGACTTCCTAGACTACTCAAAAGTAACTTTCTGCTAAACCAACTATGAACTATTTCTGATTTATTTTATGACTATTACATTAAGTCACAGGAACAAAGACGTACATGGCATAATATACCATTGTTCCTATGTTGATTTCATAAATGTTACTAAAGCATCTAGTGTATAACTCTTCGGTTTTAGATACCTGAAAACGGCCTTAGGCCGAAATTCTACAGTCGTAAATCAAATAAAGAGGACATCAGCTGATGAAATACACTTATTTTTAAATGATTTCGTGATGCCAACAGGATGATGTCGGAGCCTCTGAAATACTGATTTCACTCTACGTCTTCCGTGAACAGAGGATATAGTACCTCCATTCGATAGTACGTTCTCCAGAAACGTCACGGATAGAGAAAATTTACTGCCTGAAGACTGCATCGTCAGGTACCATGTTAGTTTCCATAAGCGACTTGCGGATTTATAACTAACCATCCAAACTGCCCTGGCCTTAGAAGGCTAAGACAATACCGATCTGCCCGAAAGTTCGATCAGCAGTGCTTGGTAGATTCATCTGTAATTTTGTTAGTGTAAAA
The DNA here is from genome assembly GCF_023897955.1 of Schistocerca gregaria. NCBI lineage: Eukaryota > Metazoa > Arthropoda > Insecta > Orthoptera > Acrididae > Schistocerca > Schistocerca gregaria. Next base: position 670,941,537 of record NC_064924.1, on the reverse strand, counting down.
TTTCTGCTTCGGGATAAAATAACGGTCATGCGTAGTACTTATAATAAAATTATTTCTAGTGCCCACTGTCAAAAAATACACTGTTTTAATTGCCACCAGATCAAGAATGCTACTGTGTCTAGAACAACCAATACGAGACATCGGCGTGTTCAAGTGAACAGCCCGACGTTTAATCTCCGTATCCGCAACTGATCCCAGTCAACGCTAGAAGGTGGTTAACAATTCATCGCTGACGAGATTATTCTGATACCACGTAAAAGATCCTAGTGGACGTGGGTGGGACGGAAATACAGTCGTAGCACTGTTAAAGCAACCGTTCCTGCTCCAGCCTAGGGGAACAACATAAAGCGCCAATCAGAACAGTCAGACGAGCAAATGAAGATCTGAAAGCACTCCCTGCAGTGCCATCTCTTTTACGTTTAAGGAAGAAAGAACTGGCCTTGGTATGTGTATGAAGTCCCCCTGTGTTTATGTTTATACTTTGGAGCCGCCAGACAGAATATATGGAAGGGAACATCGTATTCCAGAGACGCTATTCCAATGGTGAGTGGTGCACGAGCAACCCAGCAGCCTGTACGTCGCTGACGGGGATCACTTTTTCTAATTTGACCTTGATGGTCATTTACCGATACATCTGATCAAGTTTCAAGTCCCACGATAGGTCCCCAGAACATCCGAACTGCGGCGTCAAGCAGTTAGGTGGAATATCACTATTTAACTAATATGCATGCCTCTAGAAACTAAGTTCAGCTATGACGCTGTTAAACGACCAAATACTGGAGATCAGTATTAGAATCGAATGAATGAATGACGAAACTTAACCCAGCGAGGTAAAGAAATAGTGGGCATCAGCTCGAATTTTAAATGAAATGGGGTTGGTAAACAAATGGTGGGCATCAGCTCGAATTTTAAATGAACGGGAGTTCTTATCCTCACCCTGCCGTCCAGATTTTGGTTCTTACATCGTTCCCCTAAACCGTTGGGACATTTGCTGGACTGAATGCTTCGAAAAGGTCGCAGCCAATTCCCTTTGCTACTCTGTCCGTTTCGAACTTGTGTCCCACCTTTAATGACCACATGATCGATACCAGTCGGGAGTGATAGTTGAAGGTAGCAAAACGAAAGACGAAGTTTTGAATTCCACTTCTAAGAAACCGTTCACGCAAGAAAATCGTACAAAAATACCGTCGTTTGACCATCGCACAGAATCCCTTATGGATAGCTTAATAATAAGCATCTATGACGCAGATAAACAACTGAAATAATTGAAGATAAATAAATCTCCAGGTCCCGATGGAATCTCAATTCGGTTTTACAAACGGTACTCTACGCCTTAGGCCCTTACTGATACTGCATTTATTGAAAATCTCTCGCCCAGCGATAAATCTCGAGAGATTGGAAAAAAGCATAGGTAACTCGTGTGAATAAGATGGGTAAACTAATGTACCCGCAAAATTGAAGACCAACATCCTGAACGTCGGTTTTCTGAAGAATTCTAGAACAAATTCTGAATTCGAATATAATAAATAAACGTAGACAACGAAAAGCTGATGCCTACGAATCAGCATGGTTTTAGAAAGCATCGCTTGTGTGATACTGACCGTGGCGTGCTTCTTCCTCACACGATCTACTGCGAGCAACTGACTGTAGTTTAACGAAAAGCATTTGACACGGTAGTGCACTGCAAACTTAACGAAGGTGCGAGCATACGGAATAGGATCCCATAAATGCGAGTGACTCGAAGACTTGTTGAGTAATGGCACCCAGTATGTTGTCCTCGACGGTGAATGTTTGTTAGAGACGAAGGTATCTCCAGGAAAGGGTGATAGGACCAGTGTTGTTCTCTAAGACGATTTGGTGAACAGGACGGGCAGCCATCTGCGGTTGTCTGTTGATGATGCTGTGGTAGACCGGCACGTGTCGATGTTGAGTGACTGTGGGAGGAGACAAGATAACGTGGACAAAACTTCTAATTGGTGTGATGAACGGCAGGTGGTTCCTTATATAGAAAAATATAAGTTAATGGGTACGAGTAGGGAAGAAACCCCTTAATGTTCGAATACAGCATTAGCACTGTTCTACCTGACACAGTCATGTCAATTAAATGTCTGGGCGTGATGCGACAAAGCGATATGAAATGGAACGGGCATGTGAGGATTGTGGTAGGGAAGAGAAATAGTCGACTTCGGTTTAGTGCGAGAATTTTAGGAAAGTGAGGCCCATCTGTAACGAAGACAGCATATAGGATGCTAGTGTGACCTATTCTTTAGTACTGCTTGAGTGTTAGGGATACGTACCGGGTCGGATTAAAGGAAGCAATTTACGAGGCGGGCTGCTCGATCTGTTACCGGTAGATTCGAGAAACTTGCAGATGTTACGGAGATGCTTCGGGAACTCAAATGGGATTTCCTGGAGGGAAGGCGACGCTCTTTCCGATGAACGCTACTGAGAAAATTTAGAGAACCGTCATTTGAAGCTGACTGCAGAACGATCCTGCTGCCGCCCGCACACGTTCGCGTAAGGACAGCGAAGATGAGATACGTCGAACTGGAGCTCATACAGAGGCATGTAGACAGTCGTTTTTCGGTCGCTCTACCTGCAAGTGGAACAGGAAAGGAAACAACTGGTACTGGTCAAGGTTATCCTCTGTGACGCGCCGTACGGTGGCTTGCAGAGTATGAATGTAGATGCAGATGTAGAACGGGACGCCAGACAACGTTCTTCCTTTTTTCATTGCTTAAAAAGGTTAAAAATGTCTAATGTGAAGGGTCCAGCGGTTCTAATGGAAAAACTGGTACTGCCGGCGTGTATCTGTTCGTGCGTCATATTTGGGCGCGGAATTGAGACTAAATATCATGGTACTAAATATGCCCCTTAATACTCTGGAATATGTCTTGCGGAGTATATATTCAGATACCATGATTTAACGTGCTATAATTTACATTGAAAGTGGGAGCTGCTCTATTTATACCGTTTTCGTAATAATTACTCGTCTCAAGCTTTTTCAAACTCGTTATCAGTTTCCATTTTCACTCTCTTCTCCGCACCTATCCACTCCTCAACAACGAACAGTGTGTGAAATTTAGCAGGCTGCAACTCAGCTGTTAGCCTGAGTATGCAGTATGTTCTGCATTATATGTTTACCACAATATTGTTAACTAAGCAGTCACACGCGGTAAGACATTCGATGCTATTTTTCGGAAGCAAATGTTTTCCTCTATAGACATTAGACATTTTTTCACTTATGTCTTTGCAAGGAGAAACTTTTTCGCATTACAACCATTCCGTCACAAGCGATTGATTTGTGTTCCATTCCATGATAATTTTGGTAGGAACAAGTTGCTGAACACTACGCAGATCACATAGCCAAATGATTTCGAGGGTGGAGGCAGGGGGGAGGTGGACGCTATGCCGCATCAACACACCCAAGTTAACAAAGACGAAAATAAAAATTCATTCCGATATGGTCACAGATGGAACGTGCGTGCCTCAACTTGTCTACCATACCTTACCGCAGAACTCGTGGATCATTCACTGTGAGTGGTTTGAAAGCACACGGAACTGCTACAGAACACGCCTCAGTCAATGCGATTACTAAACACATCGAGAAGAAACTGAGATTTGTTACCAAACTGAAGGAAAATAAAACCTTCATAGAGAAGACAAACTATCTAAGGACAGTCATAAAGCATAATTAGACATGTATCTCATCTCCGCAAGTCGCCTTATGGTGTGTGGCAGAAGGTACTTCTGCTACCATGGTACCACTATCTGTCTGCTACTGATGTGCGGATTAGCCGCGACAGCAGCTAAAACACCTACTTGGGCATCATCATTCGTTGTAGGTCGTGGTTGACGTTTCACATCTGGCTGAACACTTCCTGTTTCCTTAAATAGCGTAACTATCCGTCGAACGGTCCGGACACTCGGATGTCGTTGTCCAGGATACCGAGCAGCATACATAGCACACTCCCGTTGGCCATTTTGATCACAATAGCCATACATCAACACGATATCGACCTTTCTCGCAATTGGTAAACGGTCCATTTTAACACGAAGCAAATACCGTCCGCACTGGCGGAACGTTACGTGATACCACGTACTTATACGTTTGTGCCTATTACAACACCATCTATCACAAAGCGAAAAAAGTGGTCGAACTAAAACATTCATATTTCTTTACGCACTACACGAATATGTAATAAAAATGGGGGTTCCTATTTTTAAAAAAGCAGTTGATATCCGTTTGACCTATGGCAGCGCCATCTAGCGGGGTAACCTTAGCGCCATCTGGTTTCCCCCTTCAAGCTAGGTAAGTTTTGTTCTTTGTAGTTTATTCGTCTGACGCTTATTCCGTGAGATATTTGGCCCGGTCACCATCAATGGACGACCCTATATATATGTGATGTTACAAAAAGGTACGGCCAAACTTTCAGGAAACATTCCTCACACACAAATAAAGAAAAGATGTTATGTGGACATGTGTCCGGAAACGGTTAATTTCCATGTTAGAGCTCATTTTAGTTTCGTCAGTATGTCCTGTACTTCCTCGATTCATCGCCAGTTGGCCCAATTGAAGGAAGGTAATGTTGACTACGGTGCTTGTGTTGACATGCGACTCATTTCTCTACAGTACTAGCATCAAGCACATTAGTACGTAGCATCAATAGGTTAGTGTTCATCACGAACTTGGTTTTGCAGTCAGTGCAATGTTTACAAATGCGGAGTTGGCAGATGCCCATTTGATGTATGGATTAGCTCGGGGCAATAGCCGTGGCGCGGTACGTTTGTATCGAGACAGATTTCCAGAACGAAGGTGTCACGACATGAAGACGTTCGAAGCAGTTGATCGGCGTCTTAGGGAGCACGGAACATTCCAGCCTATGACTCGGGATTGGGGAAGACCTAGAACGACGAGGACACCTGCAATGGACGAGGCAATTCTTCGTGCAGTTGACGATAGCCCTAATGTCAGCGTCAGAGAAGTTGCTGCTGTACAAGGTAACGTTGGCCACGTCACTGTATGGAGAGTGCTACGGGAGAACCAGTTGTTTCCGTACCATGTACAGCGTGTGCAGGCACTATCAGCATCTGATTGGCCTCCACGAGTACACTTTTGCGAATGGTTCATCCAACAATGTGTCAATGCTCATTTCAGTGCAAATGCTCTCTTTACGGATGAGGCTTCATACGACACAACATGTGGTTCATACACGATGGAGCTCCTGCACATTTCAGTCGAAGTGTTCGTACGCTTCTCAACAACAGATTCGGTGACCGATGGATTGGTAGAGGTGGAAAAATTCCATGACCTCCTCGCTCTCCTGACGTCAACCCTCTTGACTTTCATTTATGGGCGCATTTGAAAGCTCTTGTCTACGCAACCCCGGTACCAAATGTAGAGACTCTTCGTGCTCGTATTGTGGACGGCTGTGATACAATACGCCATTCTGCGGGGGCTGCATCTGCGCATCAGGGATTCAATGCGACGGAGGGTGGATACGTGTATCCTCGCCAACGGAGGACATTTTGAACATTTCCTGTAACAAAGTGTTGGACGTCACGCTGGTACGTTCTGTTGCTGTGTGTTTCCGTTCCATGATTAATGTGATTTGAAGAGAAGTAATAAAATGAGCTGTAACATGGAAAGTAAACGTTTCCGGACACACGTCCACATAACATATTCTCTTTCTTTGTGTGTGAGGAATGTTTCCTGAAAGTTTGGCCGTACCTTTTTGTAATACCCTGTATGTGTATGTTGATTGACGATAGACGTCTCTAGAATAAGTGTAAGACGTTTCGGCTCCGATCAAAACTAAATGAAAGAAGATGTTTAAAGGGTATTCCTGTAGGATACTGCCGCAGCACCCAAGAGTGGGAGTCGATGGCGCCCGAGTAGGCCAGAGGACCGGCTTCCGCCCGCTCTGTGGAGCAGCCACGCGTCGCCATTAATCAGTGTGGGCCGGCCGGAGAGCCGCAGTGAGTGCTGCTCGCTGCTCGCTGCTCGCTGCTCGCAGCATTATCTTACGGAGGCGCCCGGCCCGGCTCACAGTCGCGCTCGGCCGACCCATAAATATCGGCCGATGGGCGCCTCTGCCGCAGTCGCGGCCAGGAAATTACGCATGTACTCTCGCGCCAGACATGCCGCCCGCCTGCAGCACCAACAAACACTACACTGCGTCGCGACGTCCTGGAAAAACTCCAGCCCCCTATACGGCAACTGGGGCAGTCAGATGCAGACGTTGCAGATGCTCATTAAGATGGATATCAGGGGGTGGGGGCAGAACTGCCTCGCAGAGAGAAATGAGCTGGGTACTGGTAGCCAAAACCAAATCGCACAATGTCTGCTTTATTCTCGGACGACATTTGCATAGTCGTATGCGTAACTACTGTCAAGCAGCAATTCTCAGTAAATACAGTTGATATTCCGAAGGAAAAAATTTCATCGTCGTCTATTTGTTTGTACAGATGAGAATCAGCTAATAGGTTCTCATATGTCTACGTTTCTTCGTGTGACTTATCAGTCTCCCCTCGACACGATTCAGAGGAAATACGACATCACGTATTTTTTTATTACGATATATAATGCCAAAATAAAAACGTAACCCTGCGAGATATAGAAAAGCTATTGTAGCCACACATCGTCTACCTCTCGGCAAGACGCAGTAACATACAATGTTTCTGAAGCTGCATCGCTCGTGACAGTTCGTGGAATGTGGCGCACTGAAAGCAATGATGATCATTATGACGGAACTGCGCGAGCATTTCGGCGCACAAATACGCGGACGCTATTCACTCGTTATTTGAGAATGAGAACAAACTTAGCATCTAATTTCAAACTTATGCGAAACTTTCTGTTGCTGACAACACTGCCCCCATCCCTTCACAAAATAATGAAAGGAAAAAAGTTTATCGCTTACTACAATTTCAATGTTCAGGCAATCAAACTTCACTAGCAGGCATAACGTTTTACTTTATCACTTCTTTAGTACCCGCTCTATTCGCAATACAATTTGCAGACAGTATCTACTCATAGCATCCAATGTACCTGCAAAACTCTATCACAGTAGTTGAGGACGTATGACATCATAAATATGTATGTGCGTGAAAAACTACCTCTTGCTTAAAATGGATCATAAATTACCGAGACAACACACATCCAGTGATTCACAGTAACAGCACTCAGCGACTTCCATCAAACATTAAGCATAATTTAAAACTTTTCCTAAGCTTTTTCTCGCTTACATGCTTAAAGATAAATGTTTAATACATTAGGGAACTGCAAATTTGTGGTAAGATCTATTGGGACCAAACTGCTGAGGTCATCGGTCCCTAAGCTTACACACTATTTAATATAACTTAAACTAAGTTACGCTCATGCCCGGGGGAGGACTCGAACGTCCGACGAAGGGAGCCGAGCGAACCGTGACGCGACGCCTTGACCGCGCTGCTACCCCGCCCGGCTACGTTTAATGCATTAATTCAGATGTAAACTAATCAGTCGTTTGGAGCTATTTTATATATGGGAGTTCCATTCTCTAAAGAACTGAGAGCTTACAGGTAGTAACTCAGGTGAGTATTAGCAGTAATTATATATATATAGTTAAGTTTGGGAGATAAATAATACTGGTTGATAAACTGCAGACCGGTGATTCTGTCCAGAGTGTTGTGGCATAATTTAGAATTGCTAATTCGACTTCCTAAGACACTAAGAAAACGTGCAATAATACTTCGGAGTTACTTCTAAGACAAAACGAACTAGACGGAGAACGTGGGCCGACAACTAGACCAAAACCGTCCAAAATTCATAATTCCGCTTATTCCCGGTACAAACATTGCTCTGTCGGAGGTCCTATAAGTGTTGTCCAAATGTAGGCTGCAGCGGAAAGATCTTGGGATAAATTAGGCAAAACAGATTCAAGGATAATACAATACCGAATAGCTGTGCAAATTTCGAAAACACTGCAATATCTCTATTAGAAAAGTGTGTTTAAAACGATTATGTGCAAATTTTTCAAGGCTTGAACCATTTTTAAACAATTTAAGACTATTTTAGAAGTTGTAAATTTGTCTTCGGCACAGGTACACATGCAGATAAGACTGGCTCGCTTTGAAAGTCTTTCCCCGAAGTTCGGCAGACTAGCAGGAAAGACAGTTCAATGCTGGAACTAAAGAGAGTAAGGGCCGAATCGCTGGTCTTTATTGTTCTAATGATGGTCGTTCACACCATTTAATTTACTCTTAATTTGGATTATGTAAGATATGTGAAAGTCATCTATACCTCTAAGAAAAAGCCTCGGGTTGCCATACAGTTATACTCTAACTGGTTCTAGAACGACTTCCTCTGAAAAGTTAGAAAATTTCAAACTGAAACCTGCAGATGTGAAAGTGTTATTAATTTTAGACACTGCTCCTGCTCATCTCTCTGATCTCTTTAATGATGATGGAATGACAGTGTACTTTTCTCTCCCCGAACACTAATTTCCTGATCCAGTCTCTTGATGAATTGGAGATCCTCACTTGTAAGCGCCTTTGTAGAAGCAGGCAACTTTATGAATGTATGGTGTCTTTCAAAAAAATGGTTCAAATGGCTCTGAGCACTATAGGACTTAACATCTATGGTCATCAGTTTCCTAGAACTTAGAACTACTTAAACCTAACTAACCTAAGGACATCACACAACACCCAGCCATCACGAGACAGAGAAAATCCCTGACCCCGCCGGGAATCGAATCCGGAAACCCGGGCGTGGGAAGCGAGAACGCTACCGCACGACCACGAGATGCGGGCGGTGTCTTTCAACGCTCAAGTCAGTGGCGAAGGCATTCAAGGCGAACAGACTAAGGAAAGTGACAAGCTTGTAAAATAAAGAGAGGCATCTACCACTGAGTCAGCAGGTGAAGTGATTTTAGAATTACGACAATTCAAAACGCATGGAACTTGGAGCAACACAGAAACAGAATTTGATCTCAAACGAATAGACGAGTCAGGTTTCCATAGTGCATTTGGAGCTATAAGCATGGTGGATGATCGTGACTGGCTGAATAAAGATGAAAATTTTGGTCACCAAAGCGTGACTAAGGATAAAATACTGACTTCATGTCAGTACAGAGCTAGTTTTGTTCCGTAAGAAAGATGTTTTCTAAATCCTTGTTGACTGTGCGTCAATTCACCCTTCTCTTCAAGGTAATTCATAATGTTCGAACACATTATATGTTCCTGAATCCTGCTGCATATCGGACGTTAATTATAGGCCTGTAATTCGGTGGATTAATCCTATTGCCCTTCTGGAATATTAGTGTGACTTGAGCAACTTCCCAGTCTTTGGGTATGGAACTTTCGTCGAGCGAGCAATTGTATATTATTGTTAAGTATGGGGCTATTGCGTCAGCGTACTCTGAAAGGAACTTAATTGGTGTGCAGTCTAGAAGACTTGCTTTTTTAAAAATTGTTTTAAGTTTCTTCACTACTCCAACGATATCTACTTCAGAGTTACTTGTAAAGTTATTATAGTGTATTACGCAAGTGTGGCGTGTTTTCCGTTGACAGTGTTGCCTTCGTTTATGCGGAACGATTTGACGCAGTAGCCTAGGCACCAGCTACAGCGACACCCTGCCGCAGCTACAAGCGCACCTGTACAGTAACACGGCCGCTGCACCGTCCGCGGTCATCGATATTTTATGCACGGGAGCGACGTGGCAGTTGGCCGCAAAGCGACCGCAGCAAATATTCCGCCACTGTCCGGAAAACGCACGCACGGCGAATGCTGGTACCGAGAGCCTACTATCGCACTGCAAAATATTCTCCCAGCTCCCAATCGTATTTGTTTCCTAATGCTGTTCGCTTGATATTTTAGATCCTTTGCCATTAACAACAAAGTTCAGCGAATGCACTCGTGTTTACAGGGGCAAATAAATTCATTCCGCACGATAAGCAGAGTTATTTTAAAATAATCTCCAGTGCGAGTTCTCAAATATGTTCCTTTGCGCCGAACTTAATACTGCAATTTCAGCAAGTGGGAGAAGCTAGTTTCGCAATTAACGCTACTCAAGTTTAAGTGCACGCGTCTAGTGTAAACTAAAAGATACGGAGCATCTATCTAATAGGGATTCCGATACTGCAACATTATACAGGATGGACGAGAACAGTGCCGAGATATTTTGGGATTAATGTGATATAAGAGACTTATAGTTTTGAGTGGCTCCTTAGTGAATAATTTGGCGTTGATGTTTTGGGCATTTAATGTCCTTAAGATAGAGTCAGATGGTTTGTCATTCTGAAAATAAATCAATTAAATTAGGCTTATCCTTTATAGACATTAACATCTTTTCGAGCCTCTTCTGGTTTCTTTTCAGGTGACAAATACAGGAGTTACTTAGTCGTGTTTGTGGCTTGATTGTAGATACTGGAAGTTTCACAGCCGCATGGGTGATATCGGTGTTCCGTATCAGCCACAAAATTAAGCTCTGTTCACTATGAGCCCTGAGTGTCACTAGTACGTCAACAGATGAGATAAAGTCGATGACCCAAGGACAACGAGGAAAAACTACTTGAGTGCGTTTACGTTGCGGAAGTCAAGTGGAAACTGCTATGGCACCCCAAACACGTAGAGCAACAGCGACAAATAAGACAACTGTTTGCAAGATTGCGAATCGAAATCATTAAGCGAAGAGTAATGAGGGAACGTAACTGCTCTTCACCGAGTCGCATAATCGATATATGAAGAAATCTCCGAAGAGAATGTGTGCGGTAAGTGTAACATCCTTCAATCAGCCCATGCGCTAACATGTGCCTCTAACCATGATCTGGCGTGACCCACAACTATACGAACGAAGCACGCGTGGTGCTTAGTAATCTCTAAGGCACTTGCTACGAACGTGGATCAAGAATAAATCGTGATTTTTCTTTAGGCGCTTTTTTTGTATACGGAGAGCGGCGTGATATCTGCTCTTTGATGCTTTCGTTTCCAGTAATTGTCCTCCACAGCTAGAATGTTGTCGTGCCGCTTCTTTAGTCAGAATCACAATGTCAGAGCAAGAGGTACCGTCATCAGTTGCCCGACGCATTATAATCACGTTTCTCACAACACAGGACGAAAACAGTCAGGAATTTTGAAGAGACTTCCAGCAGAGTTCGGGGACAACACCCAGAGACAGAATCAGGTGTACGCATGGCAGAAACAATTTTCACGAGGACGACAAACGGTTGAGGATGCAGCTCACCGACGTCGCTCGAGGACCAGCATAACTGAAGCAAGTCTTTTCAGCAGAATGAGATTTTCACTCTGCAGCGGAGTGTGCGCTGATATGAAACTTCCTGGCAGATTAAAACTGTGTGCCCGACCGAGACTCGAACTCGGGACCTTTGCCTTTCGCGGGCAAGTGCTCTACCAACTGAGCTACCGAAGCACGACTCACGCCCGGTACTCACAGCTTTACTTCTGCCAGTCTTCTTTCAAGTCTTTTCTGGTTTTAGAGGAGTTCCCATCATCATTACGAAAGTCGTATTATGAACGCTGCATACTGCTACCAGCTTTTGGACCAAACAGAATGTACATATCTTCAGAAACGGCACTCATTTCCAATACTGGATATGATCGTGATCTGTGACAACGCTCCATCCCACAACTGCAGAAAAAAAATTAAAAATGCAGGAAATGTCCTGGACCACACTAGAAAATCCTCCCCACCGTCCGGAAATACCGACCTGCGATTTCCATTTGTTTGGACCACTAAAGGAAGCAGCCGGAGGATTTGAAGACGATGGCGTTACCTAAGTGTTCGTGCGGAACTGAGTGCAGTCACAGCCACGTTCGTTTTACGAACAAGGAATCAATCAACAACTTATCCGCTAGGAAAATGTATTTCCCGTTCAGGAACGTATATAAAAAAAAATACGTTCGTTTGTATGAATTTTTCTGAAGCTGAACTTAACTTACAAAAAAGGTCCGGTTCATATTGGATTCAACCGACAACCTCTAACAAACAGTTAGCGAACAATTCTAAGCTTTGATCTGTTGCTACCTTCAGCCCTATTACTTAAGCTGGAGTTCCCAAGAGTGCTAGGGTGTGGGAAGAGCCTCGGGAGTGATTTCTCAGAATGTCATTACGGGATGTACTCGTTTCAATACTCTTTCCTTGTTAAATTTCATCACCATTCTACTTGTCTTACATAAATGAAACAATTCATAAACGATACTTGATCGCAGACTGCCTTTTCTTAGTGTACATTGAACTTTTTGCTTTGAGTCTGACTGGTTTGATGCTACCCGCCACGGATTCTTCACTTGTGCCAACCTCTTTACCTGAGATTGGCGTTAGCACCCTATGTCCTTAATTATTTGTTGGCTGTATTCCAGTCTGTCTTCCCCAACAGTTTTTACCATGTACAGCTCCCTCTAGTACCACGGAAGCTATTCCCTTATATCTCAACACATGTCCTATTTTGCTGTCCCTCCTTATTGCCCGTGTTTTCCATATGTTCTTTCATTCATATATTCTGCGGAGAACCTCCTCATTCCTTCTCTCCTCAGTCCATTTAATGTACAACGTTGTTGTGTACCGTCACACCTCAAAAGCTTCGATTTTGTTCAGTTCAGGTTTTACCATGGTTAAAGACTCACTACTATACGATGCTGTTCTCCAAACATATATTCTCAGAAATTCCTTCCTCAGATTAAGACCTGTGTTTGATACTAGTAGACTACTTCTGGCCAGAATCCTGTAAAGCGCTGTTTTTATGTCGTTCTTGATAGTCTGTCATGGATTATTTTGATTGTAAGGCAGCAGAAATACTTCACTTTGTCTCCTTTGTGATCACTAGTTTTGATGATAGGCTTCCCACTATTCTTGTAAGGTGTGGGAGTGCGAGCTGAAGTTGGTGGAGATGTATATATGCATGTGCGTCCGTACTTGCGCAGGGACGCGACTCGACTTCATATTTCATTTAAATTGCAAGTCTTGACTTCTGTGCATTCTTCTAATTGGTTACGAAATTAAGTGAAATGATTATACAAAGGAAACACTTAACACACAAGACAAATACCGTTTAATGTTGCTTTTAGGATGTATAGTATCGAGAAAGTTTTAACTAACATGTATCTATGCGTAACATATTATCATATGATGGATCATTAGAGGATCTGTGATATTACTTGAACAATTCTCACGTGTGTGGACAATGGTTGGTTGCTTGGTTGATTTTGGGGAGGGGGCCAAACAATGAGGTCATCAGTCCCATCAGATTAGTGATGGATGGGGAAGGTAGTCAGCCGTGCCCATACAAAGGAACTATCCTGGCATATGCCTGAAGCGATTTAGGGAGATCATGGAAACCTTAATCAGGATGGCTGGATGCGGGTTTGAACCACCATCCTCCCGAATGTGAGTCCAGTGTGCTAGCCATCGCACCATTTCGCTCGGCTTGGACTATGGGAAAGACGTGAGAGGCTGAAGGAATTGAATGCATTCCAATTCAATACTCTGGGCTCGAAGCTCGTATAATCAGGCAGTACCAGAAATAACTCCAGAGATCGTCATATCATGACTACCAGACGGTTAACCATATACTGATGTGCGACTGGTGACCCATTTCTGAACTGAGACTCAAATTTACTGGTATTGGGCAAATTTGTCAAAGTTGACTCATCAGAGTGAGAAACGCCAAATGAAATCTGTTAGGCAATCCGCAGGGGAATGCTTACCAGCAGGTAGTCTGTGCTCAGCGTGGCCGCCCACCTAGAGCCGTGGTAGTCTACGTGTAGCTATGGCTCCTCACGTGGAAAGCCTTGCACCTGCCACTCTCGCACCCAATTCCGAAGTAATTCCCCTTCCGAAACCAAAACCGAATGCTCGTCTCCACGTACTATCTGAGTTCGGCTTTGGTTCTTGCGTATATTGGTTCACTGGCAATGGCGTAGCAAGAACATTTCCTGCGCCTGTAGGATGACAGAGTTTGAGGCTTATCTGCCCTCCACGTTAGTTTATTATGTCGTCCAGTTGGGTGGAGATAAGTAGAAAACCTGACCTCCGCTGCTACAAAACTCGCATGGAAAATTACCAGGTGCGACCAAAGAAGGAAAGATGATAGTGAATGAGAGAGACGGCGCTTGTTTGTGACACCGGAGTATGGCGCCAAGTTGGCGGAGGGATTTGGCCTTCTCTTGGAAAGTTTCCAGCGTCGGAACTTCAAGGAGAGTCTCCCCTTCCGTATTTAAGTCGAGACGTGTACGAGTGTCTATTTCTGAAAAAAATTGTTTGGCCACGCCCTCTCCTGGCGCCAGCGGACGACGCTGTATGGAATGTTCCCATTCTTAGCGGATACACAGAATGCCTGACTGCAGTGTGGCGGAAGGCGTTGCCACAGGATCTCTCTTTTCGCGCTGCGCTATGGCCACACGCATCGAATGTTCCAATCGTCGCTATTGTCACTGAGGGCGTACACCACGAAGCGACGGAGCGAGGACCGCTTCGGAGGGGCAGAGACGCCACCTCAGTCACCGATGAGTCCTTCCTTCGCAAGAACTCGCCCAACCGCGGCCCGTGTCAGAGCTAAGGATAGAAGCCAAAATTTAAAGAGTTGAAACATCCAGGCACATTAAATCTGTGTGCTGGATTGTGCGCTGATATGAAACTCCCTGGCAAATTAAAACTGTGTGCCGAACCGAGACTCGAACTCGGAACCTTTGCCATTCACGGGTAAGTAATCTACCAAAATAGGTAGGAGGCGAGTGGCAGAATTGAAGCTGTGAGGACGGGTCGGAAGTCGTGCTTGGGTAGCTCAGTTGGTAGAGCACTTGCCCGCGAAAGGCAAAGGTTCCGAGTTCGAGTCTAGGTTCGGCACACAGTTTTAATTTGCCAGGGAGTTTCGTATCAGCGCACAATCCGCTGCAGAGTGAAAATGTCATTCTGGATTTATAGAGTTTATAAACTGTAAATTAAAGGATAAAATTAACAAGAGCTGCTCGTACTCTCGCGAGACAAGAAACCACTCTACATATATTTAAAGCAGTGCCCTGACTGACTCACTAAACATCGCCACCGCGCCAGGTAGCCGAGCGTCTGAGGCGCCTTGCCACGGTTCGCGCCCCCCCCCCCCCCCCCTCCCCGTCGGAGGTTCGAGTCCTCCATCGCGCATAGTTGTGTGTGTTGTCCTTAGCGTAAATCAGTTTAAGTTGGATGAAGCAGTGTGTAAGCCTAGGGACCGATGGTCTTAGGAGTTTGATCCCATAGGAACTTACAAGCACCATCATCGTCCAGCCCAAACCGTTAAGGATAGAAACTTGAAAGGTTGAGAGAATGTTGGTCTTATATTACAGGGGTAGTTTAAGAAGGGATTTTTCAACTTCTGTCCCTAAGGGGGTGAAATAGGGAAGAAACTTTCTTGAAAACTGTCGCTATTAAGGCAATTTTGAAGCTAGACACGCGAAAATTGGTATTTGGTTTTTTCAATCAGAAATGCTGAATTGCGGTTTCAGCATTTTTTGAAAATTAAGCCCCTATCGGGACGAAACAGTGGGTGAAAGCTTTTTGGAAATAATTATTAAAGAATTACTAATGTGTATTCAATGTTATATATATATATGAAAATTGGTAATTGAATTCTCTGTTACAAATTTAAAAAATACGTGTTTTCAGTATTTTTGGAAATTTTACCTCTAATAGAGTGACATTTTTTATGAAAATATTTTACTGTGAAAGCAGTTTTGAAACTAAATCTTTCAAAATGGATGTCTGGTTTCTCGGTTACAACCGAAAGAAATAGGTGTTTCACAGTTTTTTTTTGTTTTTTTTTTTTTAAATTCAGCACAAACCGCTCAGGACAGAAGTTTGAAATTTGGAGAGGTTGTGAATTTTTTACTGTAGGCATCGTGTAGCAAGCGATTGTTCGAAACTCCACTCCTAATTGGTGTGAAATAGGAAATGAGAGGTTTTTTGTGGAAATACGTCGCTCTTAAAACAATTTTGAAGGAAGGACTCCGAAAACTAGTGTATGAAAATTAAGAAATATTTCGTTATATTAAAAAATTTGAATGCTAGTTCTATGAAAATTGGTATTTCATTGCTCGATTAAAAACAAAGAAATATGTGTTATGGGATGAGGTATCACCCATCACCACAAGAATGCAAAGACCTTTAACTCCAGTCACTAGAATCGCTCTTCGGTCGGAATTACATTCGGAAAAGACCTTGCTTCTGTGGCCTGTATGAAAAGTTTAGAAGGTGTTACTGCTACGCGAGCGAAGCAGCGAGCGCTAAATTGGTTTACATATAAAATCAGAGAGGGGAATGAGATTCTCGTGCACAGATCTTCTGCAACTGTTACTAATAATTACAATCTTCTCGCCCAGTTAGCGAGGATGGTAATCGACCAAATCGCTTGGAAACAGAGTGCTCTCAATGGAGCGAAGCATCTGGCAGTCCAGCAGAGCCCTTACATTGTTGTTTGTAACACTCCTCATCAGTTTCATGTTTCTTCGGTTTACTCTCAATCAGTATTCCTTTGAACTTTGTTACTGACACAAAACAAAGAAATTGATTCGTACACTTCAGAAAATGTCGTACAAATGAATAGTAGAAGGACGTCTGTATTCTGGTATGTCTTTGCCATAACTGTTCTCAATTCTGTGTCTGCCTCTGCCGTCACGCCATCAAAAGGGTTTCCGAATTTGAATGAGATGGTATCTGCAGGTATACTTCGTGTCGACATAAGAGAAACTGTAGACGTTTGTATATTAAGTTGAATACAAATTACAGTGGTTGATAGTAATGAGATACGAAAAATATACAGGAAATTTCCGTAGGACGTATTCTCAGTTTATTTTAGTTCGCTTTAAAGAAGCTCTTCCTAAGTGTTCGATGTAATTTTCGCGGTCAGTAATAAAATTTAATAAGTATGGTAATTCTCTTGAACGACTCGCTATTTGTCGTTTTGTTAGACCTATTGCCTAAGCCATTATAATACTAGGTGGCAAACAAGTCAGGAAGACCTAACGCAAAGGCAAGTTTCACAAGATAACGGTTTCTGATAACCGCATCATTCTGATAGTGTTATCAGTAGCATCATATGGGTCAACCAAGTTTGCCTTTTATCCCGTCAGTCTGAAAGCTATGGTTTCTTCAGAGAAGTTATACTATGCAGACAAACGAACGCAGCAGCGTTTGGTTTTGTATCTACGGATGCCTTTCATTACGTGTGCGCTACACTTAGGAGGAGTTAATAAGACACTCGCCCTAGT
The DNA here is from genome assembly GCF_023897955.1 of Schistocerca gregaria. NCBI lineage: Eukaryota > Metazoa > Arthropoda > Insecta > Orthoptera > Acrididae > Schistocerca > Schistocerca gregaria. Next base: position 670,924,301 of record NC_064924.1, on the reverse strand, counting down.
AGGACGTAGCTCTGCCCTGCGCTGTGACAACGGTTGTAGTTGGCTTAGAAATGGACTCCACGAAACACAGAAGGCGATGAGAAGCTGAGCAGACGCGTAGGCGCCCGACTGACCCCAAGGTTTGTGAAATAAGAGCTCCGAAGTAGGTCCAAGGGAAGACGGAATGAAACCTTGTCCACAGATTAGAGGCTTTAACGCTTGTCGTCGTTAGTCTAGGGAACTTTAGGATTGCAGAAGGGTCTATGTGACTGGTCAAAAGGAACATACACAGTGTATGCTTTAACTTAAGACAGCTGAATATCTCTAAAACGACGCGTCGTACTAAGAAAATGTTCTAGGTGACAATTTATTATTAGTGAAAGAGGCCACAGTCTGCGCTACAACTGGCCACTTCCTAACTAACCCTCCTGCGTGGGAGGGGTCAACTTTGTATTTTCACATAGGAACCTCCATTTTTGTTGCATATTCGGATTGTACCCGAAATAAATACGAGCAGGATACGGCGCTGCGGTCGGTATGACCTATATAAGACAACAAGTTACTGTTGCAGCTGTGAGACCCATTACTGCTGCTACAGTGGCAGGTTATCAAGATGTAAGTGAGTCTGAACGTGGTGTTATAGTCGGCGCACGAGCGATGGGACACAGCATCTCCGAGCCAGCGATGAAGTGGGGATTTTCCCGTAGTGTACCGTGAGTATCAGGAATCCGGTAAAAACATCAAATATCCGAGATTGTTGCTGCCGGAGAAAGATCCTTCAAGAACGGGACCAACGACGACTGAAGAGAATCGTTCAGCGTGACAGAAACGCAAAGTTCGGCAAATTTCTGCAGATTTCAGTGCTGGGCAATCAAGTGTCGGCGTGCGAATCATTCAACGAAACATCATCGATATGAGTTTTCGGAACCGAGGGCCTACTCGTTTACCTTTGATAACTGCACGACACAAAGCTTTACGCCTCACCTGGGTCCGTCAACACCGACATTGGACTCTTGATGGCTGAAAATATGTTGCCTGGTCGCACGAGTCTCGTTTCAAATTGTATCTAGCGGATGGACATGTACTGGTATGGAGACAACCTCATGAATCTGTGGACACTGCATGTCAACAGGAGAATGTTTAAGCTGGTGGAGGCTCTGTAATGGTGTGGGGCGCTGTGCAGTTGTTGTGACATGGCTTCCCTGACGCCTCTAGATACGACTGTGACAGGTGACAGGTGTGTAAGCATGCTGCCTGGTCATCTGCATCCATTGCTACAGTCTGGCTCCCACCACTCTTCTCAGTTTAAACACTTCCACTGGCTACGAGACCCCCCAAACATGAACATTATGGAGCATATCTGGGATGCCTTGCAACGTGCTCTTCAGAAGAAATCTCCACCCCTTCGTACTCTTACAGATTTATGGACAGCCCTGCAGGATTCAGGGCGTCAGTTCCTTTCAGCACTACTTCAGACATTTGTCGAGTCCATGCTATGTGTACTTCTGCGTACTCGCGGAGGCCCTACACGATGTTAGGCAGGTGTACCAGCCTCTCTGGTTCTTCAGTTTGTAATGTAACTGCAAACCTTTGTCTTCTAACAGTTCTACTGCTGTTTAAACATTACGTCAGTGTTGCAAATATGCCTGGCCAGTGTAAATACTACACTCCTGGAAATGGAAAAAAGAAAACATTGACACCGGTGTGTCAGACCCACCATACTTGCTCCGGACACTGCGAGAGGGCTGTACAAGCAATGATCACACGCACGGCACAGCGGACACACCAGGAACCGCGGTGTTGGCCGTCGAATGGCGCTAGCTGCGCAGCATTTGTGCACCGCCGCCGTCAGTGTCAGCCAGTTTGCCGTGGCATACGGAGTTCCATCGTAGTCTTTAACACTGGTAGCATGCCGCGACAGCGTGGACGTGAACCGTATGTGCAGTTGACGGACTTTGAGCGAGGGCGTATAGTGGGCATGCGGGAGGCCGGGTGGACGTACCGCCGAATTGCTCAACACGTGGGGCGTGAGGTCTCCACAGTACATCGATGTTGTCGCCAGTGGTCGGCGGAAGGTGCACGTGCCCGTCGACCTGGGACCGGACCGCAGCGACGCACGGATGCACGCCAAGACCGTAGGATCCTACGCAGTGCCGTAGGGGACCGCACCGCCACTTCCCAGCAAATTAGGGACACTGTTGCTCCTGGGGTATCGGCGAGAACCATTCGCAACCGTCTCCATGAAGCTGGGCTACGGTCCCGCACACCGTTAGGCCGTCTTCCGCTCACGCCCCAACATCGTGCAGCCCACCTCCAGTGGTGTCGCTACAGGCGTCAATGGAGGGACGAATGGAGACGTGTCGTCTTCAGCGATGAGAGTCGCTTCTGCCTTGGTGCCAATGATGGTCGTATGCGTGTTTGGCGCCGTGCAGGTGAGCGCCACAATCAGGACTGCATACGACCGAGGCACACAGAGCCAACACCCGGCATCATGGTGTGGGGAGCGATCTCCTACACTGGCCGTACACCTATGGTGATCGTCGAGGGGACACTGAATAGTGCACGGTACATCCAAACCGTCATCGAACCCATCGTTCTACCATTCCTAGACCGGCAAGGGAACTTGCTGTTCCAACAGGACAATGCTCGTCCGCATGTATCCCGTGCCACCCAACGTGCTGGCCAGCAAGATCTCCGGATCTGTCCCCCATTGAGCATGTTTGGGACTGCATGAAGCGTCGTCTCACGCGGTCTGCACGTCCAGCACGAACGCTGGTCCAACTGAGGCGCCAGGTGGAAATGGCATGGCAAGCCGTTCCACAGGACTACATCCAGCATCTCTACGATCGTCTCCATGGGAGAATATCAGCCTACATTGCTGCGAAAGGTGGATATACACTGTACTAGTGCCGACATTGTGCATGCTCTGTTGCCTATGTCTATGTGCCTGTGCTTCTGTCAGTGTGATCATGTGATGTATCTGACCCCAGGAATGTGTCAATAAAGTTTCCCCTTCCTGGGACGATGAATTCACGGTGTTCTTATTTCAATTCCCAGGAGTGTATGTACTGACATTGACATTTCTGGCAAATAAGCTACTTTTATTGTAACGCAGTTTTCTGTTCGCTCCGGGATGATTGTTGAGAGTCCTCAAACCATCGGAATGCTTGAATTCGGTGGCCGCCCTCTAACCCTGCCATCAGACTGACTGATTTCGGTGTGTGTGTGTGTGTGTGTGTGTGTGTGTGTGTGTGTGTGTTCCGCTATGCGGCTACCCGTGGAACAGCTATTGGGTAAGGTGAAATGTTCATGACGTAATAGTAACAGGAGCGCCTTCCGTGGATGCACACATAGTGCGTAAACAGTCACACGACCGCCCCATCACTGAGTGCCCCCACCAGTGCTTTCACGAACACGAACACCGAACGTCTCGGCGCCATTGCTCAATGGAGCCTCTCCTGACAAAGCTGGCATACGGATGTTGTACCTGTTGCAGAGCAGATCGAAGTAATTTTAGTTTATGGCGAGGCTCCAAGCAGCACCCGAATGGTGAAAGGCTAGCAGACTCACCGATACTAAGCATCCCGATAGGAACAGAAAACTAATGCACCCACCTCCACATCCTTGTCCCTGGATCATGCAAAACCTAGCTTCTAACCAGGCATTGAAACGGCTAACCATATTTTACTGTATAGTCAAAGCTGCAAAACCAAAGCAGATTTCGAACATAAAGGTTTACAGTTACATCGTAAATGAAATGGAGAATCAAGTGCGTTGGTTGTTAACTGGAAAAACAGGCACACTTGATATTTGTCGATTACGGTGCCATCTATCACGAATGGAAAACAGTGGCTTGAGTAAACCGTACTTTTTTTTTGCGTGGAATCCAAAATGCGTGTGGCCACTTTACGATGTATCGTTTCAGAGATACTGAGTCGTCTCAAGTTAAAAAAAAAAAAAATAGACGCCCTGTACATCGTTCGCTTGGAGACGGAAAGTAGAAGAGTTATCCTACTTCATGAGAATATTCTCTTGCACACAGGTAGTAAGAGAAACTCATCGCACTGTATATTTTACCAGTCGCCACAGCATTTGCCATTATTCGTGCACCAAGCCAACCACTGTTTCTGATGAGCTACAGTTAGCACTGTAACTCTTGTGAAATCGTGGTGACTGTATCCCATAACAAACAGATTGTTCGCAATGAATCAATAAAGGAAGGAAAGAAATAAGGAAAAAAGTAAAGAAGGAAGGCAAAAAGGAAAGAAGGAAGGCAAAAAGGAAAGAAGGAAGGCAAAAAGGAAAGAAGGAAGGCAAAGAGGAAAGGAGGAAAGAAGGAAAGAAGGAAGGAAAGAAGGAAGGATCAGGATTCAATTACCCATCGACGACGAGGTCATCAGAGATGGAACGCAAGCTTGAATTTACAAAGAAAGGTGAAGACGAACAGCAGTGTCCTTTTCTAAAGGAACCATCCCGGCCTTTATTTGTGCCAGCCTGGTGTTAGACTCTCTCGGAAAAATGCCCGCAGATCAACTCCTATCTTCTTTCACACAGCCGGCAAACCTGCGATCTCTACGTTCTATAATGAGACGTGGACATAAAACGCGTTGTCGCCAAACTGAGCGGCACTGAATCTCGCTCGTGTAGCGTTCGCAACACTTTGGTTCACCAGTGTATGTAGATGCAGAAAAGTTTTATGGAAGAATCACTCAATTTATTCACAACGAGGGAGAATGACAGTGGCGATGCAGAAATCGACGACGCGTGGGTTACGACACGAGGTTGAAATAAATGGCGTTCGGGAATCTACGACGAAGAAGACTAAGAAGAAACAAAGTGCTCACGTTAAGAGTTCCGTTCACGTTTGCGTAAATGCACTACCAGATAGAAATTTTTGTGGGAAGTTGTAGTAGTGAAGGAGGGAGTAACGGTGTTAAATTTATGTAGCTTTAGGCGCATAAGGCTAACACAGAAACTCTCTGAAGAAAAATATTATTTTGAATGGTCTCCATTGCAAGAGGCGCCAGATTAAAACCTAAATCGTTACGAAATAATGAAGCGTCTTAATTCTACCGCTAGTAGTTTATTTAGACGAGGTGAGGATTCACGCACATGACACTGTCGAAAAATACAGGGAAAGCGACAATGTTTGCGGAGTATTGCTAAACGTAATGGCCGATCAACAATTAGCTTCGGGCAGCGTTCTGTTTGTAAGGATGCAGTCGTTACCTCTTTCCCCGACGTAAACAGTACGATGCAGCCACTCTGCCTGGGATTCCATACTGCCTTGTCGCGTAATACGTAATGAACTAAGCGACAAATGCTGCTTCCGTACGCGCGATAACTGACCTCGGCGGTGATTGTGTGCACGAGTTCGGAGATGGTGAGCTGAAAGCACAGATCCAAGAGGTGGGGAGGGGGGGGGGGGAGGAGGAGGAAATCACGAACTCCTCCCCCGCCAAACACCACACCCACAAAAAATTTAGAAGATAACTTTCGGAGGAGAAATTAGCACGGGAACAGTCCCGTACCAGGAATTCTACGACCTGCTGCTCACAACGAATACGACACGGTTCCAGGATCCACATAGAGGACCGACAAAGCGCAGGATGTTGCGTAAGGCAAGACAGAGTGAAAGACCTTCCACTAAGAGAGAAATATCAGAGAGACACTCAATACCCATAGTCTGCAAAACATCACTGCGCAGTCACAGAGTTGAACTAAATACGCACTGGTAATGGTGAACGCACACTACGATTTTAAACGGTGTAAATTTTGATTCTGTCATATTTATCTGAAATTCGATTTCTGGGAAGTTATACGTAACCATTGTAGCAAGCACTGATGTAAACAAACCGTTATATGCTAGAATATCTTATAACATAAAGGGAGATGTATTCAGAATGAATTTAGATTTACAGCATTCTTTCACACTCTGACATGTAAGCATTTCAACCAGTTATATATACGGTTATATATTAAAAGGATCAACTACAAACATAAATCTAATAATTTATAGATTACAAGTACAACCGGAATTCTGATGATCAACTACCACAGACATTGGTAGATAATTACTTGATATGCGTAGGTAATTTCGTGATAGTTGTTAAGATGATTAGCAGAGTGCTGCTACGTCAACAACATGTGCCAACAACGATGTCCCAAGGTACTACAAGCCGAAGTGGAGTGTTGTCCCTCCAACAGGTGTGGTTGCAGAGCGAAAATAATAGCAAAAAACCACGAAATTGTCTGTATCGCGCGAAATACCTCCCTTTACCTCAGTCCACGCTCGGTTACAAAAATGACACAAGCGCGCTACTCAACACTTCTCCGATATTTTGTTTTTTCCTTTGCCATATTCTGATCTGAAATACGAATAAAATATCTTAAGTTAGCTAATTTCGTGACATTCTGAAACGAAAAAATATTTACACGAATGCGAAGCTAATTATCTAACCAATCAATTTTGTGTAGTGTAGTATGTCCATAAAGGACAAAGAAACCAACCTATAACGCAAAACAGAGGACCACGTGTAAACTTCAGCTTCATCAAACGCTAACAGTTTAACAATTTCCTTCCAAAACGTAAGCTGCAGCTTTTGCCACGTAGTTGAAACTAAGAGCGTTACATAGCGAATTAGCAACATTCTTGATGTTGTCTCTAGTGGTTACCTCAAATTTTCAGAAATGGTGCACTCAGTGTTACAACTATTGAACCTGACGGCCATGGGCGTCCATAGAAATTTATCCCAGACAAGCGGGTGGGGGCGGGGGGTTAAGATTCCAAGAGTGCCGTTTTTAGTTAATCCAGTTTAATAACGTCTCGTGTCTGAAGTAATAAATTTAACACGAAGTACGCAAAGCTTAAACTGCTTTGAACGTTTGACAGTTATGCAGTCAATACTCTTTTGAAGGTACATTATCGTTATATATTAAAGGTAAGCATGTTTCACATCATTTTGCATCATAAATATGAATTTACGCGTTGGAAATCTTCGTAAACAACCATCAAATTGGTCGGTAGAAGCAAATCCAAACAACCTACGACTGAACATCATGCTCTTCGTCTCCCTAGTTTGGCTCGTTATCTTGTAGGCAAGGCAGCTGGACCACACATCTCCTATTACTGTATGTAGCGTTAAGTTGCGTTTCTTAAGAACCATATAGTTTGTATCCGCTTAAACACCTTGATATTTCGCCATTTTTCTCTTCTGCGCATAAACTGGTATTTCACCTGCATTTGGGTCCGCAGACGAAGTGCAGGTAAACACACCTACAGCGCACATGTCAACGCTCTTCATACGGTACTACAATCGCTCTACCGTGTGAAATCGATTGAAATCTCAGTAAGCCTTGACGGGTCAAACGTAAACCTAATGTTAAGACGATAGGGCTGTTATTCCGGGAAGTGTGGACCGGTGTCGGGCAGGAATACTGAAGGTATGTTTGTACTGTGGCGAGCGTTGCAACTGTTCCTTTCTGCAGCTCATTAAGGGCTGTACAAGGAAGCGACAGAGAAAAGATGGGTACTCTACTTATGAAATGTCCTGTAAAGGTTCATATCCTCTCAAGATTGTAGAACAACGCCGAAACTACCGCCACGACAGGAAATCGGTATACCTTCCCGTGAAAAACATCACAACCAAACAGTTTAGTAGATAATGCAGTGCCTGGGTTGTTCAGAAGAGCCATGTATACATGTCCGGAGGAACATAGCGTCGTACTCCGCAACAACACAGCTACTGCAATAGAATATTTACCCGCCGACACCAGACAAATCAATTAAAATATCACCCCTGTATGGGAATATGCAGCACATAATGGATGTCGGTTGATGCTGAGGGAATTAGATTAGCAAATGAAACACTTAAAGCAGTAAAGGAGTTTTGCTATTTGGGGAGCAAAATAACTGATGATGGTCGAAGTAGAGAGGATATAAAATGTAGACTGGCAATGGCCAGGAAAGCGTTTCTGAAGAAGAGAAATTTGTTAACATCGAATATAGATTTATGTATCAGGAAGTCGTTTCTGAAAGTATTTGTTTGGAGTGTAGCCATGTATGGAAGTGAAACATGGACGATAAATAGTTTGGACAAGAAGAGAATAGAAGCTTTCGAAATGTGGTGCTACAGAAGAATGCTGAAGATAAGGTGGATAGATCACGAAACTAATGATGAGGTATTGAATAGGATTGGGGAGAAGAGAAGCTTGTGGTACAACTTGACTAGAAGAAGGGATCGGTTAGTAGGACATGTTTTGAGGCATCAGGGGATCACAAATTTAGCACTGGAGGGCAGCGTGGAGGGTAAAAATCGTAGAGGGAGACCAAGAGATGAATACACTAAGCAGATTCAGAAGGATGTAGGTTGCAGTAGGTACTGAGAGATGAAGAAGCTTGCACAGGATAGAGTAGCATGGAGAGCTGCATCAAACCAGTCTCAGGACTGAAGACAACAACAACAACAACAATGGATGTACGAGTGCAGACTGTAACACACCGTTGGCGACATATGAAACCTTTGGTATGGAGGTAAAGCGTGCACCGGTAGCGATAATCGGAAAAACCGGTTTCGTGTCCCGGTCCGGCATAAATTTTCTCTGTCGCAATTCCATTATACAGCGGATGGTTGTCCACATTCGCAGCTGCGCATATATCTCATGTAAGCAAATGTAGTGATCACTAAAGCTGCAGTATTTCTCTTGGCGTTCCGCAGTGCTAAATATTGGATTGAGTAGAATGAGACAGCCGTTTACGGAGACAGGAGATGATTGTGTAAAGAAAAGATACTCTAAGAGAGATTCCAGGAGGAGGAAAGTGCTCGGTATTGCCCCCCTCCTTCCCCTTGCGGACCATCGAGCGAGGTGGCGTAGTGGTTAGCACACTGGACTCACATTCGGGGGGACGACGGTTCAATCCTGCGTTCGGCCATCCTGATTTAGGTTTTCCGTGATTTCCCTAAATCGCTCCAGGCAAATGCCGGGATGGTTCCTTTGAAAGGGCACGGCAGGCTTCCCTTCCTGTCCTTCCCTAATCCGATGAGACCGATGACCTCGCTATTTAGTCTCTTCCCCCAAACAACCCAACACACCACTTGCCAACTCTTGTACTTAACGGCGAGCAACGATATTAACTTTATTCTGACTCGACTGAAACTGTCAACTCAGTGTTGCCAACTTCCCAGTAGGAAATAATCCAAATGTGTCTATAAAAAAATGCAGAAAAAGGCGGAACTAAAACAAGGTGTATTATTGGGCAGATCTATTTTTGCAATAATTATACTGTGTAAAAGATTAACATGAATTTATATTTATTTTCTTAATCTGGAATCTACTGGACATTACAATTAGATGAGAACGTATATTACTTGAATTACGTATCCCTCATGGTATGGGATCAGCATTGTTAAAAGTTCAAAATGGATGATGCACTTCATTATGTACTTTAAATTAAGCATTAATTTGAATCCACGAAACTTACATTTGTTAGGGCTTCATCCAAACCATGTGACCCGTCTACATAAGACTGCATTGTTCCAATTTTGTTTACAGTGGAAGGCTGAAGAATGTAATCGTTGTAACTCTTACTGCGGCGGCTCGCACTTTGAAAACAGCGTCTCCCTTTATTGCGAAGTTTCGTTTTAGCTGCATTCATTAGACTAAACACACTTTCGCCTTCCCCGTTAGCCTATGCAACACCAAAGAAGCCAAATCGTTAAACGTGTTTTCTCTTGTCGTAACTCTGTATTTTTGCACCTCACCCCACAATGCAATACTGTTCGGCGTATTGTACCATCAATTTTTTAAAAGTCAGTAATAAAGTCAACAGCGGTTCGTGATCGTTTTCTCATTTACCATGTATGTGTAGCTGTTCAATCATTTTTCCAAAGCTGTATCCTCAACATGGCTTTAGATCTAAATAACACTTCACTTTATCTGTAAAAGAATTAATCCTTGTTGGAGTATAAAACTACTACTATTACACTTGTCAACAGTTTTGTGAGATCGACGTTATTAGATTGAAATGCTTTCTTCTTCTTCTTCTTCTTCTTCTTCTTCCGTTTCACCCTCTTTGCGGTACGCTGGGTCAATCATTTCTTTGTGCGTTGTTCTTTTTTTAGGGCCCAGTATTTCTTCATTCTTTCTGATCTTCTTCTCCTTTCTTCTTCCGAGATGAAGGGTTTGGACTTTTGTGTGGATTTGTCTTGGAACCTTATGTTTTCATCTTTGGTAATTAATTTAGCAGTTCGATCAATAAGTGAATTTTCTGAAATCTTTAATTCCACTAGGTCTTTCTCAGTTTCTTTAAACCAGTTGGGCTTCGTTTTTCGGTTACGGAAGAAGTCAAAGATTTGTTTAGTTAATCTGTTGGAATTCATTCTGAGAAGATGACCATAAAAATTTATTCTCCTTTTTCGCATAGAATCTGAAAGTTTTTCAGTTTTCTTGTAGAGAGTTTCATTTTTTATGTATATAATCTTATTGTCTTGAAATTTTGGCCCAATGACTTTTCTTAAAAATTTTCTTTCCCTTACCTCAAGTTTCTCCATTTGGCCTTTGATATTCATGTTAAGTGTTTCTGCTGCATACTGTGCTTCTGGCTTAATCACTATCTTGTAATGTGTAATTTTGGACCCCCATGAAAGGGATTTTTTGTTGTATGTATTTTTTGTTAGTTGGAAGGCCAATTCAAGCTTATTTTTTCTGGATTCCATTGCTTTGCTTTCCCCAGCATTCCAACTAATCCATTCTCCGAGATATTTGAATTCTTTTACTATTTCAATCTTCTGTTCTTGAACGTTGAGGTATTTACATGAGTGTTTGATGTTTGTCAATATCTTAGTTTTTTCAGAGGAGATGTGAAGACCAATTTTAGCTGCTTGTTTCTTTAGTTCAAGGATTTGCTCCCGTGCTTCTTCCATTGTTTCATCAAACAGGGCCATATCATCTGCAAAAGCAATGCAATTTACTTTAAGGTTCTTCTTTTTGCAACCCAGTCTTATACCACTCTTAATATTTGTGTTCCATTCTCTGACTACTTTCTCAAGCGCACAATTGAACAGCAACGTCGAGAGCCCATCGCCCTGTCGCACTCCCGTTTATATTTCAAAGGGTTCCGATAGATCGCCCATAAATTTAACTTTCGAAAATGTATTTGTAAGGGTCGCTTTTATATTAGTTGTTTTCTTATCCAAACCCATTTCTTCCAGGACTGACAACAGAGATTCTCTATCAATCGAATCATATGCTTTTTTGAAATCAATGAAGGAGATTAGTACGCCTTTGCCCTTGATTTTTGGTATGCCATAATGTTTTTGAGATTTAGTATTTGTTCCGAACATGATCAGCCCTTTCTAAAACCTCCCTGGTATTCCCAGATTTGCAGATTCAATTGCGGCTCTGCCCTGTTCAAAAGTACTTAAGAAAGAATCTTGTACGTTATATCCAGCAGTGATATTCCTCTGTAATTGTTGGGGTCTGTCTTCAAACCTTTCTTGTGGATAGGGTGGATGAGAGCTGTTTTCCATTCTGTGGGGATCTTTTCTTCTTTCCAGATTTGATCGAAAACACACTTTAGGGATGTAACTGCATTTTTGTCAGCCTTCTTCCATAGTTCGGCCATTATTTGATTTTCTCCGGACGCCTTGTTGTTTTTAAGTTCTGAAATGACCTTCTGTAGTTCTTCAGTCGTCGGTGGTTCCGAATCCGGCTTCTCACGGTTGTTTGGGATGGATTCAAATTTTTCAAGGATGGGTTCACAATTCAAGAGTTTCTCAAAGTAGCCTGCTAGTATTTTGCAGTTTTCCGTGTTGTTGTGAGCGATGGTCCCATTTACATCTCGAAATTGGAGGGTGGGTGCTTTGTATCTTGATAACCTTTGTTTGAAAGTTCTGTAAAAGCTTCTTGTGTTGTTTTTAGCAACTTCTTCATCAATTTGGAGGAGAGTTTTGTTTTCATGTGTCTTCTTAATCCTTTTTATATTTTTATCTACCAGTTTTCTAACTGTAATGAAATTCAGTCTACTTTCTTCTGTTTTCTGTGATGCTTTCATTAAATGCTGCATTTTTTTAACGGAATGCACGAACACGAGAAACCGACGATTCCCCTCATCTGTACATAAGCCGTATAACACTTTAGCGACTAACATTTTCCCTTCTGGCTTTACAGTAGTAAAATGGGTTCGCAATTCCAGTTATGGATCTAAAATCCTGTTAACCGCAGACTCAGTTCAAAGCCATATTCTTAAGAACCTCAGTAAGCTATTTCCAACATTAATTTAACCATAAACCTCTCTATAAATGATTTGGGAAACCAATTTTAAGTTTCATGGTCAACGAAATGGTGTGTGAGCGCACTTTCAAATGCGGCTCATACTGCCACTTCTAAGAGTCGCACACACGCACACACACACACACACACACACACACACACACACACACACACACACACACACACACACACACACACACTTAACCAAAATTATATTAATTTATTTATTCATCGAAGACTCGCCTGACAATGGTGCAGGATTTGTCAAGGTAATACAGTGCCACAAATGGGCCAAAATGTAACATACAGGATCCATAACACGCTTTTACAGGACAGAACAGGGAGTCGGCCGTGGCCTTGATTAAGGGAACATCCCGGCAATTGCGTTAGCGGCACGGGCAAACCACGGGAAGCTCAAATCAGGATGGCCGGACGGAGCAGCTCCACTGTCTGTCCGCTCTCTACTAAGCGAATTGAAAACCCGCCACCCAAATCTTTGCTCAGACCCTCGATCAAGTGACTTGCTAGCACGTTCTTAGTAACAGTACCGCATTTAGTACGGTGCTTGTGAATATATTGTGTTGTATTACAATCAGGGAATTCTGAACGGCAGGTTTCACAAAAATGATGAGTTTCCTTTAGAGCAGTGTGTGGACATATAAGCAGTGAAGGAATTCCCTCAGCATAGCTTGCTTTCTCTTTCCTAGTAATGGGCTGGCATTGTAATTTCCTCTGATGAGCTGATGAGAACGGTTGCATAGTACCGCAATTTTTTTTTTAACCTTGATTCTGAAGATCATATTCGTTTGCTACGAGTTTACACGGACACAATTTGCGGTGACCGTTTGCTGCGTCATCAACAACTTCAGTCAGCCAGTCTCTTAAATTGTTCCTCTGTAAGCCAATCTTTGCGGAATTTCTGACTGTGTGGTACTTACCGAGGTATTTCCAATACTTAGGAGTTACAAGCCCCGAAAAAATAAACAGAGTATCGTGGCTGGTCTGTCTATTACTGCAGGGCATATGTAAGGTATTTAAGGGCGCGGGGAAGGAAGGGACGTATACAAAAATATGTTCAAAAATGTGCAAATTTGTCTGAAGTCCTAAGGGACCAAACTGCTGAGGTCATCGGTCCCTAACTTATGGTAACAACAACAACAACAACCACACACACACACACACACACACACACACACACACACACACACACACACACACGCGCGCGCGCGCGCGCGCGCACGCACGCACGCACGCACGCACGAGGGAAGACTCGAACCTCCGGCGGGAGACGCCGCGCAATCCGTGACATTGCGCCTCAAACCGCGCGGCCTCTCCGCGCTGCGAAAATGATATAATGTAGACATGTTAGATAGGTTTCAATTCAACAAATTGTTTACTCCGAGAAGCCTAAACGCAATCAACGCTGATATTGTTTTGATAGTTTCTTTTTAGCCTTGGAATCAGATTCTCGAAAAAATTTCCTCTGATTTACTCATATCAGTTATGTAATTCACTTTAAAACAACTTCAAAAATTAGCTGTTCCTCACGATTTTGCATCATATCTTTAATGGGTGTGCGATGTTTCAATTTACTGGCTTTAATAGCCGGAGAGAAAATGTATAGATGCTCAAAAATGAAACGTTTCTGGGAAGCAAAAAGAATAAAAATATACAGACGTGCCTTGTGCATCTCGTTAGAAAAATAATATATGCATACTTGTAATTCGAATGCAGGTTTACCAACCTGAGAAACTGTTTCTACGATATGCATTGACCAAAAACCACATTTAAATAAACATCTTCATGACAATTTCTCTCGCAAACATTCTTTTTATCGCAATAAAAATATAAATACTGTTTTTGCTAGGTACTTACATGACAAACTTCACAATATCTGCATCACAATATTGTGTTATTTATTACAGTTATCGAGTTCCTGCACTTAATAGAAATTGGCTGTTCCTCGCAACTGCCATGCATTTGACCTCTGATTCATCCTGCATAAACCAAAATATGTTTTACTTACAAGAGCTCCCTTCATTATTGTGATACTTTGCTGGTGTCAGCTATTCTGCAGCAGCATTTCCAGTAACGCTGTCAACTGTTTACACTGCTTAGTTGTGATTTTGGTCTTGTGTGTGCGTACACTGATGAGCTCGGAACACGCGCCAACACAGCTTCAGTTTGCTTTGTCGTGCTTTTTAGCTCAATCTAATAATACGTTCCCACGGGATTTCAAAGCGTGCTTTGAAAGTCTGGTTCAATGCAAAAAAAAACCTTTAATCAATGCAGAATCTGATGCTTTGCTATTTAAAGAAAAAGCGAGATGATTGTGAAAAAAGCTACAATTCCGGACTGCGCTAAATCACTAATTTATCAGATCAGCTAAATTTTATTGAAAAGAAGCCAGAGTTAGCTCTAAAGAAGCTGATTTGGCAAGACAGTTACAGCTACGTCGACAATACCTTGTGCTGCCAACAATAATGTCGTAAGCAGGGGGGCGCAGAAAGCTATGCGCAGAAAGCAACGTGTTTTCTCAGTTGTGCGCATGACGTCACGGTGGAAGCAGCTGTGCCAAACACTACACAGTTCGAATTGTGTGTGATTGTTTTTCTTGTGTTCTTTTGTGTTTGAAGGAGTATTTTCATTGAGCTCTTTTTTCTGAGGTACTCAGTCAACAGCGGAAACATTCGGAATTCGGGTGTGTTAACGGTTTTTGCTGTAATTGATATTTGATTCGGAACTCAAATAGTTTGTGATAGTGGACAGCAGGATCAACATTGTGCTCGCCAGCTCTATAGTTTATGGTTCGTCCTGTGAAATTCTTATTGGAGAATCTACAAGTGAGTGAGAAAATTAATTTTTACAATGCCGGGCTGTGCTGTTACGGGCTGTTCTTCCTACAGCCGGAGCACACAGGGAACTGACGTAATGTAGCACAGTTTCCCGCGTAATGGAACATTACAAAAACTATGGTTGTCGAAATGTTGTAGGACAGACAGTGTAAATGTTGCGCATGCACGAATATGTTCTCGCCATTTCGCAGAAACAGATTACTTAAGGGATTTACAGCCTGAATTGCTTAATTTGCCCCGAAAAAGAATGCTCAAGCCAGGTTCAGTTCCTTCGTGCCATTTGCCGTGCAGTAGTGCGACTGTCAATGTGTCACCCGCAACAGAGGACAGAACCAAACGGTATAAGAAACGAGAACTACATAAGAGATCTCTGGAAACTCTGGAAAAGCTGTCACCAAGTAAGAAACATCATAATAAGAGCGCATGTACAGATGACAGTTTTTTTGTCAGATACGGATAAAGTTACTTCGATGAATACTATAGCGGCTTTAGAAAGAAGGAACAAGTGTGTGCAACTTCGAGCTCTTAAGTAAATTCATTTCAATGCGATTAAATGAATAGTTTCTGATTTATTTCAGCCGAGGTTTCGAATTTCAAGTGTGTGTCAGTGTGGTTGTGATCTTATATTTTACCTATGTGTGAGGCATAAGTTTCTTAAGAATGTAACTCATCAGTTTTAACTGTAATATTTTAGCAGCAGAAAAGCAGTTTAGACATCTCAATTCTGGTATAAACAAAATCTTCCGCCAAAAACTTGACGTAACGCGCATGCCGCGTCGTCTGCTTGTGAGCGCTTGCTTCCACGCTGACGTCACTAGGCCAGCCAATGCCAGAGCAGAGCGCTTACTGCCTAACCTTATTGTTTAGTAACCTTGGTCGTAAGCGACTAAAAGCCAAAGTCATACGTTGTCCCTCCAACAGGTCTGGTGGCAGTGAGTTGACAAAAAAATCACGAAATTACCTTTATCAGGAAAATACCTTCCTTTACCTAATATTTTATATAATAACTAGAATATTAGGCATCTAAGACAAGTAAAAGGTGGGGTTGCGGTAATTTAGATTTTGGAGAGAGAGAGAGAGAGAGAGAGAGAGAGAGAGAGAGAGAGAGAGAGATGGCGGTTAGGAAAAAGAGGGATAGTGTAACAAACTCCAAAAATCCTCTCCCCTTTCTCACAGAAACCGTGGCTCATGCCTGGGTGCTGTAAGCATGTAGCCCGGACGTTCGAATAACCTCCAAAAACACACTACGGCCGGCTTGTGCCCTGACGTGGTAACTTGTGACACTCTTAGGAACCGCCTGGACATGTGACGCCGGCGCCATGTGTGGCCTAACTCCGTGACGCGCCACCCTTGTAGGGCTTCGGCCATCGTGTCATCGCCTTCGCCGCTGTTACGCAACCGCAAGTGGATGGAGAACATTCGTGCTCTACTTGAAGGTGAGTGCTGCCTATCTCAGCAAATCAGCCACGTTAACTTTACTCCAGTTCTCAAAAGCTGCCGCTCCGTGTGCAGCTGAGATGACTTGGTTCAAATGGCTCTGAGCACTATGGGACTCAACTGCTGTGGTCATCAGTCCCCTAGAACTTAGAACTACTTAAACCTAACTAACCTAAGGACATCACACACATCCATGCCCGAGGCAGGATTCGAACCTGCGACCGTAGCAGTCTCACGGTACCGGACTGCGCGCCTAGAACCGCGAGACCACCGCAGCCGGCTGAGATGACTTCTCTTCCTCTATTTTTCCTCCATAAATGGCATGCGTGAAGGACATTCACTCCTCTTCGCAAGTTCTATGCTTTTTGGTAGCTGAATCAGTCACCACAAATGCAACTCACACAATGAACACTTCAACAACAACAACTACTGACAGCGATGCAAGTTCCGGCTATTGCGACGAGGAATTGCCTGAAATCTCATAGGAAGATGAAATATCACACATTACATCTGCATCTAAAACGTTGGCACCGACGGTAGTTTTGGAAAGGCATAATGAGGTCACCAACATAAACAAACTTCCCGCTTAATTACAAATGACGATCCTCTTACTGCTGTAGAATATGGAAATTTCGAAATTTCTTGGAGCTGACGGAAAGTACGTTGTAACTGACATGACACAACAGTGATTAATTAATTTGAGAAAACCATATTCGTTGTAGTTAGCACTGCGTCCAACAACCATAATTTGCAAAATACCTGCAGTGAGAAGATTGCCAAGTAACTGGCAGGTTAGAAAAGCCACTTGGAAACAGAATGCAGCACACATTGTTCTTTGTGGTAATATCGGACATTGGTATTGTCCCATAGCGGAGAGTGAAGTGCCTGCAGGACCTAAAACAGCATCCTCTACTACTTACGCAGCTGCAGAAGGCAGTCATACCGGTAACGTGACGAGCTGCGTTAGAGACCACAGTTAATTTAACGGTTCTTACTTAAACCTTTACCGAGGATAATAATAATAAGTGATCGAAACGTAATGGAACCTAAGAATGTAAAACACTAGGAGAATTTATGCCTCCTTCAGTTGGACTGACACAAAACTATAAAACAAGTTGTCACAGGTACATGCTGTCCACGCAAACTAAGTTGACACTCGACGTCTTGGCTGATGGGAGCGATAGTAAATGACTGAAGCTATCTGGAACCTATTACTGGACATTAACACGGGGTGTGTCCACCCTCCGGCTTTATGACGACTCGAACTCACCTAGGGACACATTCAGTGAGGTGGATGAATGTCTGCAGGAGCGGCAGCCCTTTCTTCCTCAACAGCCGGAGCAAGAAAAGATAGTGATATTGCACTCTGGGGTCTGGAGCCAAGTCGATGTTCTAACTCATTACGAAAGATCTGATTTTATTACTGTGGTCTTCACGCAACTTGTATACAAAATACGTGCAGCACTTTCATTCACTGCTCTCTCAAATTACTTCTAACATAGGCGTCTTGCTTAATACCGGTTTCTCAATGGCTGCTGTAGGAGTTCGTTGTATATTTTTTTATCATTTTTAAGGCATATGGTGGGGCTCGTTAGGAATAAATTCCGCAAGCTTCTTTCTTTAATATTCTCTCAACCGTATTTGATCCATAGCATATTTTTCAGAATTTCTTCAATGAATCACCGTTGGTGTTTCCCTTCACTCGAAAAAGTCAACTAATTTACCTTCTATTCACACTTAACTAACGAAAATAACCACTGAATCGCTGTCAACATTACACTGAGTAATCAAGTTTGTGTATGGAGTGTGCAGGGGGGTGGTGAGAGGGGGGGAATGAAATGCGGGGGGGGGGGGGGGGAGTTGGGTGCACTGCTGCCTTAACTATGATGTCCAAATGTTGCCAACAATATATCATATACAAAGCGGGTGCAAGTCTTTCGATTTGACGCCACTTCGGCGTCTTCCACATCGATGGGGATGAAATGATGATGATGATGATGATGATGACTAGGACAACACAACACCCAGTCCCTGACCGGAGAAAATCTCAGACCCAGCCGGGAATCGAACACGGGCCCTTTGGATTAACATTCTGTCGCGCTGACCACTCAGCTACTGGGGGTGGACACTAACTATAATGAAAAAGAGCGAATATGTATGTTATAGCCATTCATTCTGTGAAACCAGTAAATGCGTCTGATCGTGCGTTGAAAGAAAATTGGCATAACAAGAACCGGTGTCATTGAAAAAAAAAATTGAGTGGATACGTGTTGTTGATGCACAATATGTTACTACATATGAAGAAAAATATGAGGTACACTTTATGAAGTGATTGTCGTCATAAAACGGCTCTCCTCCCCTATCCGGTAAAAATACCATGAGCAGGAGTTTGATTAATGCCGAAGAAGGGATGGAAAAGATTGGGCCGCGCGAGATTAGCCGGGCGGTTTGAGGCGCTGCAGTCATGGACTGTGCGGCTGGTCCCGGCGGAGTAGTTTATGTCAAACGACTGTGTTGAAGGACGGGAAGTAGACGGAAATGTCACGCCAGAAGCGTCATAGACCTACTTCTGTAGCTATTCCGAAGAGAGGTGAAGACGACACTGTTTGACGATGTCTGTCTGATATCTGAATGCAAGCCATGAACAGTACGCTAACAAGGCTCGATACTCAGACGAAAGACGAAGAGATAAGGAATTTGAAGACTAGAAATATAAGTAGGCAGTATCAGAGACAGCTTGAAAGAATTTTTTGCGTGTAAACATCTACATGGTTAAAATTTTAGAGAGCGCTCTGTCAATGGAGCGTAAACAGCGGACAGTAGAAAATGTTCAAATTCGGTAGAACAGCCTCGATCGCAATAGATGTTTATTTTGGTTGGTAACCAGTTTTGCCCATGTTCAGGAGGTAAGGACCGCAATACAATAACAATACATGTTCAAAGGCATTTCTGTACAACGAGACGGTAACATGGTTTGAGAACGTCTAGAATTAAAGGTACAATAACAACAAAGTGCGATTTTATATCCGTGCTGGTGGCCAGTAGCGGTGGAAGCAGCAATATTCGTAAGACGACGGACGTCCGCTGCATTAGTCGGCAATGTACACCGAGGTTACGAGAGTCATGGGATAGCGATACGGACATATAAAGATGGCGGTAGTATAGGTATAAGAGGGCAGAGCATCGGTGGGCGGTGCATTGGTACTCAGGGGATTCCCGTGAAAAGGTTTCCCACGTGACTGTGGCAGATCTATCAGACTTTGAACGCGGAATGGGATTTGGAGCCACGAATGAGAACGCAGTGGCTGACGGACTTCACTTAACGACAGAGAGCAGCGTAGAGTTGTCAAGGCTAACAGACAAGGAGCACTGCGTGAAATAGCTGCAGAAATCAGTGTGGAGCGTACGGCGAACGTATCCGCTTTGTCAGTGGTGCGAAATTTGGGTTAATGCACTGTGCAGCAGACGAGATCGTCTGCAGCGCCTCTCCTGGGCTCGTGGCCATATCGGCTAGGGGCCTAGACAACTGGAAAACCGTGGCCTGGTCGGGTGAGTCCCAACTGCAGTTGGTTGCAGCTGATTATAGAGTTAGAGTGTGGCGTAGACGGCACGAAGCAATGGACCCACGTTGTCAAAAAGACACTGCGCAAACTGGTGATTCATCCACAACGCTATGGATTGTATTGACTTGGAATGGACTGGGCCCTCTGGTGCAACTGAACTGATCATTGACTAGAAATGGTTGAGTTCAACTGCTAGGAGGCCATTTCAAATGGTTCAGATGGCTCTGAGCACTATGGGACTTAACATCTGTGGTCATCAGTCCCCTAGAACTTAGAACTACGTAAACCTAAGGACATTACACACATCCATGCCCGAGGCAGGATTCGAACGTGCGACCGTAGCAGTCCCGCGGTTCCGCACTGAGCGCCTAGAACCGCTAGACCACCGCGGCCGGCTTAGGAGGCCATTTGCAGCCGTTCGTGGACTCCAGGCTCCCAAACGACGATGGAATTTTTATCCTTCACAGAGCGCCCTGCCACCGGACACGATTGGTTTGAAGAACATTCTGATCAATTTGAGCGAATGATATGGCCACTCAACTCGCAAGACATGAGTCCCATCGAATATTTATGGGAGATAATTGAGAGATCAGTTCTTGCACAAAATTCAGCACCGGCAACACTTTCGCAGTGATGGAAGACTATAGAAGCAGCATCGCTCAATATTTATGCAGGGGACTTCCAAAGACTTTTTGAGTCCATGACACGTTGAGTTGCTGCGTTACGCCGAGCAAAAGGAGGTCCGACACTATATCATGTGGTGTCCCATGGCTTCTCACGTCAGTGTATGCTCTAAGATCCCAACTCATGATGAACACGTTTTGTGAGAAAAATTTGGAAGATCTGAAGAGGGCAGCAAAGTCCGTCAAAACTGATTGTTCAAAATAAGGAAATATTTGTGCTATCTTAGCTTTATGAAGTTTTTGCGATATAAATGAATTATGATAGGATTCGTTGTGAACCTTTATAAACGTAATTCTTGTACATATTTC
The DNA here is from genome assembly GCF_023897955.1 of Schistocerca gregaria. NCBI lineage: Eukaryota > Metazoa > Arthropoda > Insecta > Orthoptera > Acrididae > Schistocerca > Schistocerca gregaria. The sequence goes on along the minus strand of NC_064924.1, from coordinate 670,903,205 downwards.
GATATCTGTTTTTCTTGAACATTTCTCTTCACCATTCAAAGTAGGATACCTCACATGAGAAGCACATGACTGGTTGTCACCAATGTAATGTTGCATGCGGTGGGTGGAACATACATTATATAAACGCAAGTAATATTGTCTTATTCAGTTGATGTCCGTGCTCTTCAGTCATCGGCAGTTATCATAGGTATAACATTGTACTTTGTTGTTGTTATTATTACTTTTCTTTAGATGTTTTTAGCCCTATTACGGTCTCTCTGAACAGAAATACCTCTCAACAGGTATTCTATTGTACTGCAGTGCTTGCGGCTTGAAGACGGTCAGCATTGAAGGCCAACACCGGTTGACAACCAAAATAAACATCTACTGTGATAGAGACTGTTATAATGAATTTAAACGATCTATATGCTTGCAGGAACGTAAAGAACTATAGTTATGTGCATCATAACAAAGGTAATACGATCAATAAATGCTTTCTAGGCACATCGTTCGTCTCAGCTTTGTGACGCTTGCTCACTTTCTCATGCATTGATCGGCTCATGCATGTAGCAGACGTGTCGTTTTTACACACGTCAAAAATAGTTTTGCATCACCTCGGTTCCGAGAGTTCCGGAACCTGTACAGAAAATTGGAATAGAGATGAACATAAATATCATTTCCACCCTTTTTATTGCTGATGAAAACCACACATTGCATGTCGTACCACCGTACAGCGAGACCTTCAACGGTGGTGGTCCAGATTGCAGTACACGCCGGTACCTCAAATGCCCAGTAGCACGTCCTCTTGCATTGATGCATGCTTATACTCGTCGTGGCATACTATCCACAAGTTCATCAAGGCACTGTTGGTCCAGATTGCCTCCCCTCCTGAACGGCGATTCGGCGTAGATCCCTCAGAGTGGTTGGTAGGTTCCGTCGTCTTTCCAATCTATCTCACGCATGTTCGATAGGGTTCATGTCTGGAGAACATACTGCACACTGTAGTCGAGCGATGTCGTTATCCTGAAGGAAGTCATTCACAAGATGCGCACAATGTGGGCACGAATTCTTGTCAATGAAGACGAATGCCTAGCGAGTATGCTGCCGATATGGTTGAACTATTAGTTGGAGGATGAAATTCACGTACGGCGCCTTCCATGACCACCAGCGGCGTACGTCGACTCCACATAATGCCACCCCAAAACAGCAAGAAAGCTCCACCTTGCTGCACTCGGTGTCTAGTGTGTCTAAGGCGTTTAGCCTGACCGTGTTGCCTCCAACAGGTCTCCGACGATTGTCTGGTTGAAGGCATACGCGACACTATCCTGAGCAGTCCATTCGGCATGTTGTTGGGCCCATGTGTACCGCGCTGCGTGGTGTCGTGGTTGCAAAGATGGACCTCGCCGTGGAAGTCGGGAGTGAAGTTGCGCATCAAGCAGCCTATTGCGCACAGTTTGAGTCGTAACAAGATGTCCTGTGGCTGCACGAAAAGTATTATTGAACATGGTGGCGTTGCTGCCAGGGTTCCTTCGAGCCCTAAATCCTTAGGTAGGGGTTATGCACAGCAGTAGTAGCCCTTGTGCGGCCTGAGCGAGGCATGTCGTCCTAAGTTCCCGTCTCTGTGTGTCTGCACCATGTCCGAAAAACATCGCTTTGGTTGAATCCAAGACGCCTGGACACTTCTCTTGTTGAGAGCCCTTCTTGGCACAAAGTAACAATGCGGAAGCGATCGAACCACGGTACTGAGCGTCTAGGCGTGGTTGAACTACAGACAACAGTAGCCGTGTACCTCCTTCCTGATGGGATGACTGGAACTGATCGGCTGTCGGACCCCCTCCGGCTAATAGGCGCCGCTCATGCATGGTTGTTTACATCTTTGGGCGGGTTTAGTGACATCTCTGAACACTCAAAGGGGTTGTGTCTGTGATACAATATCCATAGTCAACGTCTATTTTCAGGAGCTCTGGGAACCGCGGTAATAAAAATATACACACATCAAAATAGTTTTGCACGTTTCTTTAGATTGTACTTCATTTTTTCAGATTGCTACTGTCGCATATTGTTTTGTTTATTTTACTATACTCTACTGGCGGTTTACCGGCGATGCGTGCTGTCTCTTTCCGTTCCTAAGCTGCAACCAGTTAATTCTTTGCTCGGTCAGAGCGCGAATCGAAGTCCTACTCGGTGCCCGGTCCCGACCGCCGACGCAGACGCGCAAGCACGTCTGGCCCTTTGGTAGTGAGGCGTCAGCATAATTAATGAGACCCCCGACTATGGACGACGTCAGCACGTCATAACCGTTCTCAGGCGGCAGGCGGCAACACTAGCACTGGAGGGAAAGCATGTGGCCGCTGCCATCACACGCAAACAGAGCGGTGTGCGTCACGTCCGAAAGGGCGCGGTCACTGGCTGTCGGACCAAGGGTGGAATCATTTCCGAAATGGATAAGTTTCTAAACTGTTCACGTGCTGCCGAGCTTAAAGTGTGCAGCGCTTGGCAAAATGGCACTGTCCAAAACCGGATCTACTGTTCTTGTCGGTATCCCAATACCGTAGCAGAAAACAGTGGAGAACTTCGGTGTAACTTAAGATGAGCACTTGAACTCGGCATGAAACACTGTGTCGCTACATGCAGCAATACTTTAGTTTAACTCTATGGCCTCCCTAAGTTTCGGAACGTTCTTACGCAGGATGTGAAGCGTAGCCTTGTGTAACCATGTGCTACACCGAACCACTACTATTGCGATGCAGTCCGACGCAGCACGACCAGTGAGATCACTAAACGGTTAGAACTGACCATGAAGGTCCGTGTCCGTTATATCTGATATATCCGTCTTTTTAACCATGTTAGTGTTTCATATGTCCATTCAAGATGGTTGAAGCCAGGCAAGTTACGTGATTACGATGCGCTATACACCATCCGTCCAAAAAGTTGCGTGACTGATTTTATTTCTGTAGTATAAGCGACGTCATCGGAGTAACTATGCCGGCAACTTGAAGTGAGAAGTGTAAACAGCAGATGTGCATTCGACCTGTCAGTTAAGTAGTGGATGTGCGACTGTAGTGTCAACGTTGTTTAGCAAACTGCAATGGAACAACATCTCTAAAGCAAGTGTTCAGGACATTCTCGAGAATTTTTTGAGGTACCGAAGAGAGGGCACAGAGCTTGTTCCGCATGATAGGACTCCACGGCGATTGGTGGTCGACCGCCGCGACTACGTCAAAATGCAAAACGCGGCAAATTCTTTTCTGGAAGTGATCATCACGGAGGACGACACTTTACGTTATCATCCCGAACCTACCGAAAGACGACACAGTGCAGAAATTCATACGAAGTAAAGCATTAAAATCTTTATTGTAACTTCCTCTTTTTTATTAATCCGGGATAAAAACTTTTTGGATTGACGGGGTGGGGTATGTCTACTTTATCGTCTCCGAAGTGTTCGTGCATGCCATACATCGCATCAGCAATTAAGTAACTGCTACCTCATCATAATCGGAACACAACATCTCAGTTATCTAGTATCCTAGCTGTGCCCATCCATAAAACAGTAACATTCGCTAACTCTTCCTGTATCGCTACTGTGCGCCTCTGGAACACGCTACTCAGCACTATTCCCGCAATTCAATGTCCTGTTCCATAAAATCCTGAAGCTCTTCGTTTGTCAATCTTTTTCCCAAAAATTAAGGTTTGTGGCCAGTTTCTCAAATAGTAAATCGCGTAAACCAATCTTCTCCTGTGTACGCTTCTTTCTCTATTCATTTCGTAATCAGTGACTGTCTTTACTCTATCTTCAATACTGACCCACAACGTTCCCCTTTCCCTGCGTGCTCCACCTCTCCTCTCATGACCACAGCTGATGGCGCACCAAGTTCCAACAAACCTACATCCCTGTAACTTCTCCTCGTAGTTGTTGCACTCATCATGAACGAATATAAGCTCTTGTCTTTCTCTGCACTGTGTATCTGACAGTAATTTCTAATTCTTGGATTCTACACTATCGAAAAAAAAGGGTAATACTGCCAAGGACTGCGTTCAGTGGCACCAGGGTATAATATGTGTTAGTAATTCGTTTGTCACAGTCCTCGGCGATCAACCTGCGCTCGGGAGGCCTGTCTATGCGCCCTCTGTCTTGACTCTGCAGGCAGTAACCGTGCTGGGTTTAGATGTGAACAGAGTTTTCAACATTCTTTATAAGGTACAAATTTTTGGAAATTTGTGGTAAGTTCCTATGGAACCAAACTGCCGAGGTCATCGGTCCCTAGGCTTACACATTACTTAATATAACTTACGCTAAGGACAACACACACACCTATGACCGAGAGAGGACTCGAACCTCCGACGGGGGGAGCCGAGCGAACCGTGGCAAGGCGCCTGAGACCAAGCGGCTAACAAGTTCAGCCAAATATACGGTGTCGCAGTTGGGCCTATGGCAAGACTGATTGCTACACATGTTTCACACAGTGTATCGGTGATGTGTTGCTGCTTTTAACAGTGGTCTGTGGAACTTTCCCTCGCCCGCACTCCGGGCTCTGGACGTCCATGTGGTGTAGGCGCATTGTGCGAAGAGCCAACCGATCGAGCATCATCCAGAGACGAGATCCGGGCACACGTTTGCACCTGCTGTGTTATCGGACACCATTGGGAATCGTCTGCTAGCAGCAGGTTTAAGATGCTGGGCTACTACTGACACCGAAACACCGCCAAGCACGGCTATTCTGGGATCGTGAAAGAGTTTAGAGTGGAAATGCGCTCTGTTCGTTTCAGAGATTAGAGTAGGTCGTGTCCTTATGCAATGACTGACGTACACGTGTATTGCGCAGACTTAGAGAGCAGTCTATTCCAGCGTGCATTCACGTGAGAGAATACACGCCTACGTTGCCGCCAAAAGAGAGTACACTATGTACTGATGCGACAGTTCGGGCAACTTTTACTGTGGCATGTGCGTTTCAGTTGGTCTGAAATTGTTATCATATACTCGTACAATGATGAACCACCTCTCACCTCACTTTTCAGCCAAATGACCTCGCTCTTGAGTATGTTCTTTCTGGCAGTAATGCTAGATGTAATTTATAAAATGCTTTTCGTAAGTAATGTGCTGTAAAAAATGTACATTGCGTTCTTTGACAGAAAAGACGGCCTCGTGGTCCTGATCTTGCCACGTGAAATAAATCAGTAAATAAATAATAAAATAAAGTAGATAAACTCCAAGTTGTTGCATATTTTCTTCCTCTCCTTTTGTCCGCAAATAGAAGTCGAAATAAACGGGGCAAGAGAAGGAATGCTGCTGCTGCTGCTACACGTTGTATCCTCTGCCACATACTGAGACTTTCAGGTTAGCATGTACAGGGGATAGGCAAAATAATGTAGACGGTTCTAGTAACGGGATGGAGGTCAACAATTCAGGTAACGCATGTTTCGTGCCGCACTGTGCGTGTTCAGTGCACCTTAGGCATCAATTCGACCTGCAGTTAAAGACGTAGCAGAGTTGCAAAGAGGGTATATTATGGGGGCCTGATTAGCTGTAGCATCAGTAACCAAGGTAGCCAACTTATTGAATGACCAACTGTTTCAACAATCATGACAGCCTAAACGAAACTTCGAAAGACATCATCGTGTAAACGTAATAGTGGGAGCGAATCAAATCTAAATGAAACGAAACTAACGAATCATGTCAAAACAACACAAAACTACGGTGACTGCAGAGTTAAATAGCCATATTCGAGACCCCGTATCTACCCACAACCGACACAAGAACGGTATAACATGTCGTCAGGAGCATAAATCCTGGACAGCTGATCAGTGGAAACACGTCATATGCTCCGACGAGTCAACGATTTAGCTATTTCCAACATAGAACGCCAAAAGAAGCGTACAATCCTGATTGCTTGTTTCCAGTGGTTATGCACGGCAGCGTGATGGTGTGGGCCGCCATATCGTGGTATTCTGTTGGTCCCATCATTACTCTCAAAGGCCGTGTTACAGCCAACGATTATGTGAACATTTTAGATGATCAAGTGCACACCATGATTCAAATGTTGTTCCCAAAAATGATGACACATTTCAGGACGATAATGCACCCATTCATACAGCCAGGACAGTACAACCGGTGTGTGAGGAACACGCAACTGAACTGCAGCGTCCTCCCTGGCCACACAGTCCCTTGTCGGCGGTATTGGAGTGCAGACTCCGGAGAAATTTCTGCGTGCCTCTTCACTAAAGCAGGTTCTACACCTACACCTACATTTATACTCCGCAAGCCACCCAAGGTGTATGGTGGAGGGCACTTTACGTGCCACTGTCATTACCTCCCTTTCCTGTTCCAGTCGCGTATGGTTCGCGGGAACAACGACTGCCGGAAAGCCTCCGTGCGCGCTCTAATCCCTCTAATCCGTGGTCTCCTCGGGAG